>NC_139644.1:12062429-12079929 GCF_964638095.1 Poromitra crassiceps
AGCGAGTGACAGGACAGGTCTTGTGAAATGGACATGATTTGGGGGTTTTGCCTGGACAGGCTGTGTGTGATCCATAATAACGCCCCTCTATCTGTACTGGCCACTTGTGGCATCAGAGTTAAATAGGACACTTTGGACAATGCTGTTGGTTTACTATTGATTGACCTGGTGTGGATTGTAAAGTAATTAGCATATTGATCATCTTTGTTTATGTGCATGTTTGTGTATGCATGTGCTGCTTGGACACGTGTGTTTGTGCTATGTGTGTGTGTGTGTGTGTGTGTGTGTGTGTGTGTGTGTGTGTGTGTGTGTGTGTGTATGCGTGTGTGTGTGTGTAGATCAGGGTGCGTCCAGATGTGCAGGAGCTGCGCCAGTGGCAGAGAGAACTGAGAGAGAACCGCGACATCGGCAAAACGGTCCAGGAGTTCTGGGCCCGACAAGAGAGCCGAGGTGACAGCACACACACACACGCGCACACACACACACACACACACACACACACACACACACAGAGGCTCCTATGACGCCAGGCGTCAGGCTAGCTGGCAATGCAATACCATTGATCTTCAACCTTCTCCTGTGGCCCACAACAGCTCCGGATAGGCAGGCAGGATACCAATACACTCACACACAAGCTGTCTCACACACATACATGCGTGCACACGCACACGCACACGCACATGCACACACACACACACACACACACACACACACACACACACACACACACACACACACACACACACACACACTAAAATACTTGCATATGGAAACATACAGTACTGGCATGCACACATACACACACACTGTATCGACTACACACCCATGCAAAATACATTCTCAAACACACACACACAGACACACACACACACACACACACACACACACACAAACAACACAATGACACATGCACATACACAGCAGCATTATAGTATTCATCCCGCCCAGCAGGGCTTTGAAGTGAAAGCCAGGAGATGAGGATACTGAGAACAGTGGAAGTTAGAGAGAGAGAGAGAGAGAGAGAGACACACACACACACACACACACACACACACACACACACACACACACACACACACACACACACACACACACACACACACAGAGAGACAGAGAGAGAGACAGGTAGATAGAGACAGAGAGAGAGAGAGAGAGTAGTCGTGTTTCCATTACTCTCAGAAATGCGCAAAATCTATATATCGCAATAGAAAGTGGGTAATGGAAACACGTAAATTTCGAAAAACCTCCCAAATATCGCAAAAAGTTTTTGCGCTCTCATGAGGTGGTTTTTCAGACGTGTCGATATAGCAGTTTATCGCAAAAGTGTAATGGAAACACATTTTTCGCATTTGTATGTCATGTGACCCATCTTCCCCTTTGGAAACGGAGCGGAAAATGAAAGGAAAATGAGGGAGAAACGGTTCGATAAGCCGTGGCAAAACCTCCGCAGCAAGTGGAAAACTTTTAAGCAACGCTACCTAGCAGAAAGACGAGTGTTGTGCAAAAGCGGAGCTGGGGAAAATAGATCATGTTTAATGACAGAAATCGGTCCATGGTGACAGGCTGCCTGTCTGTGTGCGCGCAGTTGTAGGCTACCTTTTTTCCTCTGCCTCTTGCGCTCATTGCATTCACTGCAGCCAGCAATATGTTGACACTCATTTTCTTTTGAATTGATAATCAGGCTCGTTTATATGCGTTGTAACTTCATGTTGTGATTTGCATTGAGCATGCAGGGGACGGGATTTGGGGCAGATCCCCATGCGTAATCACTGTGGCAGCTGCTGCAACGGGGAATTTCGTTCAGGTGTGTGCGCCGTCACTCAAACTTAACTTCAATGGAAACGCCTACAAGTCGCAATTGTACATTGTCGAAATTGTAGAAATATCGCAATTATTTTGCGAAAAACTGTAATGGAAACACAGCTAGAGAGAGAGAGCTCAGACGATGGCAAGTGAAGGAGAGAAAGGAAATGTGTGCAGAGCTCAGGGTGTTTGTGTGACAGAGAGAGAGAGAGAGGAGTGAACAAGGGGGCGGGAGACGCATCTTAAGAAAGAGAAGAGAGAGAGACAGAGGGACGAGAGGAGGGGGGAGAGAGGTATAAAATGGCTGCAGGCTTTTGTGTGTGTGTGTGTGTGTGTGTGTGTGTGTGTGTGTGTGTGTGTGTGTGTGTGTGTGCGCGTGCATGCGCGTGCGTGCGTGCGTGCATGTGTATATGATGGATAGAGGCACAGCTGAGAATGCAGGCTCATGTCCACTGTGACTGACCGTCAAGGAGAATGACAGAGCTTCGTCCTTGAAAAAACTACACACACACACACACACACACACACACACACACACACACACACACACACACACCCCCCACACACACCCCACAATACGACACACGCTCTACGTTTTACACTATTACCATGGTAACACAACAATAATGGAAATACAGCCAGAAGATACCATGTGCTCAATCGAACGTGCATACAACCCGTGACAGACACACAGACACACACACACACACACACACACACACAATGAGCGATGCACACAGACACACACGCAGGTTGTTTGCACACTGACACACACATTCCACACAACAAAGGCGCTCAGTGCAGCGGCGGCGAACATTCTTCCACCTGGTGCCAAAGTGCGCCGTGATGCTGCTAACGCTACAGCAGCACTACTGCTGAGCGCACATTCTGACAGGGGGCCTGGGGACGCGTGAGTGTGTGTCCCCGTCAAAGCAGACCATACTAGAGGATATAGAGGAGATACAACAGAGGGGAAAGGGAGAGAAGCAGAGAGAAAGAACAATGTGTGAGATTGGGGCAGAGAGAGGGAGAGAGAGAGAGAGAGATGGAGGGAGGGAGAGAGAGGAAGAGAGAGAGGGAGAGAGAGAGAGAGACCTTGCTGGGCGCTGGTGCTGAAGTTGCAGTTTCTTTCCTGGTTTTGCCTGTTGTTGTTTTGGACGTAATGAAGCGAGCACTGCCCCCAGCACGGAGAGATAAATGACCCATGCTTGGGACAGAGGGCGAGAGAGAGAGAGAAAGGGTGAGAGAGAGAGAGAGAGAGAGGGAGAGAGAGGGAGTGAGAGAGGGAGAGAGAGAGGGAGAGAGAGGGAGAGAGGGAGAGAGGGAGAGAGAGAGAGAGAGAGGGTGAGAGAGAGATAGGGAGAGAGAGAGAGAGAGGGAGAGAGAGAGGGAGAGAGAGAGAGAGAGGGTGAGAGAGAGATAGGGAGAGAGGGAGAGAGAGAGAGGGAGAGGGAGGGAGGTGGGACCTCAGGGACATCCGGGTAGTGCAGCTGAAGAATCCCTGCCTACCAACATGAGGGTCGCAGGTGGGAACCCAGATTAAGGGTATGTGTCCTGGTCGCTGCACTAGTGCCTCCTCTGGTCGGTTCGGAGCGCCTGTTGAGGGGGGGGGGGGGGGAGGGGAACTGGGGGGAATAGCGTGATCCTCCCACGCGCTACGTCCTGCCGGTGAAACCCCTTGCTGTCAGTTGGAATAGAAGCGGCTGGCGACTGCACATGTATCGGAGGAAGCATGGTGCTAGTCTACGGCTCTCCCCAGATCGGCAGAGGTAGAGGGGAATTGGCCGAGTGGCGAAAACGGGAATCTGAGAAGAAGAAGAAAACACGGGGAGCAAAAGCCTCCTACTGTATCCACACTCTTAAAGCTGATCCAGCAACAGCTGCACTCATCTCATCTGACCCAGGAGGCCCAGCATGTGATCCCCCTCCTGCCATGACACATTTCACGCTCTGACAGCGGAGCGCTCAGAGACGCAGAGGAAAACAATGAGCCTAGGGGAAGCGAGCCGCTAGCTCTCAGACACACAGCGATACCTCCAGGTCAAAGGTCAGGGCTCGCCGGGCAGGTGCAGCCCTCAACAGCTCATGAATCAGCGCCTGCCTGGCCGTCCTTGACTCCAGTTTGGTCGTGTTCGATGTTTACTCTCAGTCTCTCCGCTCTCTGAGCACAGGGTCGCCTCTTCCTCATTATGGATGTTAATATTAACCTTGCGAGGCAGCTGGATTCACGAGATCACGATTTCAGCTGGATTCACGAGATCACGATTTCAGCTGGATTCACGAGATCACGATTTCAGCTGGATTCACGAGATCACGATTTCAGCTGGATTCACGAGATCGCGATTTCATGAGAAATCTATCTTGCTCCAAGCTATTGGTTTAACTCCGACCAATCGGTGTCCAGAGGCGGCTACGGGCGGGTTTTAGGTGATGACAGCGAGAAGCGAGCCCGTGATAGACGGTGATAGATTGTTCATCCAATTAACCTTGTGAGGAAACTGGATTCACGTGAGATCATGAGATCACGATCACATGACAAATCAATCTCGCCACGCTCCAATCTATTGGTTTAAAATCCGAACCACCAGTGGTTCGCACCAATCAGCGTCCTACTATGAGGCAGAGGGCGGGCTTCGGTGTGACGCCGTCGCCAACGACAGCGAGTCCGTGATAGACGTGAAGTCACGTGATAGACAAATGGTTCATCCAGTCACCTGCCAGGTATTTTTTTTCAAAGTAACCATTTCCTCAGAGACTCGTTCCTCAGATGGTTATGTGAAAACAAACCATCTGGCAGTGTCAGGCCCCCCCCCCACCCCATCCAATCCAATCACCTGCCAGGTATCTTTTGAATGCACCTGTCCTTTTCGAAACAGTTTTCCAAGGACGAGTTCCAGTGGGTTCTGTGTAACTAACCACCTGGCAGCGTCAGGCCAGGTTATACTGCCATCATTTACAACCTGTTTATGTCTGTTGTTGCGTGGTATAACTGGTCTAATGTCGCAGCAGTCTGTTCAGCATCGCTTCACAACATCAAGGCTATTGTCTCTTACTGGCAGATGACAAAGGGCCGTCACAATAGCCTGGCAGCTGGCACAGTCAGCCAGTGACAGTTCACTGGCTGAATCATGCTTTGCTGACACTTGTTAACCCATTAATGTCCACGGTGGGATTTGATCATTTCCATACAGGACTCAAAGTCCTAGCTGAGCTAAGCACCAATCCATAGAAATCTTTCACGTTGATCAAAGTATGAGGCCACAGCACACGTTTGAGTGAAAGGTGAATGGAGATTTCTGTTTTTGTTTTGAAAAGAAAATCACCTTTGTCTAATTAAGGCATAATTATTATGATTTTTGGTCATGTGTAGCCACATGACTTGACAGTTTCCACAGCACATTCTGTGTTTCCAACTGTAGCTGTGAAGAAATATCTGTGGGGCTTTTCCTTAACATAATATAGTGTTTAGTCATGTTAATCTGTGGGTCTTTTCCTTAACATAATATAGTGTTTAGTCATGTTAATCTGTGGGTCTTTTCCTTAACATAATATAGTGTTTAGTCATATTAATCTGTGGGTCTTTTCCTTAACATAATATAGTGTTTAGTCATGTTAATCTGTGGGTCTTTTCCTTAACATAATATAGTGTTTAGTCATATTAATCTGTGGGGCTTTTCCTTAACATAATATAGTGTTTAGTCATATTAATCTGTGGGTCTTTTCCTTAACATAATATAGTGTTTAGTCATGTTAATCTGTGGGGATTTTCCTTAACATAATATAGTGTTTAGTCATGTTAATCTGTGGGGCTTTTCCTTAACATAATATAGTGTTTAGTCATGTTAATCTGTGGGTCTTTTCCTTAACATAATATAGTGTTTAGTCATGTTAATCTGTGGGGCTTTTCCTTAACATAATATAGTGTTTAGTCATGTTAATCTGTGGGTCTTTTCCTTAACATAATATAGTGTTTAGTCATATTAATCTGTGGGGCTTTTCCTTAACATAATATAGTGTTTAGTCATATTAATCTGTGGGTCTTTTCCTTAACATAATATAGTGTTTAGTCATGTTAATCTGTGGGGCTTTTCCTTAACATAATATAGTGTTTAGTCATGTTAATCTGTGGGTCTTTTCCTTAACATAATATAGTGTTTAGTCATGTTAATCTGTGGGTCTTTTCCTTAACATAATATAGTGTTTAGTCATATTAATCTGTGGGGCTTTTCCTTAACATAATATAGTGTTTAGTCATATTAATCTGTGGGTCTTTTCCTTAACATAATATAGTGTTTAGTCATATTAATCTGTGGGTCTTTTCCTTAACATAATATAGTGTTTAGTCATATTAATCTGTGGGGCTTTTCCTTAACATAATATAGTGTTTAGTCATATTAATCTGTGGGTATTTTCCTTAACATAATATAATGTTTAGTCATGTTAATCTGTGGGGATTTTCCTTAGCATAATATAGTGTTTAGTCATATTAAGGATGTCATTGTTGTCTGTCTCCAGTGGGCTCGGCCGTCACAGTTCTCCCGGAAAGCCCCGAGCCCGGCAACTCGGATGTGTCCATCCAGGTGGTGTCGCCCACCCCCCAGAGCACGGTGGTCCACACGCCCACCGCCCAGATGACCCCGGAGAGCAGCGAGCTCCTGACCCCCAGCCTGCACAGCGTGGACGGAGCCGCCTCTCCTCCGTCGCTGCCGGCCGTGCCCGAGTACGGAGGCCTGGCCCTGGCCGCGCTCTCCCCCTCTCTCAGGAACTCACAACCTGAGCTGTAGCAGGCCATTCAGACTGTTAACTGAAATCGTTAACACGATGTAACAGGTTTTTGTGCAGGTTTCAAGGCTATTAAACTCTGTTAGGTTGATGTCAAACTGGCCCAAGCGATCAGTCAAACAAGCCATTAAAAATGCCTGAAACCAATTGGACGCGGCTAGGCAAGGATTTATGGTCTGAGGTCCGTGTCTAATTAGTTGATTGCCTTCATTGCCATTTTGATGGATCACTTCACAGGGTTGACTTCACTGAGTCTCACACACGAGAGCACCAGACTAGAGTACGGTTCACATGATCCGATGCTGCCGGGAGCAGAGCTGAGCCCGCCCAACACTTTTAACAGACATACTTCCTCTCAGCGCCTCGGCTTGATAGCTCAATGGAAGATTAAAAACGACAACAACTCATATTTCCTCCACTTGTCATATCCTTGTTCCATGGTGACTTCCACTTTGGCATTTCATAAAAGCGGTTATAGCAGTTCCAATGAAAACAGGAAGTTAGGCCGGAGGACAGAGCGGCGCTGAATGTGCAGAATTTTCTATCCGGGTTAACCAAGTAATCAAAAGTGTTGAGAGAACAGACTGAGTGAGATCAGATTGAAAAGTGTCTAACAAAGCAGTGAATACGATTCCTCCGCTCATCAAAAAAGACGTGGAATTTGAATGAAATTTTAAGTTTTCCCAAGCGTCAACATGTTTGGATGCATTTGCTTGTTTGCTTTTCTGTCAGTCAAAGAGTCTCAAGCTCATGTTCTGCTACATTTAGCTATTTTCAAGGGTTAATAATAACCCAGCTCCGCATTTCCTGGCTATGCTTGTCGTCCCAAACATTCGTTTTAGTAAGCCAAGTGAGACATTTGTATAAGCTATTTAAAAAACATATTTTATCATAGACACTAGTAAATATTAATCATGGAACTGTTGCTAAATCTTATGGATTAGCCATGAAAAAGTAATGGAATTTGATTTGCATAAATGTCACAGCGTGGCACTCGACTGACGCTGCACTTCTTCGCTCTCAGTTCTCATGCCAGACTCATAACTGTCCTCCTGTCTGTGTGCCAATTAAACTGAGTGAATAAAGTGCACTCCTGGCATATTTCCATTGAGGTAGCTCTGAGGAAAGGTAGAGTTGTGGCCTGCTCCTCCAATGGCAGAGCGGAGCAGTGAGGTTGGTCTCATGACAAACTGCTTTCTTGACCATTCCGGTCACCGAGGCACTCAGCCTCTCGGCGAGGCTCATGTATCTCCCTCTGCAGGTGTTTGGATGGCTGGGAGAC
The DNA here is from genome assembly GCF_964638095.1 of Poromitra crassiceps. NCBI lineage: Eukaryota > Metazoa > Chordata > Actinopteri > Beryciformes > Melamphaidae > Poromitra > Poromitra crassiceps. The sequence continues at coordinate 12,070,297 of NC_139644.1, forward strand.
GGCTGCCACTGGGTTTAGGTGATCAAACGGATTGTGACTTCATTCTGGGGACACCTGATAGCGCCGCCTGCTCCGCAGAGTCCATCTGAGACGAGATCACAGAGCAGCAGGAGGGAGCGGGCAGCAGCGGGCCCGCTAGAGAAAAGCCACAAAAACGACTGGTTCTGGGCTGCGGTCCCGGGTTCGAGGTGTAGCGTATGACTGTGAACTCAGTCCGTCCTAACTGGAAGAGATGTGGGCTAGCGATACACTGATCAGAAGTATATAATGTAGTCTTAATGCCAGACCCATGAGAGTTCTTAGCGCTGATACACTACGTTGGCTATGCTAACTACGTTACTGCATGCTGCAGAACTCTCTTTGGGTCTGGGACACTTATAGCTCCAAACTGATGTCGGACTCCTGGCCAGTGATTGGTTCCCCCCAAAACTCTGGGGGCACCAATCAGTAACGACTTTAGCGATCAGGACCCACCCAACCTGGCTGTTGACTTTTGAAAACGAACCACTCTGGTGCTACGACCTGTCAGTCATTCAACTTTGTACTTTGTAGAAAGGTTTGGGGTGGTATGCACTCTACCGAGTGCCCTCTAGTTGTGCTTATAGGAAAAACACAGGATTCCCTCCTAAACCATATAGCTAGGTCTCTAACAATCTCACTGAACTGTTCAATTTTATAATTAAGAATGGAGATTGGTTTAGAAAATAATTTCAGTGTAGCCTATTTATGGTTGTACTTTTTCCTATTAGTTTTCCTACTTCCCAGAATTTTTACTCTTAACACTCTCTAATACTTGGCAGCAGTCTTTTCAGGCCAATTCAATCACATAGCATAATCAATTACCAATAACATCAGTGCATCACTTAGGTGACAAGGAGGAAAAAAACACCACATCCAATTAAACATTACCTACAAACATGACACTTTTATTGAACTTTTTTTTCCTGAATCGGTTACAGAAACAAGAGAGTTAACTGTTTTTTTTCTTTTTCTAATCAGGGGAACCAAGTTCTATACATAGGCATGCTGCGTCACTGCACAGTCACAGCTGTGCAAACCAATATCACCCCTGTCAGCTGACCCCCAGTGCAGCATCACCTCTGTCAGCTGACCTAGTGGAGCAGTCTGAAGGCAAGACAAGTCAGGAGTGGACAGGCAAGGACATGTCAAACCCAGGAAAGAGCGGTGTTCTGTGGGCTGCCCGGATGACGACAAACTTAACATATAGAATTGTTGTGCAAATCTCACCACAGTCTATTTGATTTTTAACACAGAGACGATATCAGGTGGAAGATTCTCTATTTCCACTGGAGCCTTGGCGTTGGCATATATAGCTACCATTAAAGGGACAGCTCACCCTAAAATCCAAAATACCCTTTTCCCTGTCCCCTGCAGTGCTATTTATCCATGTATATAGTTTTGTGTTAGTTGACTGAGTTTTGGAGATATCGGCCGCAGAGTTTCTGGCTTCTCTCCAATACAATGGAACTGGATGGCACTCGGCTTGTGGTGCTCAAAGTGCCAAAGAAATACATTTGATAAACTCAACAGCAATGTCTCTTTCCAGAAATCATGACCCGGTTACTCAAGATAATCCACAGACCTTGTTATGAGCAGTTTCATGTAGGAACTATTTTTCTTTTGACCAAACTACACCCGCTAGCTGCTGGCTAGTTCCCACAAAAGGAAAAAGCACTAACAGGTGAGAGGGAAAATATGTATTTTGGATTTTAGGGTGAGCTGTCCCTTTAAGTCAGACCTTGGACCATTTCCCCCGATTGAAATCTCTTTGCCTCTCAGGAATCTCAAGAACCAGCTCTCTTTTGTGTTCCAGAGAGCACAATTGTGTCATCTTGATATACACTGAAATCATGATTGCTGTCACATGACCTTGACATAAATAGTTAGTATTGAACAGTACGTCTGAGAAAGGTCTTACATGTAGAAATGGTGATGATGAGCATGCACAGATACTGTAGGTAGTCGACAAAGTGCAAAATCTACGAAGTCACATCTTATTATTATGTTTCTTTTTTGTACTCCACACTGAGTGAAAACATCACAAGAATTGACCCCGCCCCCCGCCCCGCCCCATCAGCTCTGAGAGTCCAGGCTCCAGAGTTGTGTCTCGTTGCTGCTGCTGCTGACCATCCAAACCCCTGAGGACAGTTCTTCTTTCTGGGCCACAAAATGACGATGTGGGGGCCCGTAGGCTGGATGTGACCCAGGGTGGCTCATACCAGAGCCTGAGTGACCCAGCGAGACAATTGGCTCTCTCTGGGCCCGATAACAGTTCTGTTTTAATATACCCAGTGGTTAAGACTTACACATACAGTAGTACGGGTAGTCACCGGTCAACCCGTGGTCTAGTAAACCTGCCTTTTTAGTCTTTTCTTGATTGGGTTACTGTAAGACCAGGGAGTCACCAGTATGACCGTCAGTGGGGTCGAAGTGTCTTTATTCTGCCCTCTCTTTATAATTACCCTATATAGTATCACAGAATCAGTCATTATCTACTGCATGAAGTGCGAAACATTATTCACAGCCATTGGCATATTTATGGGAAAAGAAAGAAAGTAAGAAAAAACAACACGTGTTTGTTTCCTGTCACTGTTACAGCGAACAACAGTCTTGCACAGGAACTCGGCAAGATCGTTGCGGAGAAGGTACAACTGAAGTGGGATCCCTTTAAACGACAAATCATATAATTGTCTTGAACGTGAATGAAATCAAATAAAAAATGAAAGCATTTCTAGCATCTGCAAAACATTTCCAAAGTACTACTTTAAAAAAAAAAGAGAGAGAGACACCAGCGAGAGAAGATAAAAAAGCGCGATGTGATGAGCAAAATGTGTGAACACAACGCAACCCGGTAAAAAAAGAACTCCAAATAGAAACGGTTTGTAGTCAAGATATCCAGTGGTTTATATGACACTGGTGTCTAAACTTAAGTCTACAGTGTAAAAAAATAAACAACCAAGCAAAGCTTTACAGCACTATTATGTACACAGCTCCTCCTCGGGTGGAGAGAGCTGGTGTAGCGATGGGGGGTGGTGGGGGGGAAGCAGGGTGAAACGGAGACTCCAGTGAAACGGGAGTCTTTCTTGGCACAGGGACTCTGGCTAGCCACCGCAGAGAGACAGACGGAGACAGAGGGGACAGAGGAGGGAGAGACACCTCACCAGATAAAGAAGACAGCCACAGAGCTGCACACCCTCCGCCCCCCCCTGCGGCGCGCAACAGACACACCCACGGACAGACACAGCGACCGACGCGCCGGAGCCATTTTCTTCTCACACAGATAGGAGGCTGACTGAAGGAAGTGGCAGTCGCATGTAAGACTCCCCGCGGACCGTTTCTCGCTATCTCCTTCCTCCTCCCATCCCCCTCTTCCTCCCTTCTCCTCCTCCTCCAATCCTCCGCGTGAGCTCACATCTGATCTCCGCCTCTCTCGCTACCTTCCTTGCACAGTCAATCTGATCTTTCGGAGGCTCTAAAAATAGCTCCTCGTCACTCGCAGTTCGGCTACTGTATCTGCATCAAGGGGGTTGACAGTGTGCCTCTGTTACTGCGGGAAGAGAAAAAGGCAAATTTAGCACCAGAAACCGAACCCGAGTTGTTTCCGTCATCTTCCCCCCGACGACACCTGAAATCACAACATTCGCACACATCATGTACACAACAGATCGAGGGACTAAGAAGAAGAACAGCGGACCATTTTCCTCGCTCCGTTTCCCCTCTGATATAAAGTGACAGTTTCTCCCGGCTGGTGCAAACCGCCCGTGGCCACCGGAGATGTGGGGAGAGCGCAGCGGTCTGACCTAGATTCATATACCGGCACCTCCCCGCCGACTGACTGACGCCCTCCTCGTCCAATCGGCTCGACCCCCATCGTTCTATCTCCAACAGCAGTTCATGATTAGCAGCTTATTAAAAAAAATCCCTCTCTTCGGGTGCTCAAGGTCCCGGTGGCGGCTGGGAGTTTTGTTTTGCGCGTGGTGTGTGTGTGTCTGTGGTCGTCGGAGTCTCACTCCAACCCGCAGGTTGGATGGGGGGGCTTCACAGTTTGTTCCACATTTGGGAGAGCTGTTGTCCATGCAGGCAGGATGGGGGGAGGTGAGGGTGGGGGAACGTTCTATGTTCTATTCACAGTAGAGATGCAGAGAAGTTAACACAGAGGGAGGGAGGGAGGGAGGCGTGTTCATGGAGGAAGCCAGCGGAGCGAGAGGGCACGGGGATCAAGTCTAGACAAGGAGGATTTGCTGGCGTGGTCGGTGTCCAGAGTTGAGTTGTAGGGAATACCATACACACCCGTTCCTCCGCAAACACACATACACACACCCCCGCAGAGGCTGGGTGCTTTTCGGGGAGGGGGTTTGCTCAGGCTTTACCCTGTGTCTGTGCCTACAGTGTGGATGTGATGTGATGTGATGGAGGACAGAGCCAAATGATTTCCTCTGGAGTGCCAGCATTCTGAGGAGGAGCAGCAGACGGGACGTCCTGACTGGCAGGAAGAGAGAGCGAGAGAGAGAGAGAGAGAGAGAGAGAGCGGGGGTAAAGCGCTAGATTTCACAGTTTTCGGCGATGCTTAACAGTGCCGCAGTCTCAGGGGGAGCAGAGTCAAATCAAAGGAAAAAAGAATACTGCGTGTTGTTGATATTTTCAGAGCCGAGTCTGTCAAAGCTTATGTTTTGGCGTTTCTTCTTGTCAGCCACATCTTGTGTTTGAAGGCCGGTGCGCTAGAAGAGATTGAGAAGACTTTAGCTCTGTCCTCCATACCCGCTAGAAGAGATTGAGAAGACTTTAGCTCTGTCCTCCATACCCGCGCGTTCGGTCTCTCGGTCTCACACACACGCACTCATACAATAGTGGGCGTAGTTGATTGGCACACAAGTCCGTGTGTAAGTCTGTACACAGTGAGTGAAGGCAGGGCCCCTGCTGGCGTCCACGTTTCAAGTCCATTCCGACCAGGCTGGCCCCTCGGTCCCCCAGGACCCCTCCTCAGTCCTCACCCTATCCCCTCCTCTTCTTCTTCTTCTGGTCCTTCCTGCAGCATCCTCTCCCTCACCACAGCTGCCTCCCTGTGTAGGTGGGCGGGGCGGACGGCACCTGGAAGACAGAGAGAGAGGACGCAGCACATTGAGTTTGTAAGCCAGCGGCCCTCCTGTATGGTGTCACACACATGCAAGTTCACTCACAAGCACACCGTATACGCACGGGTAGAAACACATCACTGCCATGTGTTGCCTGCGTTGCCACGTTCTTTCAAATGGGGGTGCGTGCGCGCACACACACACACACACACACACACACACACACACACACACACACACATGCAGACACACACACACACACACCATTCTTGCAACCGTTTTTTTCATATATTTTTTTCAGACCCCCCGCATCCCACCCTAACCCTAACCCTAACCCTGTCCTTGGCCAATCCCCCCTGCTGTCCCGGTCGTTGCTCCAGCCCCTCTGCTGATCTGGGGAGAGCTGTAGAGACTATAGCACATGCCTCCTCCGATACATGTGCCAGGAGCCAGGAGTCCCACCCAGTTCCGCTCCCCCGAACAGTCAGGCACCCTGACCGACCAGAGGAGGCACTAGTCTCCATGGTGGTAGGCGAGTGCTTTTCCCTCCACACACTAACACTAACCCAGAAAAGTACTATTTGATGCAGTTGAGAGCAGCTTCTCAGGAACATCCACGACATTCACCTTCTTCACCAAGTCAGCCAATCAACAAGACACTAGTTAGAATCTCTAGGAATTGTGACGACAAACTGCTTTGGTCCCTATCTTTTAGTCGATATAGCAGAACGTCACCTCAGCATTTTAGACTCCAGCAGTGTGTGCGTGCGTGTGTGTGTGTGTGTGTGTGTGCGCGTGTGCGTGTGCGTGTGTTGATGTGGCGAGGCTGGCTTAATTCATAACACGGTGACTGGAAGGCAGTCACCTGTGCCAGCCAGAGTGCCCATTCATCCTGGCACAATGTAGGGGCGTCACAGGCCCAGGGAGACAGTCACATCGCTCACCGGACAGATAGCATCGTGGCTTATATTCACACACACACACGCACGCACGCACGTACACACGCACACACACACGCACGCACACACACACACACGCACACACACACAAAGAGGCTCTCTCACACTCATACCAAACAACTGTCAGATGAGCATTTGTGATAAACCCATCCATGCTTATGCACATACCATACACCCACCACACATGCACAGGAACATGCATGCACCATTGACTGTATAAAAATATGGATGCCAAAACATCTCGTTTCAGCGAGCTGCCATCTTGCTTGTCTGACGTCATTTGCAACCGGAGTCTGCGCAGTAGAGTCGGGCTGAGCCCCCTCAGCCGTCTGACGGAGGTTTGAGAGTGGCTGTCACAGCTGTCAATCAGCCCTTTTTATATCGTCAAATAAATAAATAACTAAAAAACACGCCCAGGTGTTGAAGTAAGCGGTGCAGATATGCTCAAGTCGAACCCTGGTGTGTGCGTGTTTCGTGCGTGCGTGCTTTCGTGTGTGCATGCGTGCGCGTGGCGTGCTTTCATGTGTGCGTGCGTTTCTCCCATGCTTTCGCCGAGCCGCGACACTGTCTGTCTCCACTGTACTTCCTTGTCGAGGCAGGGGGGCGGGGCCTAGGCTAAATGGTGAGCTGCTGAAATCTTGATGAAAACGGAAGCACCGCTTAAAAACAAACGTATGTGAAAATGGAGCACTTGAACATACATCAGCATGATAAGAAATACCTAAAATGATCAAAGCCATCTTGGGAAAAATTGATCTGACATGTACTTTGATTTTTTGTTTTGTTTGACGCACGTCCCATCCATCCACTAATATGGAGGGGGCGGGATTTAAGATCTACTGTATACTGCAGCCAGCCACAAGGGGGCGATCGAGATGTTTTGGCTTCACTTTTGAGGCACTGACATGAGTCCATATTTTTGCACAGTCTACGGCAGGGGTATCAAACTCATTTTAGTCCATGACCCAATTTGGTGTCAAGTGGGCCAGACAATGAAAATCAATAATCAATAATAACCTATAAATGAGAAAACCTCCACATTTTCCAGTTTCTTTTAGTGTAAAGAATTACAGGTACATTTAAGAACACGTTCTCACGTAGGGTTATCTCATTATCACATTATCTACTGTCTGTACTGTGCATTACAATCATGGGTGTAGTGGAGGGTAAACGCAAGTAAACACAATTTACCCACCTCTTTAAAATGAGACAGAGAGTTTACTCACATCTTTTCAGATCAACTGTATCAATCAATGAGGGCAAACAAGGTGGGTAAACTACTCACCTTGGATAGTTTACCCACCTCTGTATTTATCACTACACCCCTGATTACAATTGATGGCAACTGTGCAATTCTCTATAGTCAAGCAAAGGTCATGAAAATAGCTGACTATTCAGTGATGAATACAGATAACATGAATAGGCGACTTAATATTTAACTTGCTCCTGAAACCTGGTACCGCTTAGCCTTCAACAAGTGCATCGTCACATTGGATTGAAGGACTTCTCACTCAGTGCAGTTTTCACACTTTGCAGAGTCATCCTTTGGGCCGGATTGGACCCTCTGGGGGGGCCTGATCTGGGCCCCGGGCCGCATGTCTGACACCCCTGGTCTATGGCGCATACACAAACACATGTGCACACACACACTCGCACCTCTCCCTCATCCTTGTGTGATGACGTACGGTATGTTCCGGGTCGGGACGCACAGTTCTGCATGCAGGTTCTTCGGCGGTGGAGTGAGAGAGTAGTAAGCGTGTAAGCGGCGTGTACCTGCGACTGGGATGGTGTACTCACCGCTCCCCCGTTCAGGATCATGGTCATCTCAGTGGGCTGGTAGACGTTGCTGCGGAACGGAGCGGTGGGCCTGGGAGCCGTGTTTCCATTATGGTGCGCACCACCAGTGCCACTGCCGCTCCTCAAGCCTGGCACGGAGCACACGCAGAGACGGACAAGGTTTACTCACTGCAACTCACACACGCACACACACACACACAAACACACATGCACACACACACACATCTCCCTCTCTATCTCTCTCTGTCTCTTTCACCCCATTTAACACCTCGTAAATGTGATCTCTATCCGGATACGTTATCCGGATAAGGGTTTTTCATGCAAAGTGTCGTGATCAGATCTGCCTGACCACATCTGGAGGTACCCTGGCTCACATTGTGTTTGGATCTTAGGTAGGTGTAAACACAATCCGTACAACGTGCTCGCATCCCAAAGATAGGAGATTTGTGACGTGTCACTCCAGATGAATGTACTATACAGAGATAGGAAGTCGCTACAGACTTACACCATCATCGGTGGGGGAGAAATAAGCAGACCTCAGTGCCTATAAAGTTTTTTTTTCTCCTACAGTACCAATAAATAAGGTTTATTTAACATTTACATATTATATTTAACATAGGCAATTTATTTTTCAGGTCTGCTATGGGCAGCATTGGACACATCTCCTCTTAACCTATCCATTTTGGATAGGCTAAGTTACACCTCTTCTCTTCTCCTTCACCTCTGACAGATGTGAGATCTGAACTCAATGAGGACAACGAGAATTGCATTTAAAAATACCAGATGTAAAAACGCAGATCGCATTTTAATACCAGGTGCAAGCGGGGTCTTTCTCTCTCTCCCTCTTGAAGACGGAAAGACTTGATGCGTAATCCTGCTGCACCACAGAGCAAAATGTCCTGTACTTATTTCGAGCCACGCATGGTAATATCGCCTCACTTAAGACTCTATGACTATGACTCACTTTGGCCTACATTCCAGCAGCCTGCAGAGGGAAATATGAAGCATGTCTGCTGTGAAACATTGCGTCTACCTGCAGTGTTCTCGTCGCTGTATCCATAGCCCTGGTTCTCCACAAACTGCCTGTGGGAGAGGGGGATGTCTTCGTCAAAGCTGGTCTCCCTCATGCGCGTGGAGTTCTGCGAGGTGTCAAAGTAGTCGGGCGCGGTGGGCTGCGGCGGGGGGCTCAGGCAGATGTGGGCTTCCGGGATGGCGTGGAAGAGCAGCAGCAGCCACCCCTGGGCCACCAGGGCGATGGCCAGGGCGGGGTCGTTCCAGTCGGGCCGCTTCAGCCACTGGTTGCCGTAGAGGTAGAAGCCCACCCAGGCCACCCACAGCAGCAGGGACAGCAGGCAGGTCACCAGCAGCCACACGGCGCTGCAGCGCCACTGGCGCGTCTTCCCGCACAGCGCCAGCGCGGCGGCGGCCAGCGCGGCCAGCAGCAGGGCGAGCACGTAGCTGCAGGCCAGGGAGAAGTCCAGAGGCTGGTACTGGCAGGCGGCGCGGCCCTCCCGCAGCACGGTCAGCAGCAGCCACTCGGCGGCGATGATGCCCTGCACAGCGCTCAGGCCCAGGGCCAGGCCGGTCAGGGCGCAGCCGCCGGGGCTGCGGCGCTCGCGGCCCAGCCGGCGCAGGCGCACACCCTGCACCAGCAGGCAGGAGAAGCAGACGGCGAAGAGGAGGCCCCACAGCGCCCGGCGGAGCAGACACAGCGACTCGTCCTGCTCGATGAGGTAGGCGAAGCTCAGGGCGAACAGGCCGAGGATGCCGAGGAGCAGCAGGAG
>NC_139644.1:12084929-12087429 GCF_964638095.1 Poromitra crassiceps
GCATTTAGGACGTAGCGGGTGTTTACAACTTGCAAATTCTTATGATGTTGAAAGTTTTCTTTGAGGCCCCAGAGGCCATAACAGTGAGCAGTGTGTGTGTGTGTGTGTGTGTGTGTGTGTGTGTGTGTGTGTGTGTGTGTGTGTGTGTGTGTGTGTGTGTGTGTGTGTGTGTGTGTGTGTGTGTGTGTGTGTGTGTGTGTGTGTGTGTGTGTGTGTGTGTGTGCATGGCTGGCTGCATATTAACTTGTTTACATCTCTTTCATGTGTCCTTTGGAGAGTTACACCTCCTGAATCCCTCCTCAGTCACACCTCCTCATTACCTCAACCTCATCCCTCTCTCTTTCTGTCTTTCTCCCCCGTCTCTAAGCCTTCTGTTCCTCTCCTCCTTGTCTGCTCTACTCTGCCCGCCCTGTCGTCGCTGCAGACAAACACCCGCTGGTTATTACTGGTCTACATTCACATCAATCAGTGCTACAGAGCCATGAGTCACACACACACACACACACACACACACACACACACACACACACACACACACACACACACACACACACACCACAATACAACAAAGTATATACAAGCATAGTTCCAAGTACAGTGGCACAACCTGACACAGATACATAATTACACATGCACACTCACATGTGCGCGCGGCCCGCACACACACACACACACACACACACACACACACACACACACACACACACACACACACACACACACACACACACAAACTCCTTGCTACTAACATCATGTTGTTTTCTGGCTGAGTCCCTGATAACCATGGTTACACCCCTGCTCTCAACGACAGGAGTAAACCAGACAGGAAAGGGGTTGAGAGAGAGAGAGAGAGAGAGAGAGAGAGAGAGAGAGAGAGTGAAGGGGGCTCACTCATCCTGGAACGAACAAAACAGACTGCTCCTTCCCTCTCTCTCTCTCTCCTTCTCTCTCCCTCTCTCTCTACCTCCTCCTTTGTCACCCGCTAATAACGAGGCCTGTAAAACACACAGCTACACAACAGTACACACTCAGTACACACTGGCCACTTTGTCATCCACTCACTCACTCTCACTCACTCTCACTCACTCACACACACACACACACACACACACACACACACACACACACACACACACACACACACACACACACACACTCACTCTTTCACTCTGTAGCACAGATGGCTGCTCTGGCTGCTTTTCGAGTGTGAGTTGGCACACTGGTAGCCTGACTCCACCAGACGGGGGCGGCATTGTTCCACAAATTCACAATCCACCTCAGTCTGGCCCTGGCCTCAGAGATGCATTCAAACCGGCCGCCACACAGGCGCACCAATCAGCGTGAGCTAGGGGCGGGCTGTGGCGAGACCGGGTGTGACGCCACCGAGAGGCGCCTCTGCGTTTGTAGTTCTTTCACTATTCAACATGGCGGCGGCTACCGAGGCTAGCTCCAGTGTGCTAGTCAAACATTCTATTCAAAACAATAAGCTAACATAAACGTTAAACACTTGATCTTACAGTGAGTACGAAACCGTAACTGTATTGCTGTAATGTTATCAACTATGAACGTTAGTAAACAAGACATTGTTGTAGAATTTGGGGAGATAGCCTTCAGACCGCGCTGGGATAACTTATTAGCTGTAAGGCTGTAATGGCTAACGGCTAGCCATTCACGCAAGTCACACAAACACAAAGCCCTTCTCACTCACCACAGCCCAGTAAACATGCAATCTGTTAAACCATAATTTTTGTTCCAAATCGAAATAAATCATAACGTTAATCAAAATGCCACTGAATTATTAGCTAATCAACACAGAACTGCAAAGATCAGTGTGATGTATTGTCCCTTTACTGCTAGCTGAAGTGTATTCTGCTATGATTGGAATGTTGGCTGCTGTTTAATAAACCACGTTAACTCACGTTGGTGTCCGAGTGACATATTATGTTATACAGGCGAGATTAAAGATCTCAGGATACAATACAACAATCAGTTTATCTGATATTTTCCCCCGCTTGCATAAATTATACTGTGAAGTGTGAATATAGCTCTAGCATATAGTAGTCCTATATGTCTGATATTTTGGAGCTGTTATTCGAGAAATTGGTTTATCGATAGAACATACCGGTAGCTTAAGATTTTGCACTTGTACTTTAGATAGGGGGTAAACAAACGTCATGGGAGCCAATACTAGGAATACGGTATATCAACAAGGAACCATTAGAGATTATATCCAAATACATGCTGCATGGTATAACCAGGGTGTTTTTCCTCTTCTCTGTTGACGTCCTCTGGGCTCCAGGCAGCTCCCTTTCGCAGATTCATCTGACAACATCTTTATGCATTTACATCGTCTTATCATTTGACCCAATCCTGCCTCAAGACCAGCAGATTATGTAACAACAACACCACACACGGCCGTCATTTCTCCGTTTAGTTTATTATTACAAAAGTAAGCAAATAACATTCTCCAGTCATGCGTAAATATCTACCATTCCACTGA
>NC_139644.1:12092429-12102429 GCF_964638095.1 Poromitra crassiceps
TCGGCCAGTGCCTGTACGCCTGTATGCATCACACACTTCCTGTTCGGCCAGTGCCTGTACACCTGTACGCATCACACACTTCCTGTTCGGCCAGTGCCTGTACACCTGTACGCATCACACACCTCCTGTTCGGCCAGTGCCTGTACACCTGTACGCATCACACACCTCCTGTTCGGCCAGTGCCTGTACGGCTGTATGCATCACACACCTCCTGTTCGGCCAGTGCCTGTACGGCTGTATGCATCACACACCTCCTGTTCGGCCAGTGCCTGTACGTATCACACACCTCCTGTTCTGCCAGTGCCTGTACACCTGTACGCATCACACACCTCCTGTTCTGCCAGTGCCTGTACACCTGTACGCATCACACACTTCCTGTTCGGCCAGTGCCTGTACACCTGTACGCATCACACACTTCCTGTTCGGCCAGTGCCTGTACACCTGTACGCATCACACACTTCCTGTTCGGCCAGTGCCTGTACGCCTGTACGCATCACACACCTCCTGTTCGGCCAGTGCCTGTACGCCTGTACGCATCACACACCTCCTGTTCGGCCAGTGCCTGTACGCCAGTACGTATCACACACCTCCTGTTCGGCCAGTGCCTGTACGCCTGTATGCATCATACACTTCCTGTTCGGCCAGTGCCTGTACGCCTGTATGCATCATACACTTCCTGTTCGGCCAGTGCCTGTACGCCTGTTCGGCCAGTGCCTGTACGCCTGTACGTATCACACACCTCCTGTTCTGCCAGTGCCTGTACGAATGTACGCATCACACACTTCCTGTCCGGCCAGTGCCTGTACGCATCACACACTTCCTGTTCGGCCAGTGCCTGTACGCATCACACACTTCCTGTTCGGCCAGTGCCTGTACGCATCACACACCTCCTGTTCGGCCAGTGCCTGTACACCTGTACGCATCACACACTTTCTGTTCGGCCAGTGCCTGTACGCATCACACACTTCCTGTTGAGCCAGTGCCTGTACGCATCACACACTTCCTGTTGAGCCAGTGCCTGTATGCCTGTATGCATCACATGAGTAGTTGGGTTGACAAAAATGATGCCACTGATAACCAAGCAGACATCAGTCCTGTGTGATCTGTATCAACACATAGGTCATGGGTTGAACTTCCCTAACGCAGGCTGTCTGGATGTGCTGGGAACGGATTAACTTTGGATTGAAAACACATCTGTGCTTCTAAAGTTCCAGTGCGTTTCATTAGCTAAGCATATTGGAGGCATCGCAGACTGCTCTCTTGTCCTTTGTAACTTCTCTCTCGAACTCTCTCGACCTTTCTCCGGTGTCTTGATTGAGAAATTGGCTAGAGGTAAACTTCCAGAGTTGGAGTCTGGCCTGAAGCAAGGGGAGACAGACATGGAGGGGTCACAATAGTAATGAGGACCAATGAGGTCTCTGCTGAGGACATCTGTCTGTCCTTCTCTCTCCTTCTCCGGTGCTGTTTTTTCCCCTCCGTCTTTGAAAGAGCTTGTCAGCTGACAAACCTCTATACAGCATCATTTAGTTACATCTCTGATATTTAGTTGCCACACTTGTCCGGTGTCTCACTCAAGGACACTTGGACAGGACGTGCGGTTGCTGCGATGGCTGAATGTGTGACTCTGGCCTTAGCGGGGGGGCGGTGCCGTCTAAACACGAGCTGGGCTGAATGTGTGACTCTGGCCTTAGCGGGGGCGGTGCCGTCTAAACACGAGCTGGCTGACTTTGCTCCCAGGCGTTTGGAAAGCTCTTGACGTCACAATCCCGCACAGCTGGCAGTGACAGATAAAAGGGAAGGGAAGAAAGGGGAAGAGGAAGAGAGGGAAGTAAACACAGCGCGCGAGAGACGTGGCGGACGTGAACGAGGGGGGGGCGCTAAAATATTGAAAAGGGTTTGCGGAGAACAGCGTTTGGGGGGAAAAAACAGACTTCGAGAGAGGACGAGAGAGAGGAGGAGGAGGGCCTCCCGGGTATCGCTGCAGAGAGATCCACAGTGGAGCTATTTCCCCCTGGGCCTCTTCAGGCATCCCCGGCCCTCCTAATTAGGCCTCATTACCATGTGACTGGGCTCGCAGCGTGACCATATGCTAATTGACTTGGCAATTAACAGCGGCGAATGTTAAATCTCAACCCTCACTGACTCCTCCCTCGTCTTCCTCCTCTTCTTCCAGTATCAACATGTGATCATGTGGGAGATCGGTCACATGTGAAGTGGTTCCACATAAGAGATGTTCTGGTAGCATTTTCCCCTCCCGCTATCAATTCCGATACTTGAACTTGTGCATCGGCAGATACGAGTACTGATCCGATACCGGTGCACGTGTATATACAGTATATATATATATATATATATACATACATACATACATACATACATACATACATATATATATATATATATATATATATATATATATATATATATATATATATAATCATATCATATATCATATATCATATATTATTATTTTTGTAAACAGTTACTAACCCTGTATGGATGTGATATGATTGCTTGCTAACTGCTATCATTTTGTTGTATGGCCTGGCTCAGGTTAAACCCTTTGAAAACAATCTGTTTTATCCAGGGCTGTTTTCAGGGCTAATAAATCACGTGGTATATCGGATCACTGTATAGACTCATGTACTCGCCGATATCCGATCCAGCATGTTAGGCAGTATCGGACTCTCGGGGCATTTCTGATACCGGTATCAGTATTGGAACAACTCTATACACTCCGTATTTCCCCCAGCAATACTCGCGCAACCCACTGACCCCAACAACACAAACCATAGAGTGGCGGTGTCACGCGTTCCACTCCCATGTGATCTCAAGGAGGACGGTCCATTATAGATGAATGGGGGTTGATCACAGGAGCAGCGCGCCATCAGATATGGTTAGGCGGCGTGATAGTGATCAGAGGAGCTACCGGAGAAACCAGGCGGATGTGCCGAGCCAGCTTTGAACGTGGAAGTGAGCCTTGTGTGTTCCCGCTGTGAGCAGGTGCCCCGGAGAATGTGTGTGTGTGTGTGTGTGTGTGTGTGTGTGTGTGTGTGTGTTTACACAACTGCACATAATGCAAGCGGATGCAGGAAAGTTCTCATGTATGTGAAAACCACCATGCTGTTCAGTTCACACGCTTGGCTGTGTCAGGTGTACATGTTTAATAAAGAGGTCACACACACACAGACACACACACATACAGTATACACACACACAACACACACACACACACACGTGCACGCGCGTGCACACGCACGCGCACACACACACACACACACACAATCATCCAAACGAGGTACATATGGCATCAGCCCCAAGGAGATAGCATCCCGTTTTCCCAAGAGGAGGCTAAGAAAAACACGGCTGAGAATAAACAGCTCCACTCTGCTGAATATTGATTTATGGAGGAAAACAGAACACTGTCAAATAGACCCAGGAGCTTTCTGAGCAGACAAATAGGCCTACTGTGCTAACAGTGCCCAGAGGAGGCCCACATGTCCATCTACTGACCAGGAGAAAGACAGTCCACACATGCAAGTCCTATTTCATATAGCGAACGTCCATCGTCTAAATGGAGTCAAGTGTCATACTGGGCTCTAAAGTACAAGGGTACTAGGTGCAGTACAGGGTCCAGTCCTTGTTGTTGGCTGTGGGAGTTACATGACATCTCCTATAGGGGGACACCCTTGGTTTCAGCTGACCTAAGGTGCAGTTTTATGCAAATACCTATTTAGAGAACGTTCTTGTGTGTGTTTTTAGCAGACCCCCCCCTTAACAATACTCCCATGTGGTCAGTAATACTGACCACATGGGAGGGGATTCCAGAAGTGAGTGTCCAGCAGTATAAGACCATTGTTACAGAGGTGTGTGTGTGTGTGTGTGTGTGTGTGTGTGTGTGTGTGTGTGTGTGTGTGTGTGTGTGTGTGTGTGTGTGTGTGTGTGTGTGTGTGTGTGTGTGTGTGTGTGTGTGTGTGTGTGTGTGTGTGGTTAGGTGGGGGGTTGCTCTCAGATCCTAAAATAAAGGATGACATCTAACCTCACCGCAGCGCTCTAAACTGAAGAATGGAAAACGAGGTGGGGGGGGGGGCTGTCAGTGATCATTGACCCTTAAAATGTCCTAAGTATTATGGCGTGCCATAAAATGGAGGCCGAGCTACCCAAAGCAACGCGTTTTCATCATCCCCTTGGACATAATGTGACACGACGACCAATCACACAAAATCATAACTATTGCATGATGGACATGTCAGTAGCCTAGGATATAACATTTTGGTGCATCGACAGGACTGTCAGCGATGCACCTCATAGCGGTGCGGTGGTAAGCCCCCAAACAGCCTGCATGGCTTCATCGAGCTGATAGATTCAAAGCGGCGACCAAGCGCGCTTATAGCTGAGGGATCCCCACCACACCCCCGCACCCCAAAATAACCCTGCGTGTCCAGTTAGTCATGCACACACATTTTGTTCGGCCAACCAACCCCCCCCCCCCCCCACCCCCCATCCAGATTATCGATAGGCTACCCTGTACTGTAGCAGGCTACACACACAGAGGGGAAATCAGGAGCACATACCTTGAGCGATGTAAACAAATCGGTCGGCAAGGGAACGAAGCCAGCTGCACAATTGTCAGGTTTTCTATCGGAGACCGTATCGGAAAAATGTCACATTTCGGAATGGGCTCCACTTGCTGAGCTCGCGTATTCACTCTCCATCCACATGGACCGATACCAGACCGGCCCAGATGATGCCTCCAGCCAGGCAGCTCCGCGATGCAAAACCAGAGGAACCCGTTATTCAACCCGTTCCAGACCCTTCGTCCTCGGAAAGGGCATTTATACCGAGTCCTGGAATTGATGCTGTGTGGAGAGTCCAAATGGGAGAGAGGGGGACACGCGCTTGGGCTGTCGTCGGGATCGGGTTATGTGACCGATTTTCCTTTTCCCCAAATCCTTTGTCCAGTCGTGCGCTCCATACACTTCTGTCATCAATTAGTGACTGCTAATATTGATAACTAAAAAGACTCGAGCCGTGGTGTCGAGATCCGCCCGGTGCTCGTGAATCGTGCGCCCCCCGCACCAGCAGGATTCCCCTCCCGTTATGCCGTGTGGTGACCGGGCTGGCGCTCACTGCCCGCTGCACATCTCCCGACTGAACGCAGCACCAAATCTGCGCAGCGCTCCGCACAACGTGCGTAATGATGATCCCTTTACGCACAGAGAGAGAGAGAGAGAGAGAGAGAGAGAGAGAGAGAGAGAGAGAGAGAGAGAGGGGGAGAGAGAGAGAGAGAGAGAGAGAGAGATGACAACTTTCCAGAGCCACCACAGACGCTGCTTCCTCTCTCTGTCCTCCCTTCCGCCGCACTTTTTTTTTAATTTGGTGCCTGATTTAGTGCCTGAGGGGGAGACAGGCAGACTTTTCTATTTTTGCTATTCCTTTCTAGACGCACGCACGCACACGCACACGCACACGCACACACACACACACACACACACACACACACACACACACACACACACACACACACACACACACACACACACACACGCACACACACTCACACACATACACACAGACACACACACAGTATCACAACCCAGTTGTACTGCTCACAAAAAAGGTCAAGGGTGCGCTCTGTGCCTTGCTTAAGAAGAAGCCAGGCGCAGAGCTTTTTACAAAAATATCAGAATAGTGTGAACCTGGCTGCATAATTGTATTTTGTGTGTGTATTTTCTTTTTCCTTTGACACTTTTATTTTGAAGGCCAAATCACCTTATTTCCGGTATCACCCTGTCTATCTGCCTGCTTGATGCCGCTAAACTGTTGTGATGCTTATTTCTCTTTCTGGTCACATGTGCCTTCAGCTGTCCCAGTCCATCTCTACGGGGAGGCTTTCAGTGGTGGAGCCCCAGTATCAACACCTCCCTAATCCCTCCCCAAACACCCACCCTCCCCCCACCTGTGCCAAACACGTGCATGATGTGACGTGATTTGTGGCCCTGTTTTCACTCTCCGTGCATTAGCTGAGACTGATAGACCAGGGCCGCTGCTGGCCATTTGGGTGCCCTAAGCGTAATTGTTTTGTGGTGCCCCCCCCCCCCCCCCGCAAAACTTTCAATAACTGTCAAACGAAAGACTGCAAAATCATTAATTATGAACGATACTAGTGTATCTCACATTACATTACATGTGGCAAAGAAACAATTGTTAGAATTACTGTACATGTCAGCAAACAAGCGATTGTTAAACTGTACATGCAAGCAGGGGCGGACTGGGATCATAATTCAGGCCGGGCATTAGATACCAAGCAGGCCAGGCCGATATGGACCGACGTGCGTGCCGGCATCCGAAGGGCGGCGGCGAAAAATTTGGGCTGTTTGAAGCCCAATTTGGGCCGTTTGAAGCCCAATTTGGGCCGTTTGAAGCCAGATTTGGGCTGTTTGAAGCCAGATTTGGGCCGTTTGAAGCCCGATTTGGGTCGTTTGAAGCCAGATTTGGGCCAGTTGAAGCCCAATTTGGGCCGGTTGAAGCCAGATTTGAGCCGTTTGAAGCCCAATTTGGGCCGTTTGAAGCCCAATTTGGGCCGAGTCCAATTTTACAATGAGATGCACCCACTTTAACCCTGAATAAAGTAATAAAACCACTAGTAAACCAGTAGGCGGTGCCTGGCCTGCTGTTCAGTGAGTGGCCTGACTGAGGGCACAAAAAAAAAAAAAAAAAATTTTGGTGCCCTCAGTCACATGATGCCCTACGCAGTCTGCGTACTCTGCGTATAGGGTGCGGCGGCCCTGTGAATGACTGATGGTTGGATCCCCCTGCCAAGCAATCTCAGGCCAGCTAGGCTACAGTACGACTGTCTGCATAACTAACTGCGCATAATCCAAGCAATCATCATAATCACATTCAGTTAACTTGGAACTATTCAGCAAACCTCCTTTCGCCATCCACGCAAAGAGTTGTGTGCCTCTTCCTATGGGATTGTAAATAATCCAGTGATTTGGGATTGTTAATCTACATTTTGGCTTCTGCACAGTATACTGAGGCAAATCCTACTGGAACATGGGAGACATTGAGACACAGGTCCCAGTGACACACAAGACAGATGTGCACATAGCCTACTCACTGACAGAGAGGGGATGTAACGAAGTACAAATACTTCGTTACTGTACTTGAGTACGATTTTCAGGTAGCTGTACTTTACTGAGTATTTATTTTTCTGTACATTTTTCACTTTTACTCCCTACATTTTAACACAAATGAACGGTGCCTTTCTATACTCCTTACATTCAGGGATATATTAGCGAACGGGCCTACCATGCCTAGGGGCCCAAGAGCTCAGGGGGCC
This sequence comes from Poromitra crassiceps, assembly GCF_964638095.1. Lineage (NCBI taxonomy): Eukaryota > Metazoa > Chordata > Actinopteri > Beryciformes > Melamphaidae > Poromitra > Poromitra crassiceps. The sequence goes on from NC_139644.1 coordinate 12,099,775, forward strand.
CATAACCCAGACCCTCTTCGCATGGCCACCGCATCTCTTGCCCAGGCCTGGGACGATCTTCAGTGACTGTGTTTCAAACAGATCCAGGATCAGAGATTAAATACCATCAGCATACACCACCTGTAGCAAATCCTCCTATTGGAGAGCTGTGTGTCCGTGTGTACTTGGTTGGTTCATCATCTCCAGAGTCCCCATCCTAGAATTGAACGCTCAAAAACTCTAGTCTAGTCTAATCTTAATATGGCGTGAGGTTCATTTAGCTTTGCACAGAAACAGCCGGTAGAAATACATTTTACTTTTCCACTTGATTAAATTTTTTCAGAGCCTGGAATTTTTACTTTTACTTGAGTAAACAGTACTTCTACTTTTACCAGAGTATTTTTTTACACAAGTAACTGTACTTCTACTTAGGTAAAAAATGCGTGTACTTTTCCCATCTCTGCTCACTGAGTGCATGGGATTGCACTCTCTCTGCTCACTGAGTGCATGGGATTGCACTCTCTCTCTGCTCACTGAGTGCATGGGATTGCACTCTCTCTCTCTCTCTCTGCTCACTGAGTGCATGGGATTGCACTCTCTCTCTCTGCTCACTGAGTGCATGGGATTGCACTCTCTCTCTGCTCACTGAGTGCATGGGATTGCACTCTCTCTCTCTCTGCTCTCTGAGCGCATGGGATTGCACTCTCTCTCTCTGCTCTCTGAGTGCATGGGATTGCACTCTCTCTCTCTGCTCACTGAGTGCATGGGATTGCACTCTCTCTCTCTGCTCACTGAGTGCATGGGATTGCACTCTCTCTCTCTCTGCTCTCTGAGCGCATGGGATTGCACTCTCTCTCTCTGCTCTCTGAGTGCATGGGATTGCACTCTCTCTCTCTCTGCTCACTGAGTGCATGGGATTGCACTCTCTCTCTCTGCTCACTGAGTGCATGGGATTGCACTCTCTCTGCTCACTGAGTGCATGGGATTGCACTCTCTCTCTGCTCACTGGCTGCATGGGATTGCACTCTCTCTCTCTGCTCACTGAGTGCATGGTATTGCACTCTCTCTCTGCTCACTGAGTGCATGGGATTGCACTCTCTCTCTCTCTGCTCTCTGAGCGCATGGGATTGCACTCTCTCTCTCTGCTCTCTGAGTGCATGGGATTGCACTCTCTCTCTCTGCTCACTGAGTGCATGGGATTGCACTCTCTCTCTGCTCACTGAGTGCATGGGATTGCACTCTCTCTCTCTGCTCTCTGAGCGCATGGGATTGCACTCTCTCTCTCTGCTCTCTGAGTGCATGGGATTGCACTCTCTCTCTCTCTGCTCACTGAGTGCATGGGATTGCACTCTCTCTCTCTGCTCACTGAGTGCATGGGATTGCACTCTCTCTGCTCACTGAGTGCATGGGATTGCACTCTCTCTCTGCTCACTGGCTGCATGGGATTGCACTCTCTCTCTCTGCTCACTGAGTGCATGGTATTGCACTCTCTCTCTGCTCACTGAGTGCATGGGATTGCACTCTCTCTCTGCTCACTGAGTGCATGGGATTGCACTCTGTCTGCTCACTGAGTGCATGGGATTGCACTCTCTCTCTCTGCTCACTGAGTGCATGGGATTGCACTCTCTCTCTGCTCACTGAGTGCAGGATTGCACTCTCTCTGCTCACTGAGTGCATGGGATTGCACTCTCTCTCTCTGCTCACTGAGTGCATGGGATTGCACTCTCTCTCTCTGCTCACTGAGTGCATGGGATTGCACTCTCTCTCCCTGCTCACTGAGTGCATGGGATTGCACTCTCTCTCTCTCTGCTCACTGAGTGCATGGGATTGCACTCTCTCTCTCTGCTCACTGAGTGCATGGGATTGCACTCTCTCTCTCTGCTCTCTGAGCGCATGGGATTGCACTCTCTCTCTGCTCACTGAGTGCATGGGATTGCACTCTCTCTCTGCTCACTGAGTGCATGGGATTGCACTCTCTCTGCTCACTGAGTGCATGGGATTGCACTCTCTCTCTCTGCTCACTGAGTGCATGGGATTGCACTCTCTCTCTCTGCTCACTGAGTGCATGGGATTGCACTCTCTCTCTCTGCTCACTGAGTGCATGGGATTGCACTCTCTCTCTCTGCTCACTGAGTGCATGGGATTGCACTCTCTCTCTCTGCTCACTGAGTGCTTCCCTTTCACATGCAAAAGAGATGACGTGAGCTGCGGGCAGTAAAGAGGCGTATCGTATGGAGCAGCAGCTGAAGACGTGGGGCTAATCTGACAGGTGCAGGCTGGCTCAGAGAGTGACAGCATGGGAGGAGGAGGGGGGGAGGAGGAGGGGGGGAGGAGGAGGAAGGGGGAGGGCCCGGGCCTCACTGCCAAGGAGATTAAAGGCTCCCTCGTGGTAACCTCAACCTCATCAGATTATGTCATCATATTCATCATTATCATCATCACCATTATCACAGACGATCTGTGATGCTGCGGTTTTGTCATCGTCACCATCCAAACGACGTATTTTCATTGTGCGATCAGATGAAGGATTGAAGGAATCATTACATTATCACACATTATCATAGGAAATGGATTTGGAAGAACATGCCAAGTGGGTTACAAAACGACTCTGAGTACCTCACCATTGTAGGTCTGTAGGAGAGCTGTACATTCCAAATTGCATGTTATCGTTGTTGT
>NC_139644.1:12109929-12162429 GCF_964638095.1 Poromitra crassiceps
GTCCCCCAGCCTGTCCCTGTCCAGGTCCCCCAGCCTGTCCCTGTCCAGGTCCCCCAGCCTGTCCCTGTCCAGGTCCCCCAGCCTGTCCCTGTCCAGGTCCCCCAGCCTGTCCCTGTCCAGGTCCCCCGGCCTGTCTCTGCCAAGGTCCCCCAGCCTGTCCCTGCCCAGGTCCCCCAGCCTGTCCCTGCCCAGGTCCCCCCGGCCTGTCTCTGCCCAGGTCCCCCCGGCCTGTCCCTGTCCAGGTCCCCCAGCCTGTCCCTGTCCAGGTCCCCCGGCCTGTCCCTGCCCAGGTCCCCCAGCCTGTCCCTGCCCAGGTCCCCCCGGCCTGTCTCTGCCCAGGTCCCCCCGGCCTGTCCCTGCCCAGGTCCCCCCGGCCTGTCCCTGCCCAGGTCCCCCCGGCCTGTCCCTGCCCAGGTCCCCCCGGCCTGTCCCTGCCCAGGTCCCCCCGGCCTGTCCCTGCCCAGGTCCCCCAGCCTGTCCCTGTCCAGGTCCCCCAGCCTGTCCCTGCCCAGGTCCCCCCGGCCTGTCCCTGCCCAGGTTGCCCCGGCCTGTCTCTGCCCAGGTCCCCCCGGCCTGTCCCTGCCCAGGTGCCCCCGGCCTGTCTCTGCCCAGGTCCCCCCAGCCTGTCTCTGCCCAGGTCCCCCCGGCCTGTCCATGCCCAGGTCCCCCCGGCCTGTCTCTGCCCAGGTCCCCCCGGCCTGTCCCTGCACTCATCTGGAAGTCCCTCCACTTTTGGCCCTATCTCGTCCAACCAGCCTGTCTCATTCTCAGCCTGTCAAATGTCTCTCGCCCGCCCCCCCCCCCCCCCCCCCCCCCCCCCCCCCTTCCCCCCTCTCTCTCTCTCTCTCTCTCTCAGCATTCACGTCACGTCCTCTCTGCTCAGATTGTAGGCTTGATTCAGGGAGGAGATGAAAGCCATGTGAGATGTAGGACAGGACTTAAAAACAGCATCCTACTGGATCCACTGGCTCGGAACAGATGAACGCTGAGTTTAGCTGCAACCTCGCTCTGTGTGTGTGTGTGTGTGTGTGTGTGTGTGCGTGTGCATATAAAAGGAGGTGGCAGTGCCAGACCCAGGAAGGAAGGAGTTCCAGTCAAATTAATCTCCACTGGACGGCCCACGAAAAGGAGCAGGGCCATTTTTGGGAGCAAGGAGCTATCTCCTAGGTGAGCACCATGGCAACAGCCAACGCAGGCCCCAGCCTTTAGAGCTGTCCTTTTCAAGCATCCCATCAAGAGTGGCAGGCCAGGTTTTTGTTGTTTGGCGTCTCTCTCTCTCTCCCTCCCATTCTTCCCCCTCCCCCCCCCCCCCCCCCCCCTCCCCCCTCCGTGACATGGGGGAGCAGCCGTGCTTCTGGCCTTGTCCACCAGGGAGGCTGTGAGAAGCTCGTGGAGGGCTGGTATCTGTGGGAAAAAGTTGCCAGACAACACAGGGGAATGTGACAGCCCAATATCTGGGACAATATATGTATATATTTATATATATATATACACATATATATATATATTATAGTGGATATAGAGTTGAGAGATGAAGGCAAACTAATAGATAGTCAGAGCTAAACTCCTATCAGTTTTAGAAGTCCCGCCCCCTTTGGCTGCCAGTTTTCGCCCTAGGAGGCTCAAATTTGGCACGGAGGTCAAGTGTATGTGTGTGTGTTTGTGTGTGTGTTTGTGTGTGTGTGAAGGTGTGTGTTTGTGTTCGTGCCAATTGGCTAAAAGGGGGCATCACATTTTGAAATACAGGGTGGCAGAGGCAGTTCAGGGTGGGCTGCGCCCTGCCGTCCTGCGTTTCGGGAATTTGCACACGTGGTCGCAGCTATTACGAATTCACGCTGGTTTTGACTATAAAGTGACACATTCCATCATTCATCATGGTTGTGAGAACTTTTGTCCTTTTGTCTGCATTTAAACTTGACATGCTTATTTATGTGGTGGGTCATTTCATTGGCGCCAAGGCCAGCGAGATCTGTACAAAGGTATATTGTGACATTTCAAAAGGTCCAGCCATCGGTCTTGCACAGATTTCAAAATGTCATCCTCGCCTGTTGTTGTGCGTTCCCATATGGAAAACAACTGTTACAGTATTCCTGTGCATTTATAGCCGACTAAATAGCCGATATCCCAACAAATCCAAATATTTTGCAGGGTATCTGTAAAAAGAATATAACGTGTAAAAGGGACTTATTAGCAGAGTGCAGTTGACACCTACAGTACATGATACAAAACTGACATCAGGTCTATTGTTAGGGTTTATTACATTCTCACAAGTACAGTCAGTGCTTGTCAACCAGTACACTGGTTGAGGAAAAACAACATCACTTAAAATGTACTGAAAGGTATGTTCACAAGGCAAAATACATGCTGCATAATTTACTGCTTCTCTAGCTGCTGCTGGCCCGCTGCTATGGTGGCCATGGTAGTGCATGTCAGTGGTTGTATCCATTATATCTGTTAATAGAGAGCCACCTAGTGGATGAATGAAGAAATCCACGAAGAGAAATTGCAAGTGATCTTAGTATGGTGGATGGACTATAGTATGTTTGTTAAAATAATGCATCAACCTGGGAAATGTATATAATCCAAGCACAATAAGACAACTGCTACTGAAAATACACACATGGAATGGTCCATTTGATTCCCTGTTTTTAGTATTTCTCCACTTCTATCCCAAATAACTGACCCTGACATGTTCCCTTCTCATCAAATTTACATTAGCTTTCCACCAACCTCTCCCTCCTCCCTTCCCCTCCCTGACTCCCCCCCCTCTTAGCGCGAGTCCATGAGCGGCTGGAGCCAGCCCATGAAGCGTGACACCTTCTGGAAGATGTAGCCTTTGCTGCAGTCGCCCCCTGGTGGCTGGCTGACCACTCCAGTCAGGAATAACACCTCCCTGTACATGGTGAGCAGGGGGCTGCCGGAGCTCATGGCGCAGTCGGCGTTGGTGCGGGCGGCGGTGCAGCCCATCTTGTTGGTGATCAGACCGGGGTGCGTGACCAGACACTCGGGCAGGCGGACGTACGCCAGCTGGTTGAGGGTGAGCGGGCCCTGCACCGACACCTCCTGCTTGGGGTCCTTCCAGCCGGTGACCACGGCGGGGAACTCTCCGGTCAGCAGGACGCTCTCGGCAAAGTCCCGTTCGGGCAGACAGACGGCGTGGGCGGTCTGCTTGAAGACGATGCGGTCGCGGAGCTCAATCACAGCCAGGTCATTTTCAGGACCTTCAACGTAGCGCGGGTGGACGTGAACTAGATTCACGTACAGCGTCTGCTCTCCGTCTTCGTAGGTGGACGCCCGTTTGCCTAGGTGCGGGCACAAGGAGGCGCTCAGGATCATGTGGTCTATCAAACATCTCGATTGACTTTTGTTTGTGCTTTTTTTCTTTCTTTTTTTACTGCTTTTTCTTTTCTGCGGCAATTGAATTGAAATGAATCGTCCATAATCTTGAAATCAGACATATCTATAGGCTAAGCTAGGCTGCTACGCCATAGCTACACAACAAACGGAGTCAACTTGGACCCGCCCCCGGATGTGCTTCTCTTCTTCTTCTGTTACCAAACAGAAGCGCTTCTCTTCTTCCTCTGAAGCACATCTGGGGCAGGTCAGAGTTGACTCAGTCTGTTGTTGTGTAGCAGCCAGCCTAGCATAGCCTAATAGATATGATCTGATTTCAAGATTATGGACAATTTATTTCAATTAAATTGCCGCTGGTATGAAATAAGACCATAATATGGATTACAAAGAGCAGTGGGTGATAAAGTAGGAGGTGCTATCTATGTGACGGACAGCAAACAGAGCACGCTGTCGGCAGCACGGAGGTACGTTACATCGCTAATTCATGTTCTCGATATTATGTAATAACCATAATGAGCCTCTGTGTGTCGGAAAATAAGCTTGTGACTAGACATAAATACAATCATTTCAGATGCCACGTTTTCCTCGTTTGCAGTTTGCGGTTCAAACTGATTATGGTTTCTGCTGATGCTAATCAAACCCAAGTTGTCAGGGTGACTTAAACATCATATTTAAAAGGTGGAAAATGAAATAAGGTCCAGGGTGTAAAATAACCAGAATCCTCCTTTAACTCATTGAATGCCATGGACGTCCTTCGACGTCCAATTAAATAGTGACGTAGAGTGCCACGGACGTCCTTCGACGTCCAATGCGTTTTTTGACGGTGGGACGTCGATCAAAGCCTTCCGCAGCTCCTGTACAACTATAGTAGCTATTGGAGGTGTATAACCTATTTTACGGACTCATTAGGTGGCGACAGTGCTTGCTCGGTGCAGTCCAGATTAGAGACAGGTCCGAGAAACAGCCTAAAAGCCGTGGATCAAAGACAAACCGATGCATGCTCCCAGAGCCATTTGCTCTGTCGCGGGAGCTGACATTGGCTCCGAACAGGAGTCAATCCGCGCTCACAACTGAGCCCCTCTGTCCCTGTCTGTCTGTCTGTCTGTCTGTATAGTTTCTCCACCCGATTAGCAGCCAGGAAAGCAGCCCCTGACGCCAAACCATTCAGCAATCCGGGTTGGCTCTTCCCTGCTGTGGCGCTGAGAGCCGACAGCAGCACACAAACGCAGCACTCCGAAAATATAATGGTTGCGTGAGGCTGTGTGCAGTGTGGGGAGGAGTTTACGGGGGAGGGGGGGAGGGGGGTGGTGCACGCAGGGCATCACACAACAACTACGTCACTACATCAGAAAATATTATCTTCAGACTCAGTGAATGTGCTTGAAATGCTGCATTTCACAAAAGGCGGATTATCTCAGCTAATAATTTGAAAAGCCTGAAAACGCTGAAAACAACCTATCTTCTCCGGCTCATAACTAAAGAACGGAAAATGGTATCAATAAACTTTTTTTTGCTGATGATACAATAGAGCCAGCTCGTTCTTGTGCGTGTTCGGTGTTTACATAGTAATATCACACAATATTCTGTGGGCCTCGAGAAATCACTGAAAACGCTCTGAAAACTCTGGCACTGGGAGCATCCGTTCTCCAAAAGTGGCTGGCACTCAATGAGTTAATAAATAAATGATTATTAGTATGATGTTTGTTTGTTTTTTCGTTGTTTAGTCACTCACCGACGGCCACCTGGAAGCTGCTGTATTTCTTGGCACACTGAGCTGAGGTCAAGACCAGGTTCTCCTTCAGAATGACTCCGCTACAGTAACCTGCTGACTCAGCACTCTTCAGGATGGCCTGCAGACAACAACATGAACCCTGTTAGGTGCAGCGAGGAGACCCTGCGGTGAATGTAGGCACATTGTAAAGCGCTTTGGATAAAAAGCGCTATATAAATGCAGTCCATTTAGTCCATTTACAAAACGCTGCGCTGAGGGACGCGCGGTAAATTTGGTCATGGCTGACTGTGAGAAACACTCTGACACACTCACCTAAGGTTGATGAGGTGTGTGTGTGTGTGTGTGTGTGTGTGTGTGTGTGTGTGTGTGTGTATACGCGTCATGGCATTTCATTGCGTGAGTGTTTGTGTGTGTATTCCTACCTGCCAGGGACACTCCGTGGAACCACAGCTGAGTCCCTCAAAGTTGTTGCGGGCGTTGGTGGACAGTCTGTCCTGCCAGATGCCCTTACTTTTCACCTTCCCACAGGGGAAAGGGACTGATAGTGACAGACAGAGAGATAGAGGGAGAGAGAGAGAGAGAAGGGAGAGAGAGGAGTAGAACAAGAGGAATGATAGAAGGAACAACATTATGCGTCTTGATATCTGAAGTGAGAAATAAATCGTATTTTTAGCATTATTTTCTCCTCTTTCGTGTGGGAAACAGAGTTCACAGGGAAAGGTGAGGACCGTTGTCTCCGTCTGCGTACCTGCCGGCACACACTTGTTCTTGTCCTTGTGATCGAGCTTCCAGCCGCGGGCGCAGGAGCAGTCGTAGGACACGTAGCCTGGCTTGCAGAACTGGGAGCAGCCCTTGGTCCCGTTCAGGACACACACCGTCTGGTCTGCACCGTGGAGAGACGGGAGGAGACTGCTGCACTTAACAAACCCGATGACAAGGAACTAACACATGTCGACTGTCAACTAAGCTCTGATGATGGAACGTCGTGGGCGGACCTGTCTCACACCTCACCTGTCTCACAGTGGACCCCTGAGAAACCCGACTTGCAGACGCAGTCGTAGCCTCCCACGCTGTCCGAACACATGGCTCCGTTCTTGCACGGCTTCTCTGCACACTGGTCTCCATCTGAACGCACACAGTGTGTCTATGAGAAGACGGCCTGAAACACCTACCAACTGTGCAGTGACGGAGAACTGTTTCAGCACAGTACTTACCAATATAGACGGACCAGAAGATATCCTGCAACACAAATACTGTATGAGAAGTGTGCAATTGAAGCTGAATATACTTTATATATTTGTTCCTCTATTTTTCAACAGGGATGGGACGATGTATTTAACCCATTGATACCTGATGCAGCATTTGCATGTATATCCCTCATTTGTGTGTGTATCCCTTTAAGACCTTAAAGGGATACACACACAAATGCTGCATCAGGTATCAATGGGTTAAATTCAATGGAGACCCAAAGCCACGCCCACTTAAGCATACGAACCAAGGGATTTCATCCGCCATTTATTTTCCCATAGACATGTCGTAAAATGCTTAGAAAAAATAGTTTTACTCGGTCAAACCAACGATTCAGCTATATTTAGAATCAGATGATTCCCTCCCCCCCCCCCACCATTTCCTCTTTAGTTTGTCTATCATAGTTTCACAAACTCTTCATACAAATAATATTATTAAAGACATTTTTAAAATTGTTATATACATTCTAGCAAGCCAATGCCATTTCTAGAAAGATTTGCGGCTCGGAAATAAACAGAGTTCTGTCAGTTATCATTGAACTCTTATTTATGACATCGTATTGTGGTTGTATGGAATTGTGAACCGGACCCCATGTTGCGCATGGAAACATAACATGATACAAGCAGATCGTCCCATCGCTATTATTTAATCAGTGCATTCGTGAAAAGGGGCGGAGTGAAATCAGAAGGAGCCAAGAATAGAGGACCAAGAGGCGCTGAGAAGGTGAGGAGGGAGGAGCTCACCGTGCGGTAGGAGTCCTGGAACACCTCTCTGGCCTCCTCGTAGTTGCACACCTCCTCCAGGCACTCCCTCTCCAGGTTAGCAGGCACCAGCGCCTCCTCGTTGCCCAAGTTGGCCCTCTTCTGACGGGAGATCACCGAGCTGGCCTGCTGCTTTTCCAGGAACACTGGAGCAGGAGTTAGGTTTCCACAGACAATATCGTACAGTCAGACACCACCTTTTTGTTTACTTTCCAGTCAATGGGCCATTCGGTACAGAATATACGTTTTTTGGTGTTAAACAATAATGCATTAATTAATGCATAACACCATGAGTCTCTTGATTAAAGGGCGGACTGCCTTCTCTCTACCCCTCTCACTACACCTACCGATCTCATGAGATAATGATTAGTTTCCTTAATATAACAGTCTGGAGACTTTGTAAAACAGACACATCTACCCTTTTAATATTAAAATGTGAAAGTAATATCAAGCATAGTCCAAAAGTCCATTAAGGCAGAACAAAATGAGCCAATTAGGCCAAACGCCCTATACAGTCACCTCCCTACATGCCTTAAAAAGACAGCATAGGCTACTTTCATAATACTGTTCACATCTCACAAAGATGAGTCTTAGGCAGAACAGAGACTAAAATGACATTCAGTGTTTCCCCTAGGGTAGTCTCGCTGGCCGGCCTCCCCTCCCTTCCGTGAGAGGAGTCTGGCGGCGCTGGTCACCATTCTGGAATTGCGATGGGCGGCGCTTAGCGGCAGTGCCCTTGGAAAATAGTTTCCAACAATCCAACTTGCCATTTTCAGCATGTAGCAACGAGCTAGCGTGTAGATTTTTTGTAGGTTGTTTTCACTGCGGTGGCAGGGGGCTATTTACAGCGACACACAGGGAGGAGGGAGCGGAAGCCACTCTGATTGACATGGTCGGAGCCAATGACAGAGCTTCTTAAGCGTGGAGCGGAAATCCGGCAGCGTCTGAAATCGACGCCTCCAATGGGAGAGCAGCTGTAGAGCAGGGGAGGGCTTATGCCAGCAGCCTGTTTCCGTGCAGCCAGACTCCTCTCCCGGAAGGGAGGGGAGGCTGGCCAGCGAGACTACCCCTAGGATGGAGTTGTAGCAGCGGGGTTGAAGCATTTTTTTTTTTTACCAAATTTGTCTTCGCTCACAGAGCGCACCCTGCTGGGAGGTTTCTATATCTCTGCCAGCACCAGAAGGGCTCTTGAGGCCTAAGTCTACTGTCCGGTCCTGGCTAGTAGTGGCTACATGTCAGCCGTCTCACCTGTCTTGGGGGGCTGACTGGCTCCCACGGCCCCCAACAGCAGGCAGAGCAGAGTGGCAGATGTAGCCGAGGAGCCCATGGTTGACCCCGGAGCACAAGCCGTCTGTCAAGAGCTCAGCACTGCAGGGTTCAATGAGCACTCCTAAAAACAAGAGCTGCAGATTAGAAATTAGATTATATATACTGTATATATAGGCTGACTGACGCCAGTAAGATGTAGCAAGACGTGGGACTGGGCAATAAATCAATGTCATCGTTTAACATCTTGATACATAAATGACCTCATAGCATAGGCTAGCGTTTTACCATCTGTGACTGTGCAGTTTTCTGCAGCAGCTTGTTACACTGTACTCTACCATGAGATGGCAGCACTGCAACAGTTACAGCAGGTTGCCATCAAACGTCTCCAAAATGTAGTAGCCTATTTACACATTGTAAACAAAGAGATGGCCTGCGAGGCCAGCCTCCAACCACAGAAGATTTCAACATGTTCATCAATCTAAAGCCATGCCAATCAGCCAAGTAGAGAAGGAAGTGCTAAAAATAAATTATTAAATTCGGGCAAGGCCCGTGTTGATTTCACTAGGAAAACAGCGCATTTAGCTCAAATCTGGTATTCTGCACAAAAGATGACGCCTGCTATATAAGGCATCAGCCATGTTGGAGTCGAATGATGAGAAAGACACGATACAACATTACGTTAACTAAAATGAGTAGGCTACGATGTTCCCAAATAAATTCATGCGCAGTAACATTTACGTCCACCTCTAACGGTACATGCGAACATGGGTCTGACGGATGGAATAACGGTACGATAAACAGCAACAACAAACCCGTGATAGCGCTCGGTAACGTTACCTACCGCTCGCTCCGGACACAACAAAGCTAACGGCCTGGTCTGGTCCCACTGCCCGGTGCTCAGAGACGGCCCGGCTGTTGCTGGACAGGACACCGCCTATCTATCTATCGATCTGAAATTACGACTTCAGCCTGGATCATGGATGACGACCACATCCCCTGTTTAAGGAGGAGACTGTAATGACACAGATCAACCACCAGAGGGCGCTGTAGGACAGATTGGACGTCATATTTACTTCACTAAAATGTTTCACTTGTACTTTCACAATAAAGAAAATAAGAGTAAACGTCATTAAAATGTTCAGTTGTAAGAAACCTTGTGAGAGCTATTCAGACAGGGATCCAGGGTGCTTCTATAGTTTGAGGCCTTTTGTTATATGATGAAAGCCACTCACATTATTTTTAATAAATGCCATTCAAATGCCAAATGATGGCAGTCCGGGTAGTGCAGTGGTAGATTAGATTCCCTCCCACCCAACATGAGGGCCACAGGTTCGAGCCTTCATGTTCTAGCTTGGTCGGGCATCCATACACAATTTGTCGTATCTGCGGGTGGGAAGCCGGTATGTGTCCAGGTTGCTCCACTAGTGCCTCCTCTGGTCAGTCAGGGTGCCTGTTCGGGGGGAGGGGAACCGGGGGGAATAGCTTGATCCTCCCTCCTGCCGCTGTCAGGTGAAAAGAAGCGGCTGGCGAATACGCATGTATCTTGAGGAAGCCATATGTGCTAGTCTACAACTCTCTCCAGATTGGCAGAGGGGGTGGAGCAACGACCAGGACAGCAGGGGGAATTGGCCAATTACAATTGGGGAGAAAATGGGGCATACAAAAATCTTAATCTATGCCCTGTGTGTGTGTGTGTGTGTGTGTGTGTGTGTGTGTGTGTGTGTGTGTGTGTGTGTGTGTGTGTGTGTGTGTGTGACTAATACCACTTGTTGTTGCTCAGTGGTGTGCGCGGCTCCTCTGATGTGAACGCAGCATCACACAGGATGAGATGCTCTCTGCCGCTGCGATCAATGAGGTCGAGGATACGCTAAACTGCAAACAAACAGATAACAGTCTAGACAACAGCAAACAGATAACAGTCTAGACAACAGCAAACAGATAACAGTCTAGACAACAGCAAACATAACAGTCTAGACAACAGCAAACAGATAACAGTCTATGATCTGCACTGGTGGAAACCGGAAGTAAACCGGAAGTCCCTGGACGGCGTCCGTGGCAATTCGGTGCAAGAAAATATTGACCCAAAAACAGTACACATGTAGATAATTGTGAATCTACATATTTATTGCAGATTATATACTCTGTGGAAAATCCCCTCATTTTACATTCCTCCAACTGCCTCCTCACTGCTTCCCTTCACTGCTCTCTGGATGGGCGGAGCCCGAGAGCTAATAAGGCCAGTCACTTCACCTGTGGCAAATCCTTTTGCTGCAAACCATCGGAGCACAAGCTGGCTGGCCTCCACTGGATTCCACACCTTCACCTTTTTGCTGTGTAAATGATTAGTAAGTTTTCTTTTTATTTGACTTTGCTTTGGTAATTTATGATCATTGGTTGCACTGCTTAAGTTCCTTTAATAGTTATTTCTTTATTTGGATATTATATAATTAGTAATTGTTTGGATTTAATTGTTACTTATGTTGAATCACTATGGATTTATAATATGTTCTTCTTTCTTTATCACCAGCAAACCAGCAACAACAGATGGTGTATAAATAAAAGACTGGTGTTGGAATCCAAGCCTCTGCTGTCTTCTGTCCTGGCCGACAGGCCATTGTGTTGGGCCCTACCTGGAACCAGGCCTTAGCCCTGGGCTGCACCCACCCTCACCACCATTCCATACAATTGATATTTTTCATACTCACTATCTAATATTCACCTCGCTCATAAAAAATATATAGTAGTAGTAGTAGAAAACTTTAATGTCCTCCAAGGAGGCAATTTGTTGTACAGCACAGTACATGAGGACACAGACACATTAAAATAAAAACATACACAACTCATAAAAATCATAAAATCATCTGTAGTGGTCAAAAATACTACAAAAATACGCAATAATGCTGTGTATTAAAGTGCACGTGTTAGCAGCCCTGCATATTTAAAGTGCACGTGTTAGCGTAGATAACACGTGTATATAACGTATATATAACGTTTTATTTCCCCCCTCTTTCATGTGGATAGACAGGTGGACAGTAGGTTGGGCGGCGCCCTGACGCCCTCTAGTGGCCGGCCGCCACTGTAAGGGACTGAAGTCCACTTTGTGGACTATAGTGCTTCAGATAAATGTGTGGACATTTGATTTGGAAAAGGAAATACTTTGTGCAGGTAAAGATTTGAAGGGAGTGAAATCTTGAAGCAACAGGCCATAAGCAGTAGGTTGTGTCTTCGTTCAGGACATAGGTTTACTAAAGTAACAGACCGAAGATAATGAAATAATGCTTTATGCATGTTATCGTAGTAATACACCCTCCGGTGCAGTAGGTGGCGGTGTGCGCCTACAAAAGTTGGTTTGCGATTTAGCAGTTTATCAGGCGGAAGTAAACAATGAAGACTTCTCGAAAAGCTACTTAGCTTAGCTGAAAGAGTTGCTTTAGCTGCGTTGCTTGTACTACAGTATCTAGGGTTGCCAACTTCTTGAAATGGAAATAAGGAATGGGGGGGGGGGGGGTTCTGCTAACTAATGGCTTTGGTTTTAACCATTTAGGCTACCCATTAATACAAGCAAACACACAGACCTGGTTTTGATCAGTTTTTGCATTTTTTGGCGCTATGGATAAAGTTCAACATTTTAAGAAAAACAATAAACAGCAATTTTACATACATGTAGCTATTCTTTTGAATAGACAGACCTGCAAGAGTTTACATCATTAGTGCAAAACATTTTAGATTTCAGATGAAATCTTCTGAATAAAAGGACAATTAGGCTATTGAAAAGTTTGGATCAGACAACAGCAAACAGATAACAGTCGAGACAACAGCAAACAGATAAGTCGAGACAACAGCAAACATAACAGTCGAGACAACAGCAAACAGATAACAGTCGAGACAACAGCAAACAGATAAGTCGAGACAACAGCAAACATAACAGTCGAGACAACAGCAAACAGATAAGTCGAGACAACAGCAAACATAACAGTCGAGACAACAGCAAACAGATAACAGTCGAGACAACAGCAAACAGATAACAGTCGAGACAACAGCAAACAGATAACAGCCGAGACAACAGCAAACATAACAGTCTAGACAACAGCAAACGGATAACAGTAGACAACAGCAAACAGATAACAGTCTAGACAACAGCAAACAGATAACAGTCGAGACAACAGCAAACAGATAACAGTCTAGACAACAGCAAAAAGATAACAGTCTAGACAACAGCAAACAGATAACAGTCGAGACAACAGCAAACAGATAACAGTCGAGACAACAGCAAACAGATAACAGTCTAGACAACAGCAAACAGATAACAGTCTAGACAACAGCAAACAGATAACAGTCTAGACAACATCAAACAGATAACAGTCGAGACAACAGCAAACATAACAGTCGAGACAACAGCAAACATAACAGTCGAGACAGCAGCAAACAGATAACAGTCGAGACAACAGCAAACAGATAACAGTCGAGACAGCAGCAAACAGATAACAGTCGAGACAACAGCAAACAGATAACAGTCGAGACAATAGCAAACAGCAAACAGATAACAGTCGAGACAACAGCAAACAGATAAGACAACAGCAAACAGATAACAGTCGAGACAACAGCAAACAGATAAGACAACAGCAAACAGATAACAGTCGAGACAACAGCAAACAGATAACAGTCTAGACAACAGCAAACAGATAACAGTCGAGACAACAGCAAACAGATAAGACAACAGCAAACAGATAACAGTCGAGACAACAGCAAACGGATAACAGTCGAGACAACAGCAAACAGATAACAGTCTAGACAACAGCAAACAGATAACAGTCGAGACAACAGCAAACAGATAACAGTCTAGACAACAGCAAACAGATAACAGTCTAGACAACAGCAAACAGATAACAGTCGAGACAACAGCAAACAGATAACAGTCTAGACAACAGCAAACAGATAACAGTCTAGACAACAGCAAACAGATAACAGTCTAGACAACAGCAAACAGATAACAGTCTAGACAACAGCAAACAGATAACAGTCTAGACAACAGCAAACATATAACAGTCGAGACAACAGCAAACATAACAGTCTAGACAACAGCAAACATAACAGTTTAGACAACAGCAAACAGATAACAGTCTAGACAACAGCAAACAGATAACAGTCTAGACAACAGCAAACAGATAACAGTTTAGACAACAGCAAACAGATAACAGTCTAGACAACAGCAAACAGATAACAATCTAGACAACAGCAAACATAACAGTCTAGACAACAGCAAACAGATAACAGTCGAGACAACAGCAAACATAACAGTCTAGACAACAGCAAACAGATAACAGTTTAGACAACAGCAAACAGATAACAGTCTAGACAACAGCAAACAGATAACAGTCTAGACAACAGCAAACAGATAAGTCTAGACAACAGCAAACAGATAACAGTCTAGACAGCAGCAAACAGATAAGTCTAGACAACAGCAAACAGATAAGTCTAGACAACAGCAAACAGATAAGTCTAGACAACAGCAAACAGATAACAGTTTAGACAACAGCAAACAGATAACAGTCTAGACAACAGCAAACAGATAACAATCTAGACAACAGCAAACATAACAGTCTAGACAACAGCAAACAGATAACAGTCGAGACAACAGCAAACATAACAGTCTAGACAACAGCAAACAGATAACAGTTTAGACAACAGCAAACAGATAACAGTCTAGACAACAGCAAACAGATAACAGTCTAGACAACAGCAAACAGATAAGTCTAGACAACAGCAAACAGATAACAGTCTAGACAACAGCAAACAGATAACAGTCTAGACAACAGCAAACAGATAACAGTCTCTAGACAACATCAAACAGATAACAATCTAGACAACAGCAAACATAACAGTCTAGACAACAGCAAACAGATAACAGTCTAGACAACAGCAAACAGATAACAGTCTAGACAACAGCAAACAGATAACAGTCGAGACAACAGCAAACGGATAACAGTCTAGACAACAGCAAACAGATAGTCTAGACAACAGCAAACAGATAACAGTCTAGACAACAGCAAACAGATAGTCTAGACAACAGCAAACAGATAACAGTCTAGACAACAGCAAACAGATAACAGTCTAGACAACAGCAAACAGATAACAGTCGAGACAACAGCAAACAGATAACAGTCTAGACAACAGCAAACAGATAACAGTCGAGACAACAGCAAACAGATAACAGGCGAGACAACAGCAAACAGATAACAGTCGAGACAACAGCAAACAGATAACAGTCTAGACAACAGCAAACAGATAACAGTCGAGACAACAGCAAACAGATAACAGTCTAGACAACAGCAAACAGATAACAGTCGAGACAACAGCAAACAGATAACAGGCGAGACAACAGCAAACAGATAACAGTCGAGACAACAGCAAACAGATAACAGTCTAGACAACAGCAAACAGATAACAGTCTAGACAACAGCAAACAGATAACAGTCTAGACAACAGCAAACAGATAACAGTCTAGACAACAGCAAACGGATAACAGTCGAGACAACAGCAAAGACTGGGGTTCTACACAAAGCAGCTGGAAAGCAAAAGGAATGGGAGGATTAGATGGAAAGTTGCTGAGAAAAGGAGGGGAGAGAGGGTGTGAAGTTACTGGCAATGACAAGGAACAGTACAGAGATATGTGTGCTATGTGTGACATTTTCATATCTCTCAGCCTACAGCAAAAATTAAACCTGGGATACTTGCGTAAAACATTTATGTCACTTTCAAGGAGTTATAAGCCAACATTTTGAGTTGTTGAATATAACAAATATGTCCAATTCTAGTGTGGGGGGGGGTCAAACACACAACCATAAAGCCCTGTTGAAACTAGGCTATCAAAGAAAGCCATGCTTTTCTTGCAATAACAATACTGTCTGTACCAAAGTGCTTCCTCACTACCTTCATTTCAGCGGGGCTTGTTTGTGAGAGCAATGCAATCTGCAGACAGGAGGGCCTCGTCTCAGCTGCAGCAGTGTTGAAGTGTCTCCATTGCCCAAACCCAATAACAGAGCCGGCTCCCACCAGCTGGTCCTCAGTGCTGGACAGGGGCTGGAGCCGGACGGTCCGGTCCAGGGAGACTCACCCTGGTGTGGGGTGTGGAGGGAGAGCGTGCCCGGGCCTGCTGCTCCAGAGCTGCTGCTGCTCCATGTGCAAATGATCAGGATGTTATGGTAATTTCCCAAACGTCCTTGATCCATTTACAGTTGTGTGTGTGTAGTTGTGTGTCTGATGCATATCTGTGTGTGTGTGTGTGTGTGTGTGTGTGTGTGTGTGTGTGTGCGTGTGCGTGTGCGTGTGTGTGTGTGTGTGTGTGTGTGTGTGTGTGTGTGTGTGTGCGTGCGTGTGTGTGTGTGCGCGCGCGCGCGTGCACGCGCGCAACTGTGCCTATAATTGTGATGACCACCCCACTCTCCTGGCCCTGTCTTGCAGGAGCCTGGTGTTGGGGTCGTTGGACTGATTGGGTGCACCTGGGCCCGATGCACTCATTGGGCTTAAGAAGACCTTCCGATCATTCAGTCCCTCTCTCCCTCCTCACCTGTGCACCGTTTTGTTAACAAATTATTGTTTTGACTTTTACTTTGGCTCCTTTTGTTACTTCCTTGAACCAGGTTGTAACAAAAGTGTTTGCTTTAAAACTGGCAGTGCAAAAGCTCTGTATCTTCCCCAAGACTCCATCCATCATCCATCATCCATCCATTTGATTTGATTTGATTTGACAATCTTTATTTTGAACTTGCAGATAAAACAAAAAAATAAAAACATATCAATGAAAGCCATGATGTAAAAATTAAGCAACAAAAATAAAATAAAAATAACAATTAAAAAGAAAATGCAATCATTGATCAACCTCAACATGTTCAAAAAGGAGTAGGAAGAAGTAAAGACTTATATACTCCTACCCCCTTCTTATAACATCAATATCCATATTGATAATTACAAGTATAAATGTATATCATAATTTCTATGATTTCTTAAATATATCACTATCTGTATATAACATTATATAATCCATAAAATATAAATATATTTTCTATCTATCTACCTATCTACTATATATCTATAAATAATACTTATTAATAATACACTCATAACTATACCCATACAATACCGTGTATGAATTTGGCATCATATAGACAATCTACTCTGATCACTAAATTACTTAAATAAAATATAAAATAAAAAATAAAAATATAATCCAATATATCCATCATCCATCATCCATCATCCATCATCCATCATCCATCATCCATCATCCATCTCCCTCCCTCCCTCCCTCCCTCCCTCCATCTCTGGGTTATGTCTTATTGTATTATCTCTCACTCGTTGTGTGGCTGCCGTCCTTGTTCTTCGCAGCACGAGGACTCACGTGCGACCTCTCTCACCCATTTCTCTGTCAAATCCAGCATCCAATTTAACAACAGGCACACTGAACAAACAGCTCGGCCACGGCACATCCATAATTAATGCCAGCTGACACTTGCCAACTTCCTGATGGATAGAACAGGCCGGAGAGGCAATCCCTGCCTGGGACTCCCTATACTGTGCTCTGCATATTATTCTCCCTGCCTGGGACTCCCTATACTGTGCTCTGCATATTATTCTCTCTGCCTGGGACTCTCTATACTGTGCTCTGCATATTATTCTCTCTGCCTGGGACTCTCTATACTGTGCTCTGCATATTATTCTCCCTGCCTGGGACTCTCTATAATGTGCTCTCCATATTATTCTCCCTGCCTGGGACTCTCTATACTGTGCTCTGCATATTATTCTCTCTGCCTGGGACTCCCTATACTGTGCTCTCCATATTATTCTCCCTGCCTGGGACTCCCTATACTGTGCTCTGCATATTATTCTCTCTGCCTGGGACTCCCTATACTGTGCTCTGCATATTATTCTCCCTGCCTGGGACTCTCTATACTGTGCTCTGCATATTATTCTCTCTGCCTGGGACTCCCTATACTGTGCTCTGCATATTATTCTCCCTGCCTGGGACTCCCTATACTGTGCTCCCCATATTATTCTCCCTGCCTGGGACTCTCTATACTGTGCTCTGCATATTATTCTCCCTGCCTGGGACTCCCTATACTGTGCTCCCCATATTATTCTCTCTGCCTGGGACTCCCTATACTGTGCTCTCCATATTATTCTCTCTGCCTGGGACTCCCTATACTGTGCTCTCCATATTATTCTCTCTGCCTGGGACTCTCTATACTGTGCTCTCCATATTATTCTCTCTGCCTGGGACTCCCTATACTGTGCTCTCCATATTATTCTCTCTGCCTGGGACTCTCTATACTGTGCTCTGCATATTATTCTCCCTGCCTGGGACTCCCTATACTGTGCTCTCCATATTATTCTCTCTGCCTGGGACTCTCTATACTGTGCTCTCCATATTATTCTCTCTGCCTGGGACTCTCTATACTGTGCTCTGCATATTATTCTCTCTGCCTGGGACTCCCTATACTGTGCTCTGCATATTATTCTCCCTGCCTGGGACTCTCTATACTGTGCTCTGCATATTATTCTCCCTGCCTGGGACTCTCTATACTGTGCTCTGCATATTATTCTCCCTGCCTGGGACTCCCTATACTGTGCTCCCCATATTATTCTCTCTGCCTGGGACTCCCTATACTGTGCTCTGCATATTATTCTCCCTGCCTGGGACTCCCTATACTGTGCTCTCCATATTATTCTCCCTGCCTGGGACTCTCTATACTGTGCTCTCCATATTATTCTCCCTGCCTGGGACTCTCTATACTGTGCTCTCCATATTATTCTCCCTGCCTGGGACTCCCTATACTGTGCTCTCCATATTATTCTCTCTGCCTGGGACTCCCTATACTGTGCTCTGCATATTATTCTCCCTGCCTGGGACTCCCTATACTGTGCTCTGCATATTATTCTCCCTGCCTGGGACTCTCTATACTGTGCTCTCCATATTATTCTCCCTGCCTGGGACTCTCTATACTGTGCTCTCCATATTATTCTCCCTGCCTGGGACTCTCTATACTGTGCTCTCCATATTATTCTCCCTGCCTGGGACTCTCTATACTGTGCTCTCCATATTATTCTCTCTGCCTGGGACTCTCTATACTGTGCTCTCCATATTATTCTCTCTGCCTGGGACTCTCTATACTGTGCTCTCCATATTATTCTCTCTGCCTGGGACTCTCTATACTGTGCTCTCCATATTATTCTCCCTGCCTGGGACTCCCTATACTGTGCTCTCCATATTATTCTCTCTGCCTGGGACTCTCTATACTGTGCTCTGCATATTATTCTCCCTGCCTGGGACTCTCTATAATGTGCTCTCCATATTATTCTCCCTGCCTGGGACTCCCTATACTGTGCTCTCCATATTATTCTCTCTGCCTGGGACTCCCTATACTGTGCTCTGCATATTATTCTCCCTGCCTGGGACTCTCTATAATGTGCTCTCCATATTATTCTCCCTGCCTGGGACTCCCTATACTGTGCTCTCCATATTATTCTCCCTGCCTGGGACTCTCTATACTGTGCTCTCCATATTATTCTCCCTGCCTGGGACTCCCTATACTGTGCTCTCCATATTATTCTCCCTGCCTGGGACTCTCTATACTGTGCTCTCCATATTATTCTCCCTGCCTGGGACTCCCTATACTGTGCTCTCCATATTATTCTCCCTGCCTGGGACTCCCTATACTGTGCTCTCCATATTATTCTCTCTGCCTGGGACTCTCTATACTGTGCTCTGCATATTATTCTCTCTGCCTGGGACTCCCTATACTGTGCTCTGCATATTATTCTCTCTGCCTGGGACTCTCTATACTGTGCTCTCCATATTATTCTCCCTGCCTGGGACTCCCTATACTGTGCTCTCCATATTATTCTCCCTGCCTGGGACTCTCTATACTGTGCTCTCCATATTATTCTCTCTGCCTGGGACTCTCTATACTGTGCTCTCCATATTATTCTCTCTGCCTGGGACTCCCTATACTGTGCTCTGCATATTATTCTCTCTGCCTGGGACTCTCTATACTGTGCTCTCCATATTATTCTCCCTGCCTGGGACTCCCTATACTGTGCTCTCCATATTATTCTCTCTGCCTGGGACTCCCTATACTGTGCTCTCCATATTATTCTCTCTGCCTGGGACTCTCTATACTGTGCTCTCCATATTATTATTCCTGCCTGGGACTCCCTATACTGTGCTCTCCATATTATTCTCTCTGCCTGGGACTCCCTATACTGTGCTCTGCATATTATTCTCTCTGCCTGGGACTCTCTATACTGTGCTCTGCATATTATTCTCTCTGCCTGGGACTCTCTATACTGTGCTCTGCATATTATTCTCTCTGCCTGGGACTCCCTATACTGTGCTCTCCATATTATTCTCTCTGCCTGGGACTCTCTATACTGTGCTCTCCATATTATTCTTCCTGCCTGGGACTCCCTATACTGTGCTCTGCATATTATTCTCCCTGCCTGGGACTCCCTATACTGTGCTCCCCATATTATTCTCCCTGCCTGGGACTCCCTATACTGTGCTCTGCATATTATTGTCCCTGCCTGGGACTCCCTATACTGTGCTCTGCATATTATTGTCCCTGCCTGGGACTCTCTATAATGTGCTCTCCATATTATTCTCCCTGCCTGGGACTCCCTATACTGTGCTCTGCATATTATTGTCCCTGCCTGGGACTCCCTATACTGTGCTCTGCATATTATTGTCCCTGCCTGGGACTCCCTATACTGTGCTCTGCATATTATTCTCTCTGCCTGGGACTCCCTATACTGTGCTCTGCATATTATTCTCCCTGCCTGGGACTCCCTATACTGTGCTCTGCATATTATTCTCTCTGCCTGGGACTCCCTATACTGTGCTCTGCATATTATTCTCTCTGCCTGGGACTCCCTATACTGTGCTCTGCATATTATTCTCCCTGCCTGGGACTCTCTATACTGTGCTCTGCATATTATTCTCTCTGCCTGGGACTCCCTATACTGTGCTCTGCATATTATTCTCCCTGCCTGGGACTCCCTATACTGTGCTCTGCATATTATTCTCTCTGCCTGGGACTCCCTATACTGTGCTCTGCATATTATTGTCCCTGCCTGGGACTCTCTATACTGTGCTCTGCATATTATTCTCCCTGCCTGGGACTCCCTATACTGTGCTCTGCATATTATTCTCCCTGCCTGGGACTCCCTATACTGTGCTCTGCATATTATTCTCTCTGCCTGGGACTCCCTATACTGTGCTCTGCATATTATTCTCACTGCCTGGGACTCCCTATACTGTGCTCCCCATATTATTCTCCCTGCCTGGGACTCCCTATACTGTGCTCTGCATATTATTCTCTCTGCCTGGGACTCCCTATACTGTGCTCTGCATATTATTCTCCCTGCCTGGGACTCCCTATACTGTGCTCTGCATATTATTGTCCCTGCCTGGGACTCCCTATACTGTGCTCTGCATATTATTGTCCCTGCCTGGGACTCCCTATACTGTGCTCTGCATATTATTCTCCCTGCCTGGGACTCCCTATACTGTGCTCCCCATATTATTCTCCCTGCTGTCTCCATCCTGCTCTGCTGTTTAACAGTCATCTCCCTACTGTACTGTAAGTGTGTTGCTATCTTCACTGCATCAGAGCCACATATTGAGCAATAACACCATGCATGGGAATATAGCATGAACTATGAATTTGCACAGCTACAGTCACATAGATCAACTTGGTAGGGCTTAATAACCAATAAAAATATATAACCATAAAATGTGAACACACACGTGTGTGACTGTACACACACACACACACACACACACACACACACACACACAGACACACACGTGCACACTATTAATTCAAACACAAATTACAGAAATTGGTCGACTTGCAACAAGTGTGTGTGTGTGTGTGTGTGTGTGTGTGTGTGTGTGTGTGTGTGTGTGTGTGTGTGATTCTTTAATTTTGCGTGTATTTCCAGTGTGTGACAGGTCCCCAGATGATGTGTGTAATGATGATGTAATAGGTTAATTACACAGAAACTCTCTCTCTCTCTCTCTCTCTCTCTCTCTCTCTCTCACACACACACACACACACACACACACACACACACTAAGGACCAGCTTACACCTTTGCCACCTCCAACGAGCAGAATCATATAACTGCTATTAACACATACACACATATATCATCCCAGGAAGTAATAAAGCCATAACTAACAATACATAACAATGATCATCTCTGTTCAGTGTGATTTGTAATGTAACACAGCGTTGTGACGTTATAGTCGCACATCAGAATGACTTCGCAGATAGACCTACGTCTACTGTCCAGTCTGTCCTACATCACATCAGAATGACCTCACAGATAGGCCTACTGTACGTCTACTGTCCAGTCTGTCCTACATCACATCAGAATGACCTCACAGATAGACCTACGTCTACTGTCCAGTCTGTCCTACATCACATCAGAATGACCTCGCAGATAGGCCTACGTCTACTGTCCAGTCTGTCCTACATCACATCAGAATAACCTGGCAGATAGACCCACGTCTACTGTCCAGTCTGTCCTACATCACATCAGAATAACCTGGCAGATAGGCCTACGTCTACTGTCCAGTCTGTCCTACATTACATCAGAATGACCTCGCAGATAGGCCTACATCTACTGTCCAGTCTGTCCTACATCACATCAGAATAACCTGGCAGATAGGCCTACGTCTACTGTCCAGTCTGTCCTACATCACATCAGAATAACCTGGCAGATAGGCCTACGTCTACTGTCCAGTCTGTCCTACATCACATCAGAATGACCTCACAGATAGACCCACGTCTACTGTCCAGTCTGTCCTACATCACATCAGAATAACCTGGCAGATAGGCCTACGTCTACTGTCCAGTCTGTCCTACATTACATCAGAATGACCTCGCAGATAGGCCTACATCTACTGTCCAGTCTGTCCTACATTACATCAGAATGACCTGGCAGATAGGCCTACGTCTACTGTCCAGTCTGTCCTACATCACATCAGAATGACCTCACAGATAGACCCACGTCTACTGTCCAGTCTGTCCTACATCACATCAGAATGACCTCACAGATAGACCCACGTCTACTGTCCAGTCTGTCCTACATCACATCAGAATGACCTCACAGATAGACCCACGTCTACTGTCCAGTCTGTCCTACATTCATTCCCACTGCAAACAATACCCTAATAACACAATCATACCTAAATCAAGTTGCCACAACACCGCCGCGTTGTGTAATTAAGTTGATTCGACAGGGACCAATAATGATGTTGTATTAAGTACTAGAGCGCAGGCTAGTGCCGACCCTGTGGGGGTCTTTCAGTGCTACACTAGCCACTCTTGAAGAATCACCTTCCCTGGTCCTGAGTCCCTCCGCGATCAATTCACGTCAGCGCGCCATATTTTATTCAACGCTTAATTGTGGCGCTCCCCTCCCCGCGTCCCCCGCAGCTCATTAGTTCACATGTAGGATAGAGAAATTAAGACCATGTGATTACTCCTTTCCTCCTCTCTCCTCCCCCCACCCCTTTTCTCCCCCTTCTCTCTCTTTCTCTGATCTGATTCAACAGGCATTCCACAGAAACAGCTTGTTATAGGATCTGTAATTAATACATTGCTTTCTCTGATCTGATTCAACAGGCATTCAACGGAAACAGCTCGTTATAGGATCTGTAATTAATACATTGCTTTCTTTCAGTGGGCTAAAGATGCCATTCTTGGGACTCCAAGCATCTTTTATTGGTATTTCCCACTTCGCACCACTCCCAAATGATTTCCCAAATGTGCTCCATTTCCAGTTGTGTGTGTGTGTGTGTGTGTGTCTATGCATATCTTTGTGTGTGTGTGTGTGTGTGTGTGTGTGTGTGTGTGTGTGTGTGTGTGTGTGTGTGTGTGTGTGTGTGTGTGTGTGTGTGTGTGTGTGCCATTCTTGGGACTCCAAGCTTCTTTTATTGTCCTTCCCCACACTTCACGTCACTGTATTTTCTGTTCTCATTAGTTCTCAGAAAACCTCTCTCTCCCTCTGTCTAAACCTCTCTCTCCCTCTGTCTACCTCTCTCTCCCTCTGTCTAAACCTCTCTCTCCCTCTGTCTAAACCTCTCTCTCCCTCTGTCTAAACCTGTCTCTCCCTCTGTCTAAACCTGTCTCTCCCTCTGTCTAAACCTCTCTCTCCCTCTGTCTAAACCTGTCTCTCCCTCTGTCTAAACCTCTCTCTCCCTCTGTCTAAACCTCTCTCTCCCTCTGTCTAAACCTGTCTCTCCCTCTGTCTAAACCTCTCTCTCCCTCTGTCTAAACCTGTCTCTCCCTCTGTCTAAACCTGTCTCTCCCTCTGTCTAAACCTGTCTCTCCCTCTGTCTAAACCTCTCTCTCCCTCTGTCTAAACCTGTCTCTCCCTCTGTCTAAACCTGTCTCTCCCTCTGTCTAAACCTCTCTCTCCCTCTGTCTAAACCTGTCTCTCCCTCTGTCTAAACCTGTCTCTCCCTCTGTCTAAACCTGTCTCTCCCTCTGTCTAAACCTCTCTCTCCCTCTGTCTAAACCTATCTCTCCCTCTGTCTAAACCTCTCTCTCCCTCTGTCTAAACCTCTCTCTCCCTCTGTCTAAACCTGTCTCTCCCTCTGTCTAAACCTGTCTCTCCCTCTGTCTAAACCTCTCTCTCCCTCTGTCTAAACCTCTCTCTCCCTCTGTCTAAACCTGTCTCTCCCTCTGTCTAAACCTCTCTCTCCCTCTGTCTAAACCTCTCTCTCCCTCTGTCTAAACCTGTCTCTCCCTCTGTCTAAACCTCTCTCTCCCTCTGTCTAAACCTGTCTCTCCCTCTGTCTAAACCTGTCTCTCCCTCTGTCTAAACCTGTCTCTCCCTCTGTCTAAACCTCTCTCTCCCTCTGTCTAAACCTGTCTCTCCCTCTGTCTAAACCTGTCTAAACCTCTCTCTCCCTCTGTCTAAACCTCTCTCTCCCTCTGTCTAAACCTGTCTCTCCCTCTGTCTAAACCTGTCTCTCCCTCTGTCTAAACCTCTCTCTCCCTCTGTCTAAACCTGTCTCTCCCTCTGTCTAAACCTGTCTCTCCCTCTGTCTAAACCTGTCTAAACCTCTCTCTCCCTCTGTCTAAACCTCTCTCTCCCTCTGTCTAAACCTCTCTCTCCCTCTGTCTAAACCTGTCTCTCCCTCTGTCTAAACCTCTCTCTCCCTCTGTCTAAACCTCTCTCTCCCTCTGTCTAAACCTGTCTCTCCCTCTGTCTAAACCTGTCTCTCCCTCTGTCTAAACCTCTCTCTCCCTCTGTCTAAACCTGTCTCTCCCTCTGTCTAAACCTGTCTCTCCCTCTGTCTAAACCTGTCTAAACCTCTCTCTCCCTCTGTCTAAACCTCTCTCTCCCTCTGTCTAAACCTGTCTCTCCCTCTGTCTAAACCTGTCTCTCCCTCTGTCTAAACCTCTCTCTCCCTCTGTCTAAACCTATCTCTCCCTCTGTCTAAACCTCTCTCTCCCTCTGTCTAAACCTCTCTCTCCCTCTGTCTAAACCTGTCTCTCCCTCTGTCTAAACCTGTCTCTCCCTCTGTCTAAACCTCTCTCTCCCTCTGTCTAAACCTCTCTCTCCCTCTGTCTAAACCTGTCTCTCCCTCTGTCTAAACCTGTCTTTCCCTCTGTCTAAACCTCTCTCTCCCTCTGTCTAAACTTGTCTCTCCCTCTGTCTAAACCTCTCTCTCCCTCTGTCTAAACCTGTCTCTCCCTCTGTCTAAACCTGTCTCTCCCTCTGTCTAAAAACTCTTTCATCTCTTCTGTCGGCAGGTCCTTGTGTGAGCCGCATTGTGAGCGCGGCCCTGGTGCTACTGAGGAGGCACTAGTGCAGAGTCACGGCTGACAGCTCTCCGAATGGATTTGAGGTCTCACTGTAGCCACTGCTGCTCGATACGCCGCTCCACGTTTTTGCACACTTGTCTACCCCGAAACCAAAGGGTCGCTAAATGATTAATAGTAACAATATTGACTGTGCGACCGCAATACTGAGCGAGTACGACCAACAAACTCCCTGATGTTTTGGATTTTCCCTTATGTAATATCTGTGGTTTAGAATAGTGACTTATCACATCAAGGACCCCTAATCTCGTCCACATTAGGGCCATGGGACCCCCATATGACGAGATTCTGTCTCAAATCCAAATCTGGGAATAGGCTATTTATCGTTAGAAATGATTTTGTCCAGAACTCCATGACTATCTGTATTGCAGATGGAGGGATGATGGTGAATCTACTGTATGACCAAAACAGTCATTCATCTACATTCTATAATATTGTGTTAACTTCTTTTCCATTAAATAATAGTGAAATTTAACAATTCATCAATTTGCTGCCGACCCCTTTTCCCCTCAAGGACCCTGGTGGTCCCCGGACCCCATGTTGAGAACCACTGGATTAGAAATATCGTCAACCACAAACCAAGGTGAAATCCACAAATGTGAATGTTTGACTTGAAAGAAGGAGCGCTTGGTGTGTATCATGGTGTCAGCCTGCTGGTCATTAGCACACATTTAGCTCACATTGGAGTCAGTGCACACACTGCATGGCAAATTAGATTGAACAGCCAGCCCCAACCCCCACTCACCTACTCACACGTGGGCGCGCACCTACGTACATACATGTTACGTATGTTATGCAAAGGTGCCTGCAGCTACATGTTCTGCACGTTCTACACATTCTACACATACACACTATCTAGGCACCCTACAGTAGGCTATGTCAAATCGTGTTTTTCTGTTTCTTCTGATTTTACATGCTGTTACTGCCCAAATGTTTTTGAAATAATTGGAATATTGGATGTAATAATTCCATTGTAATCGAGATTTATAGGCCTCCTTCAGCTGATGCTATCTATTGATTATTTAGCAGAGTCACTCTCCCGGTATACCAACTGGGGACATGATAGCTTTGGGAGATTTTAACATCGATTGGTTGACTGTTGCTTTTGATTATTTATTTAAAGGATGTCTCTTCTAGCCTCAGCTTAATTGATCAATGAGCCCACCAGACCTAATTAATCTGAAGAAGCCTTTAAGATCTACTCTGATTGATTTAACATTTTCTAACGGGAGTGACAAAATCATTGCAAGTGGTGTCTTCAATTTAGGAATTAGTGATCATTGTCCTATTGCAGGAACACACACTTGAAGAGAACTTCATCGCAAATTATAGTTAGAAATGAAAGACATTTTAATGACTAAGCTTTTCTAAATGATCGCTAAAGAGCAATATTCAATTTATATCTGGAATTCCTGATGTTGAATTATCTTTAGATTTTCTTTTAATAAATAGGTTCCCCTCTGTCATAAATAAGCACGCACCTTTTAAACAGATTGGAGTGAAAAATAGATCTAGTCCTGAACTATCAACCTTATTCATGACAAGAAACAAAGCTTGGTCTCTTAGATGCACTAAAGAGGCTTCACATTGGGTTTCATTTAGAAGGATTGGGAATAAATGCACGTCCCTTGACAGAAAGGCTAAATCTCATTATTATTTGGTCGCTTTATTCAAACCCTGCACAATTCTGAAAAATAAAATCCAATAATAGCAATAATAGCTGCCTCCCTATACTTACTCATGTCCTGTTTGATGATTGCTTAGCCTTAGTACATGCGTGAGATCTGTTCTGCCTTCTATAATATTATGCAGCTGCTGGCCCCATTTTTGAGGATGAGGATATAGGAGCTCCCCTAAAATTGACCATCTTCTCATTAATCACGATTATAGCTACAGTTGACTCCAAATCATGCTTCTCAGATTATTCTAGATCCCATCTTTCTCAGCATCGTTTTTGAGGCTCTTCAAATTGATCCTAAGAAATCTACTGGTGAAGATAATTTGGACCCTTTGTCCGTTAACTTTCTGCTCCACTCATTGAGCAAACCTTTCTAAGCTTTCTATTTCTACTGGTGTCGTTCCCAAAGTGTGGGAAACTGCTCATGTTGTCCCCCTGCATAAGGGCAGAGAAAGGAGTGATCCAAATAGACCAATTTCCAATTTCCAAATCTCTCACTGGTAAATTGTCAGCTCCATCAATTCTCACTGCAAACTCTATTCTGAGTGACAATTTGTCGTTGCCTTGGATGAGGGGAAAAAAAACCATTGTGATCATTCGTTGCTTTTACATATTATTAAATGTTGGTTTTAATAATATTAATAATAATAATAATTGATTGCATTTATATAAGCCTTTTCAAGGCACCGAAAGCGCTTCACATATTGTATGTGTGTGTGTGTGTGTGTGCGTGCGTGCGTGCGTGCGTGCGTGCTTGCGTGCGTGCGTGCGTGTTGTGTGCGTGCGCATGTGTGTGCAGCCATTTTGTGCCAGAACGCTCACCACACATCAGCTCTCATGGTGGAGAGTTGAAGGCCTGTCTGGGAATTTAGCCAGGGCACCTGGCGAAATTCCCACCTGTTGCCCTGGCACCTCTTGCGATAAGTGCCGATGGGATCTTTATTGGCCACTGAGAGAGTCAGGACCTCGGTTTAACATCTCATCGGGAGGACGGTGCTCACTCACTGGACAGAGTCCCCTGTCTCTGCCCTTGGGCATTGGGGATGGGGCTATTATTCATGAGACCAGAGGGAAGAGCACCTCCGATAACATCTGTTAGGATTTGGCGTGATATAAATACAATTGAATTGACTTGACTACTGGACCTCCAACACTACATCCAGCACCAGATGGTCCCCCTTCCAAGGACTAACCACAGCCAGGTCTGGCCCAGACCCGCTTAGCTTCCCCAGCAACGCAGGAGCCACGGTGCCGGTTTTAGTTCAAGTGCTTGTGCGGTTCCTGAATTTGCCTATCTGATCAGCAGTCAGTGAACTTCTACCCATAAGGGTTTTCACTACAAGTCCCATTTGTACTGAGCTTGGAAGATCTGCCTTTTGTTTTTACAGTACTGTATGTTCCGACCGCCTGGAACTCTGTGCAGAGGAGCCCTATAAAAATTAATACTTATAGTAACACTTGGACATTTTAAATCTATGATGATCACTAACCATTTAACTTCTGTTTGCACCCATTTTCATTTATTTGTTTAATCTTGAATCATTTATTATCTACTGTATATACTTGTTTTAATTGATTTGTTTTTATATCTTGTATCTTTTATTAACTGTACTTGTATATTTGTTTTAATTGATTCGATTTGTTGTAATGAATCTAATATTATAGTATAGATTATAATAATATAGTATGATAATATATACCGTAGTATGATAAGAATGTGAAGTGTCTGTCTGTGCGTGCGTGAGCACAATTGTGTTCGGCCACAGCTATGCCATTTTACGTGCGATCGGGCTGAATCTTTCAGGGAGTGTAAGATTGGGTAATTAGGTAATTAGGGTCAATGAATTGCCCTAATTATTGCCCTAATTCCCTAATGATGTGATGTCACTCGAGCAATGATGACATCATCTGGTGACATCATCACTGATGACATCATTGGAGTGCTCGAGCGACATCGCATTCACCAGTAAGTGATTATCATCAGTGATTTATGATGAGTTTGAGTGTGTCCCGGAGGCTTTGGAGACCACTGTGTCCCACACCAGGGCGGTCTAACTCCCATGGGTCCGCTAGTCTTTATAAATGAGGGTCAGCCCTCGATGATTTTCTTGGAGTTTAAATAAGATTTAGTGCGACGGTACAACATAAAGAAGTCGCTCAGTCCAAACACACACCTACACACTGATACCGTAATCAAGCACT
The DNA here is from genome assembly GCF_964638095.1 of Poromitra crassiceps. Classification (NCBI taxonomy): domain Eukaryota; kingdom Metazoa; phylum Chordata; class Actinopteri; order Beryciformes; family Melamphaidae; genus Poromitra; species Poromitra crassiceps. The sequence goes on from NC_139644.1 coordinate 12,139,071, forward strand.
CGGGCATGTGCAGAAAGAGACAGCAAAGAGACACACAGGAGGATGCAAACAGCACGACGAAGGCACAGACACACACTCTCCATCTTCCTCCACAATCACCCTAAAGCTGCGTTTATCTTTCCTCGTCTGTCACCTCTTCCTCCCCATCATCTCAGCCTGCTTCTGTGTACACTGCCCTCACATGAGAGCACATGTTCCCCCGACCGGCACGCCGCCTCCTGTCACTTCTCCTCCTCCACGCGTCCCAAGCAGCATCCCTGCACCTTCCCCGGGCTCCTGTCGCCTCCCCTCCCCATCTCCCTCGCTCACTTTCAGCTCACTCATGCCCTTGCTCTCCCCTCTCCCTCCCCTCTCTCTCCTCCCGTCCCCCCTCCTCCTGTGCTCTCCCCTCTCCTTCCCCTCTCCCTCCCCTCTCCCTCCCCTCTCTCTCCTCCTGTGCTCTCCCCTCTCCCTCCCCTCTCTCTCCCTCCCGTCCCTCCTCCTCCTGTGCTCTCCACTCCGCTCACACAGTCACGCAGCATCCTCCCCTCTTCACTTCTCTACCTTCACACTCACCTCTTCGCGCCTCCCTCTCTCGCTCTCTCTCTCTCTCTCCGCACCTTTCGCTTCCTCCCTCCGTCACCTGCTAACACATATCATCCCCATCGCATCTCTCCCCCCCCTCACCACCCACCACCCCCTCCTTGTCTGTCTCCCTCATTCTCATACATACAGACACAGTCAGCCTCGCTCTCTCGTGCAAAGACACACGCGCGCGTACACTCTAATGATTGGCACCCAAGGACAGAGCACCCTCTCTCAACACAGCGGCTGCCGGGCAGCAGGCAGCGTGTGCGTGCGTGTGTGTGGCCGAGCTCCTTGAGACTGAGAGCCAGCTGAGGGAGAGAGGCCATGGAGCACAGCCACATCTTCCCTGTCCTGTCCCCCAACGGCAGCACCTGGAGCCCGGGGCAGCAACCACCTGAGGTGGCCCAGGGATGCCCCCTCGGACCACTGCCGGTCATCTACTACAGCCTCCTGCTCTGTCTCGGCCTGCCGGGTAAGACACAAACTGGTGTCTGTGTACATTGTGTGTGACTAATCATTAACATCCGTGTCTGTGTCAGTGTTACATGTGCGATGTGTTTGATTAAGCGCGCATCGGTGCCTCGCGTCGGTTTCCGCTTTGGCATGTTGATTTGTTGTCGTGCACTCCTCCTCTGCGTGTCGGAGTGGATGTGTGCCACGCACAGCTGCTCCAGACTGTCGCTCTCTTTGCGCACATACTGTCGATGTGTCATGCTGACCTTGTAGCAGACCGTCTCTTCATCTTCACTTGGTGTGTGCAGCCTTGTGCACTTGTGTCTAAGTCTGCGCCTCACTTGTGTCTAAGTCTGCGCCTCACTTGTGTCTAAGTCTGCGCCTCACTTGTGTCTAAGTCTGCGCCTCACTTGTGTCTAAGTCTGCGCCTCACTTGTGTCCAAGTCTGCGCCTCACTGTCTGTCTGAGTTTGTTTGCGGATCCGTTTGTAAATATGAAGCTCCAGAGAAATGACAGTGACTGTATCTACAGTGCATCACAAAGAAAATACAGTTTTAACCCCAGTTCGTTCTCCAAAATATCCCGCAGCTTGGATTTGATTTCTTGTCACAAAATAAGAGAATGTAAAGGCTTGGACTGTATTTCTCTCTTTATTACGTTGTTATTATTATTATTATTATTATTATTATTATTATTATTATTATTATTATTGTTGTTGTTGTTGTTGTTGTTATTATTCATCTGGATTTGGTATGTGTATGTGATGGATGGGATGAGTGAGTCAGACTTCACCTCAGGGACAAGTGCGTGTGTTATACGGCTCCTGACTCGCTGAATTAATGAGGCGCTTCCTTGTTGTGTCTTTGCCACTGACTGATTTTAGTCCATCCACAGTCATTGTCAGCCCCATTTACCCACCTCTGTCCCACTGTGTGATCCATTGGTACTGACCCAGTCCCACACAGGGAAGCAAAGTGGTGCGCGTGTGTGCACTGTGTGTGTGTGTGTGTGTGTGTGTGTGTGTGTGTGTGTGTGAGCGTGTGTGTGCGTGTGTGTGTGTGTGTGTGTGTGTGTGTGTGTGTGTGAGAGAGACAGAGAGACAGAGAGAGAGAGAGAGACAGAGAGAGGCAGACAGAGAGAGAGACCCATAGAGAGAAAACGTGGAGGTCAGATGAAAGAGAAAAGTGTTGATGCCGAATCAGAGATCGGGGTTCAGATGTGCAAAGCCCCTCCGGGCAGCCAGAGCCACATCCACTCTGCTTTGCTTTGGCCTTCACCAAAATGTCTCCTCATCCTGCGCTCTGACTAAAGGATGCAACAATATGCACAAAATAAAGCCTTCTTCGAACGCATTGTGAAGGTGTGATTTGGTCCACAATGAGAGAATCACTTTGACATCATAGTGGTGCGAGTGATGCATATTACATTTGATGAACACAATGGGTGAATTACAGCACGCTGTTTTGTCCTAATGCTAAATAATACAACTCAATAGATGTGCTTCAGCCCTGCTTCAGCCCTGGAGCACTTTCCTCCGTTAAAGAGTGGGAGTGAGATGTTATCAACAGCGTAAGCTGTTCTGCTTCCAAATCAAATCTGCAATGCAAAGTGATAGAAGAGTATTTCGTATGCCAAGACTGCAGCTGCTGCACTGTCTTCTTTGCTGGCTTGTAAAAGTAAAAGTCTTTTTTTTGCGATCAACCTCTCGGGCCAATCGTTTCTCTCTCGGACGGCAAATCTAGCCGGGCGCAATCAATTCTGTCTGCTGTCATTTAAAGTTCTCCGGGATGGGCGGAGTTTGATTTGATTGTAACCGCTGAGTCGTCTCCACAAATGCGATTGAGCTTGTTTGTTTAATCACCATGGTAACGGGCCGGCGACCTGAGATTGTAATGGAATCTTACAATAATTGTCTCAATGAATGGCTGGACGCGAGTGCGGTCGGTGGGCTGATCGTTTGCAGTAGCAAGTTGAACTTATTTAATCATGATGACATTATGACCATATCCCAGCCAACCTGAGCCATGAGCATGCATGTTTCATGAGCTCTGCATGTGTGACCAGCAGCAGCCTGACCTTTACAGACCCGCACGTATTTGACACCCTGTATAGATCGTTACCTTCATTAACAACCCAACGTTTCATTAGTTAAGAGCAATAGGGCTTCATGGACAAGTCATCATGTCTGCAGGTTACTCACAGGATCATGTGTGCAGGTTACTCACAGGATCATGTGTGCAGGTTACTCACAGGATCATGCCTGCAGGTTACTCACAGGATCATGTCTGCAGGTTACTCACAGGATCATGTCTGCAGGTTACTCACAGGATCATGTCTGCAGGTTACTCACAGGATCATGTCTGCAGGTTACTCACAGGATCATGTCAGGTTACTCACAGGATCATGTCAGGTTACTCACAGGATCATGTCAGGTTACTCACAGGATCATGTGTGCAGGTTAATCACAGGATCACGTCTGCAGGTTACTCACAGGATCATGTCTGCAGGTTACTCACAGGATCACGTCTGCAGGTTACTCACAGGATCATGTCAGGTTACTCACAGGATCATGTCAGGTTACTCACAGGATCATGTCAGGTTACTCACAGGATCACGTCTGCAGGTTACTCACAGGATCATGTCAGGTTACTCACAGGATCATGTCAGGTTACTCACAGGATCATGTCAGGTTACTCACAGGATCATGTCAGGTTACTCACAGGATCATGTGTGCAGGTTACTCACAGGATCATGTCAGGTTACTCACAGGATCATGTCAGGTTACTCACAGGATCATGTCAGGTTACTCACAGGATCATGTCTGCAGGTTACTCACAGGATCATGTCAGGTTACTCACAGGATCATGCCTGCAGGTTACTCACAGGATCATACCTGCAGGTTACTCACAGGATCATGTCAGGTTACTCACAGGATCATGTGTGCAGGTTACTCACAGGATCATGTCAGGTTACTCACAGGATCATGTCTGCAGGTTACTCACAGGATCACGTCTGCAGGTTACTCACAGGATCATGTCTGCAGGTTACTCACAGGATCATGTCTGCAGGTTACTCACAGGATCATGTCAGGTTACTCACAGGATCACGTCTGCAGGTTACTCACAGGATCATGTCAGGTTACTCACAGGATCATGTCAGGTTACTCACAGGATCATGTCAGGTTACTCAGAGGATCATGTCTGCAGGTTACTCACAGGATCATGTCAGGTTACTCACAGGATAATGTGTGCAGGTTACTCACAGGATCATGTCAGGTTACTCACAGGATCATGTCAGGTTACTCACAGGATCATGTCAGGTTACTCACAGGATCATGTCAGGTTACTCACAGGATCATGTCAGGTTACTCAGAGGATCATGTCTGCAGGTTACTCACAGGATCATGTCAGGTTACTCACAGGATAATGTGTGCAGGTTACTCACAGGATCATGTCAGGTTACTCACAGGATAATGTGTGCAGGTTACTCACAGGATCATGTCAGGTTACTCACAGGATCATGTCAGGTTACTCACAGGATAATGTGTGCAGGTTACTCACAGGATCATGTCAGGTTACTCACAGGATCATGTCAGGTTACTCACAGGATAATGTGTGCAGGTTACTCACAGGATCATGTCAGGTTACTCACAGGATCATGTGTGCAGGTTACTCACAGGATCATGTGTGCAGGTTACTCACAGGATCATGTCAGGTTACTCACAGGATCATGTCAGGTTACTCACAGGATCATGTCTGCAGGTTACTCACAGGATCATGTCAGGTTACTCACAGGATCATGTCAGGTTACTCACAGGATCATGTCTGCAGGTTACTCACAGGATCATGTCTGCAGGTTACTCACAGGATCATGTGTGCAGGTTACTCACAGGATCATGTCTGCAGGTTACTCACAGGATCATGTGTGCAGGTTACTCACAGGATCATGTCAGGTTACTCACAGGATCATGTCAGGTTACTCACAGGATCATGTCTGCAGGTTACTCACAGGATCATGTCTGCAGGTTACTCACAGGATCATGTCTGCAGGTTCCTCACAGGATCTGACCTCTGAAAAGGCAGGCTGAGAAAGGGATCGAAAACATCTAGAGTGTGGATTTGAGGCTGAAGGGGAAGACAGTGATGAGGAAACAGGTCGAGTGGTGGGGAATGATTGTTACTGGCTGACCCGGTGAAATGTTAAGCAGCTCCAGGAGAATGGGATGGATATAGGGAGAGAGTGGAGTGCGACGAGCAACACACGGACACACAGAGGGAGAGTTAAGAGAGCGAGAGAGATCGGAGCCTATAGAGAGAGAAAGAGAGAGGGATTAATAATGGCAGAGTCGGTGAAGTAGCACCCTGAGCGGGCGAGCGAGCCACAGACGATGGAGCGCAGACGAATTGCCACATTTTTAATTAATCGCTCTCTCTCTCTCTCTCTCTCTCTCTCTCTCTCTCTTTATCTCTCTACTCACTATGCCAAACTGCTTGGGACAGAATAGCCATGTGCTAGAAACAGCATAATAGCATTGCATCTAAAAAAAAAAATAATAATCTTTGAGGAGTCAATTCTTTGCTTTACTCCTTGACACAGTGGAATTACAAGAATAGTGTGTGGTCTTTATACTGAACAGTCGGTCTCAGAGACACATACTGTAAATGGTGCACCTCCCATTGGAGACACACAGGGTGTGTTGAGGGACAACAGGAAACAACATTCACAAGCGCAAATACTTTGAAGCCCACCGCGCAGTGGTGTGGCCATTCAGGCTTATGGCACTTTAGGCAATGTTTTGGGGGTACCTCAACAACACAGATAATAGTTTTCAACAAGGAGAATTGACCGACCCCTAAAACCCACCCACATCCCCCCCAGCCACTCCCACTACCCACTACCCACCCCTCAAACCCCAAATCTACAACCTGCCTATCCCTAGCTATGGCCTTTTTTCCCTAGCCCCACCCCTTCCATCACCACGCCCCCCTCCCACCACTCACATACACCTAGCCACTCCCTCTACCCACCCCTCCATTCCCGACTCTCTATGACCTTCCTATCCCTAGCTACAGCCCCTATTCCCTAGCTCCGCCCCTTTACCGACACCCCCTCCCAGCACCCATATTTCCCTAGCCACTCCGCCTACCCATCCCTTGAACTCTCCAGTCTAGTACGCGGAACTTGCGCGCATGCGCCGCGCAGCGCACCTCCGCGCAGAAGGCGCTTAAAGTGTCCACCCACAGAGCGCAGCTTACTTCTCTTTCTCTGCGCGCTCTGCTCGTCCACTATATATTTTGCCCCAGTGTCTATTGTCTTCGTTGTAAGTAAATAACGACATAAATATATCAAGTAATATATTAGGGATAACTGTTATGGCTACCTTCGGCATTATAAAATGCAATTGCATCATATTTACAGTATGTCTGTTCTCCTCCCGTTTTCCCAGTGCGTGCTGTTGTAGAGAGAAGGCGAGTCCTAGCTCTCTACTTGTTGCTCCGCAGGCAACGAGCCCCTAGTCGGATCCGCTCCCCCTCTCCAACTGCTCTCTCTCTTTTCACACTTCCAAAGGGGCAATCAACAACGTAAATAAACATTATTTTACTTTGAAATTGGTTTTATTTGACGAATGTCCGGTTTCGAGTTCCTGTCTGCCCTGATCTGATCTGTTCAGCTTAACAGAGTCGCTCACGGGCACAGAAGGTCCGCACTCAAAAACATAAACCGAGGCTATCCTGCGCGCCCTTAGCGTCCGCGGTGCTGCGCGCTGTGCGCAATTCGGTGTGGACTGACAGATCTGTTAACATGGTGTCCTAATGAAAACTGGCTGCGCACAAGGTCGCGCCGCGCAGCTTACAGTATGTGCAGGAGACGCTTGCGGTGTGTTTTCAGGGTTACGCTACAGGCATAGCCTGTGACGTCACGTTGAAGGCTGGGTTTACCCAGGCTATGCTATCCCTAGCTACGGCCCCTTGTCCCTAGCAACGCCCCCTTCACCAAACATCCACGAGTGAGTGAGTGAGTGAGTGAGTGAGTTGAGTGAGTGAGTGTGCTGACTTTTGCATGTTCTGACCCTGGCCTGGCCTGCTGCCAGCGCCGTGGGAAAAAGATGATGTGTTTTGGAACACCAACAAATTGAGTGCTCTGGAGAAGGAAAAAAAATAACTCTGACAAAGGAAAAATGGGAAACATCTTTCCCTCTAAAATGTGATACGCTTTGACTCTTCTCCACCTCCTCTGCAGTACAGTACATTTATGGTTGAATAGGGGTGCCAGAAGAGGCAAACTGGTCTTCCCAAATGCTGCAAAGACAAAATACAGATTTTGTAAGCATGCAGTTCATTTGCTTCATCAACACAGAGTCTCAACACATAATCATGCTTTTACAAAACACTCCTCTAGCACTGTATTGGTCTATTGGTTGATTTTAATATCATACTGTATAGCTGATTATTACCATACGTTGCATGTATTGATGTCTATATGAAATGCCCACTCACACACATCTCCTCATACATTTGTTGTCCTCCAATGCCTCACTGTATGGATGCAAATGCAATGTTTGCTTACAAATGCTGGCGAGATGATGACTGCAACTGGTCACTATACTGTTTAATTTGTAGAGGAGCCATTAACGATGACGCCTGTTCAGTGTGATAACTCACACAGTGAATTTGCTCATTGTGGCAGCGGAATCTTCCACGTGTCGATGTCTACGTGCTCAACAGCGCCATCCACCTGTGCATGTGTGAGCCTGCATGTGCGAGTAACGTGTAGCATAGCATGTCTGTGCATGTGTGAGCCTGCATGTGCGAGTAACGTGTAGCATAGCATGTCTGTGCATGTGAGCACTGCATGTGCGGGTTCGTGCTTTGTGCTCCTGGAAACATTTCGTGGTGTAACTGTGTGTGACGTTACCACCCAACAGTCTGCCAGGGCGACAGCATCTCCCTCCACGCCCCCTGTGCACCATCCTGAGGGGAGAGGGTCAGCCATGCTCAGTGCTAAATACCCCCTCGCCCATGCCGCTGTATGGACCAGGTGTCAGCTGCCATTTTATGAAGAAATGGGACCCATTTTATTATTAATAATAATAATAATAATAATAATAATAATAATAATAATAATAATAATAATAATGAGTGTGTGTGTGTGTGTGTGTGTGTGTGTGTGTGTGTGTGTGTGTGTGTGTGTGTGTGTGTGTGTGTGTGTATTGGGGAGAAATTAACTCATCCACCACCGATGTGTACTGTAGCAACCACCTGGGTGATGCACTGCAGCCAGTTTGTGGCAGAACGCTGAGCACACATCAGCCTATCACGGTAGAGAGTTACACATCAGCCTATCACGGTAGAGAGTTACACATCAGCCTATCACGGTAGAGAGTTACACATCAGCCTATCACGGTAGAGAGTTGAGGACTGAATGAGCCAAATAGATATTGAGGGATGATTACAGTAGTTGGCCATGATGGAAAGAAGGCCCTGTGTGGGAATTTGAAGAGTGCCGATGGGATCTTTATTGACCACAGAGAGTCAGGACCTCGGTTTAACGTCTCTTCCGATGGTGCTCACTCTCACAGGACAGAGTCCCTGTCTCTGCCCTGGGGCATTGGAGATATTATTCATGAGACCAGAGGGAAGAGCCCAGCTCCTACTGGTCCTCCAACACCACTTCCAGCATCTAACCACAGTCAGACCTGCTTAGCTTCCCCAACAAGCCACCGAAGTAACACGGGTTTGGACTCTTGACTGAGTGCCAGTCTGTACCTGGGATAGGGCATGTATGGTGGGGTTGGTAATAATTTAGATACTATCAATACGATGATTTAGACTGAATGAAGAGGAAAGAATGGGAAGGTTTGTGAAGGGCATCCAATGAGCAAAGGGAAGTTGATGCACCTGTGAAGGGGAAAGAGAGGAGAGGGTGCAGTGGAGAGGTGGACAGAGGAGAGGCTGCAGTGGAGAGATGGACAGAGGAGAGGGTGCAGTGGAGAGATGGACAGAGGAGAGGCTGCAGTGGAGAGATGGACAGAGGAGAGGGTGCAGTGGAGAGATGGACAGAGGAGAGGCTGCAGTGGAGAGGTGGACAGAGGAGAGGGTGCAGTGGAGAGGGGGACAGAGGAGAGGGTGCAGTGGAGAGATGGACAGAGGAGAGGCTGCAGTGGAGAGGTGGACAGAGGAGAGGGTGCAGTGGAGAGATGGACAGAGGAGAGGGTGCAGTGGAGAGATGGACAGAGGAGAGGGTGCAGTGGAGAGATGGACAGAGGAGAGGCTGCAGTGGAGAGGTGGACAGAGGAGAGGGTGGAGTCGAGAGATGGACAGAGGAGAGACTGCAGTGGAGAGATGGACAGAGGAGAGACTGCAGTGGAGAGATGGACAGAGGAGAGGGTGCAGTGGAGAGATGGACAGAGGAGAGACTGCAGTGGAGAGATGGACAGAGGAGAGGGTGGAGTGGAGAGATGGACAGAGGAGAGGCTGCAGTGGAGAGATGGACAGAGGAGAGGGTGCAGTGGAGAGATGGACAGAGGAGAGGGTGGAGTGGAGAGATGGACAGAGGAGAGGCTGCAGTGGAGAGATGGACAGAGGAGAGGGTGGAGTGGAGAGATGGACAGAGGAGAGGCTGCAGTGGAGAGATGGACAGAGGAGAGGGTGCAGTGGAGAGATGGACAGAGGAGAGGGTGGAGTGGAGAGATGGACAGAGGAGAGGCTGCAGTGGAGAGATGGACAGAGGAGAGGCTGCAGTGGAGAGATGGACAGAGGAGAGGCTGCAGTGGAGAGATGGACAGAGGAGAGGGTGCAGTGGAGAGGTGGACAGAGGAGAGGGTGCAGTGGAGAGATGGACAGAGGAGAGGCTGCAGTGGAGAGGTGGACAGAGGAGAGGCTGCAGTGGAGAGATGGACAGAGGAGAGGCTGCAGTGGAGAGATGGACAGAGGAGAGGGTGCAGTGGAGAGGTGGACAGAGGAGAGGGTGCAGTGGAGAGATGGACAGAGGAGAGGCTGCAGTGGAGAGGTGGACAGAGGAGAGGCTGCAGTGGAGAGATGGACAGAGGAGAGGCTGCAGTGGAGAGATGGACAGAGGAGAGGGTGCAGTGGAGAGGTGGACAGAGGAGAGGGTAAAGTGGAGAGATGGACAGAGGAGAGGCTGCAGTGGAGAGATGGACAGAGGAGAGGGTGCAGTGGAGAGGTGGACAGAGGAGAGGGTGCAGTGGAGAGATGGACAGAGGAGAGGCTGCAGTGGAGAGGTGGACAGAGGAGAGGCTGCAGTGGAGAGATGGACAGAGGAGAGGCTGCAGTGGAGAGATGGACAGAGGAGAGGGTGCAGTGGAGAGATGGACAGAGGAGAGGGTGCAGTGGAGAGATGGACAGAGGAGAGGGTAAAGTGGAGAGGTGGACAGAGGAGAGGGTGCAGTGGAGAGATGGACAGATGCAGAAAAGAGGATGAATTCAGTGAAATCGTATGGAGGGAGGATGGATGTGCAGGATGCTTTGGTCTGCTTTGTCTCTAGTCCACAACTGGGAAGAGGGGGGAGGGAGGGAGAGAGAGAGAGAGAGGCAGGGAGCATGTGGGCCTGTCATCATGGGGGAGAGAGGGGAGGGGGCCTGTCATGGGGGAGAGAGGGGAGGGGGCCTGTCATGGGAGAGAGAGGGGAGGGGGCCTGTCATGGGGGAGAGAGGGGAGGGGGCCTGTCATGGGGGAGACAAGCCAGAGAGGGCGCAGGAGGACAGAGGACGGAGCTGCAATAAATCACATGGTGCAAAATGACAGAGCTGACTTTGTTTGACCAGTTGACAGCATGAAAGCATCAAGACGGCTGAAAACGCCGCGTCCACTTGGCACCTCCCAGTCAAATAGCCAGTGTTTACATGTTGTTCTGTGTTCATCATACAACAGTCATCTATCAATATTACCACAGCCTAATTATAGTGCCATTATCTGGACGATGTAATCTTGCACCTCCCTCCTCAATCTCCATCCTTCTCCCGTTGTCCTTTGCCCATCTCTCTCTCTCCGTCTTTCCTGACATTCCTCTCGTCTATCATCTCCTCCCTATCACTCAAGCCACTCCCCTTTTTCTTTTTTCTCTTCTGGAGCGGGAACCTCATAAAACAGTGATTGTAGAAGGTACAAGGGCACATTACCTATTGTTTATGAAGCTATTAAACGTGATAAACTGAGTTTGCCTCGTTTTGCAATGCCACACCAGTGGCGGCAATAATAGCCTGGATGTGAGGACAGTCATCTCGACCATTGGATAGGTGTAAGGTGAGCACCGGGCGGGCAGGCTGCGGAGCAGACGGCTGCAGAGCACTGCAGTACCGTCAATATCATTAGCAGCAAACATGGGCCCTTCTCTTCCAAGAAACGTGTCCATATATGTCTCCATTCTCTTCCATGAGCTCGTTACTTCCAAGTTCCAAGAAATATCCTCGTTCTTCCTGAATCTCCTCTCTCCAAATGACGCGTGTCGTCGTGTTTGTCTTTTTGCCTCTCCTCCCCCCTTAACACTCAGATCTGGGATCCGCTCCCCCGAGGCTGTGGTGACGAGCGAGATGTGAAAGCTTATCCACGCAGTAAAGGCTGTGTTATTTAATTATCACATTTGTATCACCTCACCAGCTTGACATTGGATATAAATGGATAGCGACGCAAGGGAAGGCTTTACACGCTTGTCAGATTAAACATCTTACCTCGTGATAATATCAGAGTTTCAAAGTATTGTTTGAGCTGAATTCGGGATCGAGGAAAACATATCACTGAAACTTAACGTGATCATCTCGAGGATTTCCATTTCGTTCTCTTTGGCAACACCTATAGCAATGAGCGGCCATTTGCAGTCGAGATCCAAACTGTTACATGCTGTTAGTCAGTTCGGCCATAGTAACACCCGCCGCAATGTTAGAGAGTAGACTAGACTTAAGGTGACCAGATGTCCCCGATTTTCGGGGACAGTCCCCGTTTTTTTGGTGACCTGTTTTCCCGGCTGGAGCTGTCCCCGAAAATGTCCCCGATTTTCTACTGGCGTCTGCGGCCGATATTACTCGAGCTCTAGCGGGCTCATTCTTAAATCTAGAGTGAAGATACTTATAGGCTATGAAACTGTAAGGCCTACAGCATCCATTGGGACCAACAATGCTTGACCTCTCACCTCAAGATATCTGAATGAGAATGGATTCTATGAGTACCCACGAGTCTCCCCTTTACAGACAGTGTCCACTGGTCAACCACTCAAGCAGAAAGGTTGCAGGAGGCTTACGGGCGGGTTAAAAGCATATCACAGCATCGCATGTCTATGTAGCCCATTGATCCAGACATCCAAAAGTGTTCACATGTTCTGCTGCTGCTCTTTCAGGAAATCTTGAACAATGAAAAAGCACTTAGGCTACACCGAGAATACTTTTTGAGATCTGAGGCTATTCATAAAACATTTGGCGGTGTAGAACGACCAGGCCTAATGCTGCTGGAGAACACAGTGACATTCTGTAAAGGGGCACAGTGAATGAATTGTGTTGTGTGTGTGTGTGGTGTGTGTGTGTGTGTGTGTGTGTGTGTGTGTGTGTGTGTGTGTGTGTGTGTGTGTGTGTGTGTGTGAGTGTGTGTGTGTGTGTGTGTGTGTGTGTGTGTCTGTGTGTCTGTGTGTGTGTGTGTGTGTGTGTGTGTGTGTGTGTGTGTGTGTGTGTGTGTGTGGTGTGTGTGTGTGTGTGTGTGTGTGTGTGTGTGTGTGTGTGTGTGTGTGTGTGTGTGTGTGTGTGTGTGTGTGTGTGTGTGGTGTGTGTGTGTGTGTGTGTGTGTGTGGGGGGGATTAAACTGGAATCATCCCCCTTTCTTATTTCATAGGTAATAACAGCGGATATTTTAATAATATATTTGATTGCCGGACTGGAAATGTCCCTGATTTTCACTTGAGAAATCTGGTCACCTTACGACTAGTTATCATACAGTATTTCACTCAAGAGTTTTCGAGAACCTACAGTAACGTTAGTTACTTTGTAACAGTATTTGAAGAGCAAGTCTTTTGCGTTAGCTCCGCCTACTCTCTCTGGGGTGTCTCCACAGACACCCAGTTCATAAATGTTGCAATACTGAAGAAAACGCAAAGGCTTCCATCAGTGGGCGATACTGATAGGCTCAAACACTAACTCAGTCTGCGATAGACAGTGGCTTAACACACATTTATTCATATGAAAATCTTTGAGATCAGCATGATTTGGTGGTGGAGTTTGATGAACAGGTCTGTGTTTAATATATGGTCTATCTAGCTGGGATGTGCTCCTTGGTCCTTTCAGGGAATTAAGGACTCGTCCTGCTCTATGTCCAATCTGACACTTTGAGAAGACAGGGGGGAAATGGTTGTCATCAGGAACAAAGTGCCTGTGACCTTTGAAGCAAGCTTTGATATTCATCCCTCTTTGTCTCCCGCCTCTTCCCTTCCTCCCTCTCTCTCCTCTCTACCTCTCTCCTCTCTACCTCTCTCTCCCTCTTTCTCCTCTCTCCCTCTCTCTCCCTCTCTCTCTTCTCTCTCTCTCTCTCCTCTCTACCTCTCTCTCTCCCTCTCTCTTCTCTCCCTCTCTCTCCCTCTCTCTCTTCTCTCCCTCTCTCTCCCTCTCTCTCTTCTCTACCTCTCTCTCCTCTCTCCCTCTCTCTCCTCTCTCTGTCTCTCCTCTACCTCTCTCTCCCCCTCTCTCTCCTCTCTCCTCTCTCTCCTCTCTCCCTCTCTCTCTCTTCTCTACCTCTCTCCTCTCGCTCTCTCTCTTCTCTCCCTCTCTCTCCTCTCTCCCTCTCTACCTTTCTCTCTCTCCTCTCTACCTCTCTCTCCTCTCTACCTCTCTCTCTGCACTCTCCTCTCTACCTTTCTCTCTCTCCTCTCTACCTCTCTCCTCTCTCTCTCCCTCCTCTCTACCTCTCTCTCCTCTCTACCTCTCTCTCTGCACTCTCCACTCTACCTTTCTCTCTCTCCTCTCTACCGCTCTCCTCTCTCTCTCTCCTCTCTCCCTCCTCTCTCCCACTCTCTCTCTCCTCTCTACCTCTCTCTCTCATCCTGTCATTCCATCTAATCCTCTCCTCCCTTCCCTTCCCTCTCAATCACCTGCTCACTTTTTAACTCTGACCTTCCTTAAACCACATACTTTATTTCACTCCCCCCCCCCCAACCTGTCTATGTCGTCTTCATCCCTCTCCATCGCTCTTCCCCGCTCTCATTTTCTCCTTGAGTCTCATTAGCCAGAGCCCCAGGATAAGCTGTCAAAGTCCAACTTCAATTTTCCTGCAAATTAAAGGAAAAAAAACTAATTGCAATTCTCTCTGTCATTCCCGTGTATTTCTATTTTTTCCCCTCCCGGTCTTGTCTGTGTGATAGGAGGCACGGGATGGACTGTGGGGGGGGGGAGGCAGCTGCATCTCATGTGTTTTCCCAACTGCTCTGGAGGGGTTTAAAGCTGCGCCGTGCGGTTTGTCTGAGGAACACGTCGCTTTAGCGGTGGGATGAGTCAGCCTCGTTACACCTCGGGGAGCGCGCTGCTTTCTAAACAACGTCAATGGCCCTGTCCCTCGTTAGATTAGAGGAGCAGCGGGGGAGCCCGGGCACAAAGCGCTCGCACACAAAGAGACAGGAGGGTCACGGAGGCAAACGCACACCACATACACTCTCCAACACGTATGAACAGACGCAGGCATGCCCCGGCGCCACACACACAGCGGCAAAGAGAGAGAGAGAGAGAAACACACACACACACACACACACACACACACACACACACACACACACACACACACACACACACACACACACACACAGCGGTCTCTGTCCTACAGGTCATTCTAATTCCCTCTCTGCTGGAGACAAGCTCTCCTCTGGCTGCTTATTATTCCCCGCAAAGAGACACATTGTGTGTGTGTGTGTGTGTGTGTGTGTGTGTGTGTGTGTGTGTGTGTGTGTGTGTGTGTGTGTGTGTGTCTGTCTGTCTGTCAAGCATAGAGGGAAGAAGAGAGAGAGCAGAGAGATGAGAGAGAGCGAAGAGAGGAGAGAGAGAACATAACAAGAAGAGAAGACAGGCGAGGGAGAAGGGGAGAGAGGGAGGAAGCAAAAGACAGCGGAGAGAGAGAGAGTGAAGAGAGGGAGAAAAGAACTACCCAGCAAACAAAGAATCTAGCTCATCTACAGCCTAACCTACCCTATCCTAACCTACTCCTAACCCTAACCTTAACCCTAACTTACCCTAACCTTAGCCTGAACCACCTAGCAACCAAAGAATCTATAGAGACTAATCCTAACCTACTCTAATTTACCCTAACCTTAGCCTGAATACCTAGCAACCAACGAATCTAGACTAGAGCCTAACCTAGACTATCCTAACCTACTCTAACTTATCCTAACCTTAGCCTGAATACCTAGCAACCAAATAATCTAGAGCCTAACCTAGACTATCCTAACCTACTCTAACTTACCCTAACCTTAGCCTGAACTACCTAGCAACCAAATAATCTAGAGCCAGACTATCCTAACCTAGTAGTCACCTACTCTAACTTACCCTAACCTTAGCCTGAACTACCTAACAACCAAATAATCTAGAGCCTAACCGACACTATAACCTACTCTAATTTACCCTAACCTTAGCCTGAGCTACCTAGCAACCAAATAATCTAGAGCCAGACTATCCTAGTACTCACCTACTCTAATTTACCCTAACCCTAGCCTGAACTACCTAGCAACCAAAGAAGCTAGAGCCTAACCTAGACTATCCTAACCTACTCTAACTTACCCTAACCTTAGCCTGAATACCTACTGTAAAACCAAATAATCTAGAGCCTAACCTAGACTATCCTAACCTACTCTAATTTACCTTAACCTTAGCCTGAATACCTACTGTAAAACCAAATAATCTAGAGCCTAACCTAGACTATCCTAACCTACTCTAATTTACCCTAACCTTAGCCTGAATACCTACTGTAAAACCAAATAATCTAGAGCAGGGGTGCCCAATACGTCGATCGCGATCGACCGGTTCGATCGCGAAGGTAGTGTGGTCGATCGCGTGGCATTGAGGTGAGAAAAAAAAAAATTTTTTTTTTTTTTTTTTTTTTTTTACTGTTTTCCCACTGTTTCCACTGTTTTCCCCCTGTTTTTCCACTGTTTCCACTGTTTTTCCACTGTTTTTCCACTGTTTCCACTGTTTTTCCACTGTTTTTCCACGGTTCCACTGTTTTCCACTGTATACTCAGTGTATATATATATAAATAAATATGTTTGGTAGATCACTTTGACTTGGTCATTTTAAAAGTAGCTCCCAAGCTGAAAAAGTGTGGGCACCCCTGATCTAGAGCCTAACCTAGACTATCCTAACCTACTCTAACTTACCCTAACCTTAGCCTGAATACCTACTGTAAAACCAAATAATCTAGAGCCTAACCTAGACTATCCTAACCTACTCTAACTTACCTTAACCTTAGCCTGAATACCTACTGTAAAACCAAATAATCTAGAGCCTAACCTAGACTATCCTAACCTACTCTAATTTACCCTAACCTTAGCCTGAATACCTACTGTAAAACCAAATAATCTAGAGCCTAACCTAGACTATCCTAACCTACTCTAATTTACCCTAACCTTAGCCTGAATACCTACTGTAAAACCAAATAATCTAGAGCCTAACCTAGACTATCCTAACCTACTCTAATTTACCCTAACCTTAGCCTGAATACCTACTGTAGCAACCAAATAATCTAGAGCCTAACCTACCGACATCCCTCAGCCTGTGTGGGCAGGCGTGAGATGCAGGTGTGTCTGTTTGTATGCCTGCATGTCTGCATACGTGCCTGTCTACATATGCATCTGTGTGTGTGTGTGTGTGTGTGTGTGTGTGTGTGTGTGTGTGTGTGTGTGTGTGTGTGTGTGTGTGTGTGTGTGTGTGTGCATGAGTGTGCATGAGTGTGCATGAGTGTGCATATCTCTCCAGCTTGTCTATCCCCATTGTGGCCGAGCGGAGCCCTTTGCCACCCCGTGCCCTCAGCATGCTGAGCAGGTCCATCGCTGCTCCTCTCTCCACCGAGCAGCCCCAGAGACAAAGTAAAGACCAACAGTCAATTGAAATGAATGGGCAGCCCAATGCGAGCTGAGCCACAGCTAAATGGAAATGTCAAGCTCACAAACGGATCCCTTTTGTTTGTCTGGAGAAAGGCCTCGTCTCACTGGGGAGAGCCCGACCCAAATAATACCCAGCCAATGACAGGACAACACCGCACTATTTCCATTGCGTGTCACTCCTCTCTCTTTAGAGGGGTATGAACAGAGAGAGAGAGAGAGAGAGAGAGAGAGAGAGAGAGAGAAAGTGATGGGCAAAGATAGCAGAGAGAGAGAGAGAGAGGCGACAGATTATAGGTGTGTGGCGCGCTATTGTGTACGATTTGCTTCACTGTATATTGGATTTCCATTGGGCTGATTTTCAGTAGCTTCATGGGGCTTAGCAGCACCCTTTTCTTCATAGTAACAAACAGCAGCACTGATATCATCCCTCCACCTGGATGCATGAGTGGGTGGGTGGGTGTGGTGTGGTGTGGTGTGGTGTGGTGTGGTGTGGTGTGGGCTAGGTGAGAGGCGGCAGGTGTACACACACACACTGACAGGTGTGACGGGGTGGTGTACACACACACACTGACAGGTGTGACGGGGTGGTGTACACACACACACTGACAGGTGTGACGGGGTGGCTATACGGGAAAGGACACGTAGCAGTCAGTAGGGGGGGGAAAGATCTGCCAGAGGGACCAGACAGACAGAAAAGAGCTGGTTGAAATGAGAGATAGATAAGGAACGATATAGATCAAAATGACAAGCAGGTAGTTGAGTGGATGAGCAGTCAGCCAGAGAGGCAGCCAACCTAATAGAGAGGCAAAGTGACCGCCCACTTCCTGCTTCAACACTGTACCAGAGATTTTCATCCGCCATTTATTTTCCCATCCACATTTCGTAAAATGCGTATAAAAATAGTTTTACTGGCTCAAACCAAACGGTACAGATATATTTAGAAACAGGAGAGATTGCATAACATTTCACTGAGACCAAAACGTAAAAAAAAATGCGGGTTTAAAGAAAATGTTTTTTCGATGTTGTTTTTTTAAGTTTTGGTCCGAGTGAAATGTTCTATGGTCTCTCCCGATTATAGCGTCAGCTGAACCGTTTGGTTCGATGAAGTACAACTATTTTACAAGCATTTTACAAAATGTCTAAGGGAAAATAAATGGCGGATGAAAATCTCTGGTACGTCACTTCCTGCTTGTTAAGCAGGAAGTGACGTTCCACTTTGGCTCTCTATTCACCTTATGTTCAGACCTTACAGTGGGCCAAATTCTTCCGGGTCCGTCTAACACTTCTGGTGGTCACGGCGCCAAATATGAAAGAACGTCATGAAGAAGAGAGTTGTTTTTGTAGCGGACAGCGCAGGGTGTAAAACAAAGAACGTAGCCTACTACTTTGAGCTCGGTACACAGCAAGCAAGCGGAGTATCCACTGTTAGCCAGGTCAGATAACGTTATCGTCGACAATGACGAGCACTTTCTTGTAAAACATACCTGGACTCCAACAAAGAAAGCTTCAGATAGTTTTCTCTCCTCCGAGGCAGCGCGAGCCATTAACGTTAATAAAGACCCGCAGACGTTAACGTAATTCCCTGGAATGCGAGACTTAACGAGCCAGTTACATGGCATTGCATTCTTAGACATTGCCGTTTGCTTTTATTTGGTATGTTACATACAATTGGCTAAATTATTAGTTAATTCAGAGTTAGATGATATTGGAGCAGCGCAGCCATTTTTTATTTTATTTTATTATTATTTTTAGCCGGAAGTCGTAGGACGACCACAGAACCGGGTCAAATGGGCGTGGCTACATAAGGTGAATAGAAAGAGAAATGTTGAGGGAATTTGCAGAGGCAATGATACAGGCAGAGTATGGAAGAGTTAGTTGTGGAAGGCCGAGAATCGATAGGACAGTCAACCAGAATTCAACATGATAGCGATTTAAGTGCGTCTGTGCGAGGGTTCGACTCGCTGACCGACCACCGCGGTGGATTTCCCGGGGGGAACAGGAGAGCAATCTAGCAACCCGACATCGGCTTGTCATGTCTTGTAACCTGCATTTGACATCTCATATATTGACTATTTACAGATTGTATGTTAATGAATTCGCACATCCCTAACGATGTGTTGTGTGTGTGTGTGTGTGTGTGTGTTGTGTGTGTGTTGTGTGTGTGTGTGTGTGTGTGTGTGTGTGTGTGTGTGTGTGTGTGTGTGTGTGTGTGTGTGTGTGTGTGTGTGTGTGTGTGTGTGTGTGTGTGTGTGAGTGTGTGTGTGTGTGGTGTGTGTGTGTGTGTGTGTGTGTGTGTGTGTGTGTGTGTGTGTGGTGTGTGTGTGTGTGTGTGTGTGTGTGTGTGTGTTGTGTGTGGGTGTGTGTGTGTGTGTGTGTGTGTGTGTGTGAGAGAGAGACAGCTTAGCTGTTCATGAACATGTTTGTGTGTGTCAGTGTTTGTATGCTAGCCTGTGTTTGTCCATGTTTGTATGCACGAGCGATGAGGCTACAGTACGTGTGTCCCTGTGTTAATGTGCCGCCCGTCCCGCCAAGGACATCTCTAGTCATGATGGCTTTGTAATTTGTAATCAGCTCATAGTGCTGGAGCTGTGAAGTGTGAGGCACCACACTCCAAACTGCCATATTTAATCCAATCCCAGATCTATTACCAAAGAGAGGGGGGGGGGGGGGGGGGGGGAGAGGACCACAGCACATTCATTCCTCACCACTAGATGGCCAGTGACAGCTGCTAAGTGTATTGTTGGTGACACAGCAATGCAAATCGATGACTACGTTTACATGGACTGTAATAATCTATTGACCTAAATCTAAGATAATATTTCAATTTAGTTTACATGCAGTTGCTTATAGAATATTCCGTTCATAATCGCGTTTACAATTTAACCTGAAACTCTTTCTGTCACGTTGCTACCGTGGTCGATGGGGCATGTTTTTACCGGTGGCATCTTTTCTTTTGTATACAAGTTGCACAACATTCACCCCGTTTACACCGGTTTTTTAAATGTGAGCTGTATCTGGATAAGTTGTCTGGATGTTATCTGGATAAGGAAGAACGCATGTTAATACGAGGTGTAAACGCGTCGTGATCAGGATGTGATCGGATCTGCCTGACCACATCTGGAGGCAGTCTGGCTCACATTGTGTTCAGATATCTTTCACGCCATTTACACCTGGTTTTTAAATGCAACGATTATCCAGATAACTTATCCGGATACAGGTCACATTTAAAAACCAGGTGTAAACGGGGTGACTACTGGAAGCTAGAGCATGCGTCAAGCGGTTTTGTCCTATGTGTTGTCGCAAAATGCTGCGAAAACGCCGTTAGGACGTCGTTAAGATGTTTAGATGTCTACAATCCATTGGAATATTCCACGTCTTAATTCGAATATGGCTCGCTATGACCTCATTTGGGTTAAGGAAATCCAAAAATGCTGTTTACATAGCAGTGTCTTATTCAGAATATTGTCTTAACACCATATACTCTTTGATTGTTAGTTTAACCCATTGATACCTGATGCAGCATTTGTGAATCGTCTTAAAGGGATACACACACAAATGAGGGATATACACGCAAATGCGGCATCAGGTATCAATGGGTTAAGTGATTGATGCAGTGCAGCATGAAGTAGGAATATTTGGATACATTGGAAATATATTTGCTTACTCAAATAACTAGTGATGATAGCTTTTGAATCTCACGCCACTATGATACTTACATACAATAGTGTGTAAGTACCATACTTACTGTACACTAATCTGTCATGTGCAAAAGTGTATATTTTCTGTGGGTTTCAAAAATGATCTTTCATGCGACATCAAACACTATCTACAAGGTACACATCTACAAATCTACATGAAAACAGAATTCACATCATTAAAAACTCCATCCACATATTTATTAATTCTCTGTATTGACAATGAATTTGGACATGCCAGTAAACACTATGGAGTATCTATGGAGTTTATCCTCTAGATTTGGGACGTGCTTGTATGCTCACAAGTCTTTAATCAACCATCCAAGATCACAGGAATAACATGTAAATATGCTTACAGGGAAGGGGGGGGGTTTATAACATGTAAATGGTTACAGGGAGGGGGGGGTTTATAACATGTAAATATGGTTACAGGGAGGGGGGGGGGTTTATAACATGTAAATATGGTTACAGGGAAGGGGGGGGTTTTCAACACAGACAAAAGCAGGAATGAAGCTGTTTGAGTGCTAAGCGACAGCTGCAGAATCTGTGCTGCTCCTGTCTCATTCTGTACCAATTACACGCCATGCTTGGGTAAGAGCAGCAGTGGGCTAAATCACATCCAGGCTTTTGTGTTTACGTTCTCTTTATCACCACAAGAGAGACAGAAGTGATTTTTCCCTCCTGGTGGGCCATTCCCTGGGAGAGAGTTGCAGGTTCGAGCCCCCATGTTACCTCCGGCTCGGCCGGGCGTCCATATACAGGCACAATTGGCCGTGTCTGCGGGTTGGAACCCGGATTAAGGGTATGTGTCCTGCATGGTGGATGCACTTGACTAGTGCCTCCTCTGGTCTGTTCGGAGGTGGGGTGGGGTTGGACCGGGGAGAATAGCGTGATCCCCCCACGTGCCACGTGCTACCTCCTGCTAGTGAAACTCCTCGCCGTCGGGTGAAAAGAAGTGGCTGGCGACTGCACATGTATCGGAGGAAGCACGGTGCTAGTCTCCAACTCTCCCCAGATCAGCAGAGGGGGCGGAGCAATGACCGGCACAGCAGGGGGAATTGGCCAAGTACAATTGGGCAGGAAAGAGGGGGAAATCTGAAAAAACTTGATCAAAGAAGGTAACAGATGGGAAAGCATGAGAGAGAGAGAGAGAGAGTGGAGAGAGAGAGAGAGAGAGAGAGAGAGGGAGAAAGAGAGAGAGAGAAGGAAAGAGGCATGGAGATAGAGAGAGGGAGAAAGAGAGAGAGAGAAGGAAAGAGGCATGGAGATAGAGAGAGGGAGAAAGAGAGAGAGAGAGAGAGAGAGAGAGAGAGAGAGAGAGAGAAAGAGAAGGAAAGAGGCATGGAGATAGAGAGAGGGAGAAAGAGAGAGAGAGAGAAGGAACTGAGTGGAGGTTAGAGACAGAGAGCCGGGGGGTGTTTTCCAGGCTAAAGTAGCGCTGGCGGTAGTGAACAGGCAGCAGTGGACTGAGCAGATTACCGAGGCCGTGATGCTGCACATTGTCCCCCTGTTTTTGTTGTGGCTTTTTATTGTGTCTTTACTTTATTAGAGATAACAAATGGGCCAGAGGCTGCTGAGCTACACAGCAAGTGGAGGCAGATGAAAAGCTATGGACAGGGACAGAGATTATAGAGACAGCAGTATGGTAAATACTGTACAGGATTTGAACAGTGTGTGTGTGTGTGTGTGTGTGTGTGTGTGTGTGTGTGTGTGTGTGTGTGTGTGTGTGTGTGTGTGTGTGCGCGCGCGCGCGTGTGCGCGTGTGTGTGTGTGTGTGTGTGTGTGTGTGTGTGTGTGTGTGCGCGCGCGCGCGTGTGCGCGTGTGTGTGTGTGTGTGTGTGTGTGTGTGTGTGTGTGTGTGTGTGTGTGTGTGGAGTGCTGAAACTGAAAAAATGGAGGGGGTGGCGAAGGCTACAACCAGCATGCCCCTCGAGCCTGCTTGGTAGCTATCCATGGTTCTGAAATTGCTCACACAACGTGTGTCTTTTGTGTGTGTGTTTGTATGTAAGTGTGTGTTAGTACAGTAGTCACACTTGTGTGTTGCCTGCACTTACATGTCCTCTGCCTCTGTGCATTATACTATACAACAACATAACAGCATGCACTGTATTGTGTTATTGGCTGGATGATTGCTCCTACCTCTTTTCAATAACCTATAACAACCTACTAACACTCCCTCTGTTTCTTTGTTTCCTTCCTTGCCCGAACCTGCACCCATTCCTTTTTCCATCTCGACCTCGTCATTCTTTTTCCTTCTCCATCATTTTCCCCATGTCTGCTGTCTATCTTCTCCTTTCAATCACTCTCTCTCACCCCCCCCCCCCCCCCCCATCCCCCCCCCCCCCCGCCCCCCTGCTCCCCCCTCCTATAGCCAACATCCTGACAGTCATCATCCTCTCCCAGCTGGTGTTGCGCCGTCAGAAGTCCTCCTACAACTATCTCCTGGCGCTGGCGGCCGCCGACATCCTCGTCCTCCTCCTCATCGTCTTTGTCGACTTCCTGTTGGAGGACTTCATCCTGGCCGCGCCGCTGCCGCCGTCGCTCAACAACGCCGTGCAGGTCCTGG
>NC_139644.1:12177429-12237429 GCF_964638095.1 Poromitra crassiceps
AGCACGGTCAAAAGCAACAGTGAACAGTGAAGCACTATATAATATACATTACATTTCTTATATTTCCATTCTTATACTTATTAAACAATAATTAGAGAGAGACCATGGTGATGCCACCCTTAAAATGAGATATTCCTCTAAATCTGGCTTCAAACCGGCAAAATTTCAAATGTAAAATGGCCCCAAAAACATTGTTGTCTCCTGCAGAAGTAGCCCCCCAAGAGCTAAAAGTCAAACTCCGCCTATGCCTCCAACCCGACTCACAGGAACACACGACCACTTGGTGTTCCGGGAGCTCATCTTTTACAAATGAAGCACTGGTAACACTCGTGCCACTTCTGTGATGGAGAGAGATGGTGAGTACCATAGTACCATGCTAATTCTCCTTTCATCCCACCTAACCCGTCTCCAGCTCTGTCTAGCCTCTGGCTGTGAATATACCTGCCTGCTCAATGTATTCCCAACCATTCAGGCGCTCTGCTTTCATCTAGCCAACTACAGGGCTGATTGATGATGGAGCAGTGCTTAATTGAGGGCTTCAAACAAAAACTGCAACTCCAAACACATTGATACCTACAAAGACATAAGGGCACCTAATGAAGTTGACGCCTGCAGTAGGCGTGTGTGTGTGTGTGTGGTTGTGTGGGTGAAGTATTATGCGTGTGCGTGGGTGAAGTATTATGCGTGTGCGCACTCGTGCACGTGATACATTTGTTAATGTTTGCATCATAAAAGATTTGAAAAGCATTTGAAAGGCTGCATTGGCTGTTTGATCCGAGGATATTATACTGTTAAAGGACATTATTATGGTACTGTGGAAGAAAGGAGGAGAGACTCTCCTGCTGCACGGTGCTGAAGAGGAGAGGAGAGACTCTCCTGCTGCACGGTGCTGAAGAGGAGAGGAGAGACTCTCCTGCTCTCCCTGAGGGGCACATTTTGAAGCGGTGGACAACACAAAAGGCTGGCCACACGTTTAATGAGACAGAAGAGCAGCTCTTGTGGCCTGCTGCTGCCAGAGGTCTCCGCCAGGTCAGACACTCTCTAAGGTAACGAATAATAGATGAGGCTGTATTACTCCACCATCACCTTTCTATAATGATGACTTCTCCAGCCACTCCCCTTCCTCCTCCTCCTCCTCCTCTATCCCCTCCTCTTCATTCTCTCCTTTTTTCCCCGCCCAGGGCCGTCACTGATCCTGTATCAGTTTTGAGCACCATCTCCTTAATCATAAATCAAAACCGTGTATCAAAATGCAAAATCACAAAGAGCGAGTGGCAGCAACAGCGATCCATCAAACACTGGAGCTGAGAAGGAAACTGCATATCTGATCAGGAGTCAACGCAACACAATGCAACATTTTGCTGATCAAGTAGTTCATTTTTCTCGGAGGCACCGTTTTTCAGATTGAGCGCCTGATGTAAACCCACTGACCCAACTTCTGAATATTCTACACCACTTTCATATTCAAACACGCTTCATAGATTTTGAATCTAATTGATGGAAAAGTTGCTTTTGCTGATAGATTGCGGCAGCAACGTGATGGAAAATGTCGCTGGTGTCGATTCCCTCTAATTAAAAGTGGGAGAGTCGCTCAATAAATATTGCAAATTCAATGACTGTCAATAGTGAAGTAAATGGTAAACCAAAGCCTGGTGTTAGGCTTCATCAACACTGATGTATAATGTATTGACCAAAGCAAATACATGCAACCTGTAACCAGTGAATAGCTGTGTAAGCATGTGTCCATGTAACTTTATGTTAGGTGCATTTATGTTCATGAATGGACGTAAACATGGTATCATATTTATCGTTTATTTATCGTTTTATTCATCTATCAATCGACTGCACAACTGAGCATCGTTCTCAAAATGTTCTAACTCCCTAAGTCAGGGGTGTTCAAAATGGAAGGCGGGCCTGTCCAGGGGCAGTGGCGTGTCCAGGCCATTTTGACTGGTGGGGTGGTCCAGGTGGGGCACAGACTCAAGCAAGGGTGGCACTGAGTGCGGCATTTAGGAAGGATGTAGAAAGGTTTTCCCTCGCCAAACTTTTGCCTAAATTTGGAGCGTTATTTAGTCCCCTTCTCAACCAGCTAGAATGACATGGTTGGCAGCAATGCATGCCATAGATCTTCTAGTTTAAGATGATGCCAGTACCTTCACTCTAGCTTTAAAGATGAGCCCGCTGCAGGACAGTCAATTCAGCCACAGACGCCAGCACCCTCCCAATTTTGGGGTGGCATCTGGGGTGGCCAATCAAATTTCAGGGGGGCCAGTGGCACCCTTGGCCACTCCGTAGAAACGCCCCTGCCCAGGGGGGCTCCAAACAGTTTCAGGGGAGGCTCAGTGAATAGAAGTGAACAAATATTTAGTCATTACATTAGTTATCAAATGGAGACTACATAGCCTAAATGTGTGTGACCAGTGTCAGAAACAAATAAATGCCTTCAAACATATTTTTTTAAATCTGAAGTATTTCAACAGAAATAAGGCAATCTCAAGTGGCTCAGTTGCAATGGGATCAAATAATCATGATGGGTGGGGGGTGGGGGTGTTATCCAGGCTTTGTCTGAGGGAAGGCCCACTGTCCCAGACTTTGAAAAACCCTGCCCTAAGTCACATGGAAAGGTTATGCCCTCCTGTGTCTTATGGCGAGCTGGCGGGGTGGTAGTGCTGGTGTGGGTGGTGTTGATGGGGTCTGACTTTTGGCGAGGCTCTGACTCCGTCCTCCGCAGCGCCCTTTACCCTCCGGGGGGCTCCCTTTGAGCCTCTAGCTCTAGCAGTCAGGACGACGGGAACCAAAAACACCGCCCCCTGCCCTTCATCTATAACAAAATGACAACCACTGACAATTAGGACTATCCTCTTTGACACAGACCAGACTCCAAACACTGTGACCAGCTGTTGGCCATACAGTCCTGTGCTGCTGTGCCACTTCAAAGAGAGGGACACAGCGGCGTGGGGGAAGAGGGATGGGGGCGGGGGATATAGGAAAAGAAAGATGGCGTGATGTAGGCTACAGATGGGGGTAGTGAGAGTGACAAACCAAAAGGAGAGAACATTCGTACCAGATCACCCTCAATTTCCTAATGTTCTCCAATGAATCCAGCAGGCTTCAAGCCTTGTAAGAAGTGCTGCGAGCCAGTGAGAGACAGGTGTCAATAATGTGACGCGTGGTATAGTTTCATAGGCAGAGGCAGGTGGACATGCATCAGTTAACATGGAGCCACCAGAGATTTCCTGCTATTTTATGCTCTTCATCTCGCCTCCCCTCCCGCTGATGACTTTCTACAATCAGCGGATGCAAATGGGAATTTCGCTGACAGCCCATCAATCACTGTTGAGCTGCTGTGCAGCACAGGTATACGTGCTGTAGACACATCCCACAGTCAGACACTCAAATGCGTCTGTGCAGCTCAGGTATATGGACACATTGCGATGACTCAATGTTCATCTTAACTAGGGCAGGCCTGTGCTACTTGTCACAGGGGTGACAGGTCTGACAGAGTCATTTGTCTCAGGGGCTGCAGCCTAAATCCGTTACGGTTTCTTTCAAACAGTGTTGACCACATGTTTTGTAATTGAACCAAGTTACCCAAAAGTAACCATTTTAAACTAGGTTTAGTGAATAAATATTTGGTGAGCTATAAAAGAGGATGTAAGATTTGCATTACATGACACGTGAGGTCAAGAGCTAGCTGTAGTTTGAGGTGCATAAAGGTGCTCTTATGCTCGAGCAAAGCTCCGTGGGGGTGGGGCCCCGCGAGTCTCCGTGAGTCACCGTGCAGACCTCGCGCTGGGGCAGATGCCATTATACTCAGAAAGTGATCAGCATGTATTGTGTGCATTGTACAACGGTGAAAACAGCCCGTGAAAAGTCGCAATGAAACGCTGTGCAGTACTGAGTGCGCTTTCACTCTCAAACGACCGCACATCAGCACATGAAGGACTCACCAAACTTGTTTTTACTGAAAGCCGTTTTTACTACTCAGCCCTGATAGCCTACTACTCTGTGCTGCTTTTAATCTCTCTCAATAATGCTCAACACAACACATTTACTTGGTGAAATGACTAAAAACGAACAGTTGCAAATCTAAGTTTATAGCCTACCACATGGGTCAAGAAATGTGGCGAAAACACAGGTCAGTGTTCAGGGCTCAATGGTTTGAATCCGGCCATGTTTGGAGAGAAGCTCGCGCTGTGAGGAAAAAAATCAGGCAGAACGCGAGCGGCCGCTGGAGCTAGCGCTTAACCACGCCCAACAAATTTACATCATATGACGCGCCCGCCCCTCGCTCCACCCCCGCGCCCTTCACGGCAGGGTGAGCATAATTCAGCCTTAAGGCTTCGGTAATTTTGGAAGTACTGGTAATGATGGATAAAGTACAACTAGTCAATGTGTGTTGTTTTGAGGAAGCAAAGCTATTAGAAAAATGTAAACATATAATGCCAGTGCAATATGTGGAATTACATTTCAAAACTGTTTTACCAATATTATCGCAATTAGTAGTTAATTACCTCCACCAACGCGGTTATGTTTTCGGTGCCGTTTGTCTGTCTGTTAGCAGGATTACGGAAAAAAAACAACTACTGGGCCGATTTTCATGAAACTTGGTGGAAGGTTGTAGCACGGGCCAAGAAAGAAGCCATTACATTTTGGATCTGATCCGATTCGGGGCAAGAAAGCGGGCGGGGCTAAGGAAAAGGGGCCGTAGCTAGGGATAGGAAGGTCATAGAGAGTCTGGGTTTGAGGGCTGGGCAGGGAAAGGGGGGTGGGTCAGGGTTCAAATCAAACGCACAGAATTTGCATATTATAGCGGACTGGAGTATTGGCCTTAGCGAAGGTCTGCACTCTCCGAGTGCACTTCTAGTTGTGGTGTGTTTTCACTATAAAAACTTGACGGAGTTTGTAGATTTGTTATCATAATAATAAAATGGTCATCACTACTCACAAGAAATAATGCGCTAGAGTTTCATATGGACACAAGATATGAGTGCGTTTACATGCAAACAATAAATGGATAACTGAGAATAATCAGGTAACTGGCAATAATCAGATTTTCACATTTACCTGCACTTAGTAAATAGCGGGAACTCACCTCAAAGTGTGTGAGTGGACATTGACGGCAATGAATAAACCTGATGACTCAGCAGTAACCTAGGTGTGTTAATCGCTTTTCTCATAAACTGATAACGGCCGTTATCCAATAAAGGATGCTGTTTACATGACACTTGAATAATCAGGTAACTCTAGAAATCTGCAAATAAACAGTTAATTAGTGTGCATGTAAACGCACTCAATTGTATTCCTGACTTGTTGATGTTAGGTTACTGCCTGGCAACACTGACACAAGCAACTTAATATTTTGCAGAAATTGTGAGGGGGGGGATAATTTTGCCATTTTGGGTAAGGAAATATTCAAATCAAAGTCAAATTATTTAACTTATAGTTGCTTAAAGGGATACTCCACTTTTTGGAAGTTTAGTTCATTTGCCACATCCCCCCCACATAACCAAGATACACCATGCCTTACCGGCACTGTCCGCTCAGTTTACAGTGAGCTACAGTCGTGAAGTTAGTAATTATCGCCATAGGATGGAGGCTAATGGTACAGCTGTTAAAAATCTGCCAAAACAGCGGCAGTCGGCGGCCATGTTTGGAAAGTAGTGCCAGCTACCTCTTTTCCTTCCAAAAAGACCAATTATGTGCATTTTGGATTAATATTTCATTGTGTGGTGAGTACCCGAAGCACAACATGTATTTTTGCACCGTGAGATGTGTGTTTTGGCAGATTTTTAACAGCTGTACCATTAGCCTCCATTCTATGGCGATAATTACTAACTTCACGACTGTAGCTCACTGTAAACTGAGCGGACAGTGCCGGTAAGGCATGGTGTATCTTGGTTATGTGTGTGTGTGTGTGTGTGTGTGTGGGGGGGGGGGGGGGGGGGGGTGGCAAATGAGCTGGTGGGTGGGACATAAATGTAGCCTCAGTCTTTTTTCTAGACATCTTTCTTACCGGCCACTGCAGACTAACAACGACAAGCTAATACAAACTGTGGTTGAGAGATGGCCAAATATGGCCCGAAGCTGTTTGTTCTGGGAGAGACTTTACAGCTGTGATAGAGGATGGACCCATTCACTATAAACTGGGCACTACAGATGAACATCCATCAGCCAACCAACCCGTGTTATCAAGCGAGGCGGTAGGGGGCAGTGGGTGCAGAAGAAACGCATGGCAGTCAGCCAGAAATTATGTGGTAAAGAAAGAAATGCAGCACTATGCCATCACTCTAAAGCGTAGAGCAAGAGAGTCCAGTGTCCTTTAGGGCTACATCATAATCGAATGTGGAAGAACCACAAACAAAATGAAGGCCTTGGATATAACAAAAATAATACACTACTAGTAAAGAGAAATAGTTGTGCAATCTCTCTCTCTTTCTCTATCTGTATCTCTATACTTCGCGCACGCACGCACGCACGCACACGCGCGCACACACACACACACACACACACACACACACACACACACACACACACACACACACATACACATACACATACACATACATACATACATACATACACACACACACACACACACACACACACACACACACACACACACACACACACACACACACACACACACTTTAACTCCTCAAGGCTCAGTTCACTGGGTTCATTGTGTTGTTTAACAGTCTAAGGAGTCTCTCCCCCTCACTCTCCTTTACTCAATACAAAAGAGTGTGATTAATTAGTGTGGCCGGTAGCAACAAAAGGCCCAAATAAGTTGTCATCACGAGTCCCAGGGGTGTCTCTCTCTTCCTGGGTTGCAGTTGGGAACAGATTGCGCTCTACCAGTTCCCTCGCTCCGAGACATTGCTATAGTGCCTCATATTCAAAACTCAAGGGGGCTCAACTGGAGTCATCGTTAGCCGGAGCAAGGCCAGCAACTCCTATCTGTGATTGAGTTGCAGAAAGCAGCAATCAGTGGGAGTGGTAAAGTTCAATCTGGAGCGTTTATTATTCTGATCAGTCTTCACGGGAGAGATCGTTGCCATTTCATCATATCAGCAAAACAAGGAGGGAGGAAGGGTGTTCAATCTTTTCCAAGGAGCCCTTTCATTCTGACATCTGTGAACTCCCGCTATTGAGTCTCGGGAGAAGTTACACTGTTTTCTTCACAACAAATCCCTCAGAGTACCAATTCTGTTTGAGAACAGCTCAACCATCAGTTACAATATGACCGTGCATGCGAAGCAAGAAGCAATTATCACAGGTTTTGTTTCCCCTAGCTCCCATGCTGTACACGACTAGGGTTCATCATGATGGTAGGCTTTAGATGTTCATTTCTCAGAATCCCCTGATGTCTCATCAATATTCACAGGTGTAGAGAAAAGAGGATTTGCCTCTACCATAGACTCAACATGCAGCGCACACCCCAAGAGGCAACAACCTGACAACAAGACAGGTCGGAAACTTTGCCTGGGGCATATCGCAGTGGTTCTCAAAGTGGGGGTTGAGGGACCCCCCCAGGGGTCCTTGAGGGGGTTTCTGGTGGCCCCCAGCAAAAAGCGGGGTAATTTATTTTCACTATACCATCCATAAGTAACACAATGACAGAATGTATGACGATTATGGTCATGGGTTTCATCCACTTCCTGTAATAAAGCATCTAAAAGCAAAACTCGTGGAGATTATTGGAGATTGGAGATGATTAATGTACTACTAGAGAGAGGGAGAGAGAGGGAGAGAGAGAGGGAGGGAGAGAGGGGGAGAGAGAGAGAGAGAGAGAGAGAGAGGGAGAGAGAGAGAGAGAGAGAGAGAGAGAGAGAGAGAGGTGTCCTCACAAACAAATCATTTGATGATCCATCATCTGTCCAATTCAGGCAATTGGAATTTGATGGTGCAATTAGGCAGAAGCAGAGAGGGCGGGCCATTAAAGCCATTGTAATTATTGACGATGGTCCAGTTATGACAATGAATAATGTGCCAGAGGAAGAGAAGAGGAGTTCTGGGGGGCAACAATGTAAATAAGTAATGCTACCGGAAACTGGCACCAAAGGGAAACGCTGTCAAAAATCTATTCATGTTTCAAGCTACAAGAAATTATTCTTTGTGATCAAATGAGGCAACTCGTGGGGTAACCATCAAAGTTCCCCGGCATATCACTGCCTTGCAGTAATAGGCTACTGCTTAGAGCAGTGGTTCTCAAAAAATGTTATATGAAGGACCCCTAAACTGACAAAGATTAGACCACGGACCCCCATTTGATAGGATTTTGTCCCACGGTCGCCCATATGGTCGCCCATATGATAATAAGATTGATGCTTTTAGATGTTTTATAACAGAAAGTGTATAAAACCCATGACCAAAAGAAAATAGTCATTGTGTTACTTATGAATGGAATTATAGCTAAAATAAATGACTCCCCTTTTGGCTGGGGACCCCCAGGAACACCCCTGGGGACCCCGGTCCCCGGACCCCCATTTGAGAACCACTGGCTTAGAGAGGACAAGATAATATCGCATAAAGCAGGCCATTCTTCATACTTACGCAGGGCAGTAGTGAAACACGAGGCTATACACTAGTGTTGCAATAAGACTTCTGGAAAAAGGTGGATAATGATTCAACAGGAACGTGGAAACAGCAGTATACATTACATTACAACAGTAAAGAAAGGTGTTTGGGGTAGCGTTAGCGAGTAGGAATGGCAGTCCACAATTAATTAACTCATTCTGTCATTTGTAAACTGAAAGTGAAATGTTACCCTAAAATCACCAAAGATTGGGACTGCTCTTATTGAGACACTCCTGGGCTATCTTGTTGTATCACTATACTCACTCTGCAAGTCACTATAGGGAATACCATGGGGAATATTATAGAAATATTGTAGTGATATCATAGGAGATAAGAATGGAAGAAAGCACAATAAGGTCTGAACTATATTGAGTATTGTGTGCGTGCGGTACAAATATAGGAATGTTATCATGTTTATTGCCTTTGTGAGTGACCATATCCCTCCCTCTCTCCCCATTTATTTTTGATATCCCAAGTCTACACCCCTCCTCTCACAGTCTGTGAATTGATTATGATGAGGTGGTGGTGATCATGAACATGCCACTTGTTGAATCCAGATCAGAGATACTTACCCCGCTAGCCGGGGGTCATAATGGGGTCCAGCATTCAACCCATTCAAGGACGGGGAAAGCTGGAGAGATGAGATGAGGAAACAAACAGGTCCGGTGCCGTGGAGCATTGACTGACTGACTGAGCTGGTGCCAAATCGGTGTTAATTGAATGAACGGTGGATGGCAGCATTACGCCTGCAAACATCTGATTTGCCACCGGAAAACCAAAGGAAGAAGAACAAGAGGAAGGAGGAGGGTGTGTTCATAGGTGTGTGTGCTATTATTTAGCTAAAACAAAAATGATAATTTATACTGCTGTTTGCGTGAATTAATCTGAGGTGAGTTGACTTAACGTTAATTATTAATATAGTTTTACCTCTGTGACTGTAGGTCACGGTGGTTAGTTTGGTTTTAAACCCATTTTGTTTACCTGCTACTACATGTCAACTTCCTAAACCATGGTCAGCAAGCAAAGCGAAACCGTTTGTTATTGGACTGACCTTTTTCCTAGTTGAAACTACTGTCACTTCCCAGTCAGGCTGACTGACTCGCTGTGAGACTGTTCATTCCTCTGTTTTCTCAGCCAGGCTAGGAGGAGTGTGAGAGATGTCCTCCAGCAGCGACGTGACTGAGGCTCGGCAGATCTGGGGAAGATGGACCACCCTAATGAACAGTCTGTACACAGACCCCAAGGTAACCCAATGCTAAACAAACATCTGCGTCTGGCAGAAGTTCAGTGTGTACACAGTGTACGCCTTACTACTTATCTGTTCAGTTCTCAAGATGCAATCTTTCTTTACTGTGGGTTTAGGAAATGGCTAGACCATGCCCTCTGGTGGTAAACTTGTACAACTGCATTCCCCCCCAGTTGGCTGACTACGACATGCGTTCTGTCACGTCTTTGACAGGTGCAACAACTGATGAATACTAGGCTTGGGCAATACCTCAGCAGCCAGCCATTCTTAGCACTGACGGTGTTGGTGTTCAGTACCATGGCTGCAGTGCCTGTTGGACTTTTCCTAGCTTTTGCACTCATGACCACTGCTGCCACTGCAGTAGGTTGTGTTTTCTTCGAGGGTAGGTTTCTGTCAAAATCAACGTTGTCTTGATATTCTAATGATACTAACACCTACACCTACTTGTGCACTTATTTCACAGAGGTTTGAAAGCATGGCCCCCAACCAACCAACCACCCCCTCTCTCTGCCTCCCCCCTTTTAGTTTTCCTGTTGTCTGTAGGAGGGGTGACGCTGCTGTGTGTGCTCTCCGGCCTGGTCCTCCTCTCCATCCTGATTTCCTCCATCCTTAGTGTTTGTTATATCACCACCTCCAACATCGTCAACTTCTACTACTCTCCACGGACAACAGTAATAATACACATTTATATTATGTACTTTGTATCACAAGTAACGGTTTATTATATCCATATATATACTGATCATTCTGTCCTATGTTGCCCCTTCAGTCTGACAGGGAATATAAAGTCTGTGGGAAGTCCAATGGCTGTGAAACTTCAAGATTGGTCAAGGAGATACAGTAGCTTAGCTGTCTGTATGGGATTGAGATTCAGACACTGGGACCCTGCAATTATCGGATGGATCCTCTGTGTCTGCTGGCTTCTCATGTACGTCAAAAGTTTAAGAATTATAACGAAAACAAATAAAAGACATTTCCTCAAACCAGTTCAGAAATGTTACATAAAGTGTCAGTACCTTTACCTAAGTACAGTGAGCATAAAATTCCATACAACAAAGCATGGTGTTTGAACTGCTATATCAATCAAATATATGGATGGCCTGTTACTTAAGTGGTTTCAGTCCAGAATGTAATCGGACGAAAGAATGTATTTGTGAATATGAGTAAAGTTGAATTTAATTATTCTGATACCAAATAGCTCTTGAAACTCAAGTGGCAAACATGGACATTGTTGAGCATTAACACAATGCAAATACCCCCCCCCCCCTCCATTTTATTGTTCAGTCTGAAAATCCCTTATACTTGCTGTGTACACTTTCACATATTTGATGCACTATTGTCACTCAGGTTATAAAAATGCACTACAAACTAACTTGTCTTTGCAATATTTTCAAAGAGCTCAATACTTGTTTGCACTTTTGAATAAATGTGAATGAACATGTTTCAGTCTTGATTGTAATCAATTCATCGCTTGTACTATTCCCATTTGTAGAAACTCAGCCAACAGGAGATGATTCTCATAAATTCTTTAATGGAGGTGATATCATGCAAAAAAAGAATTTTGACACAAAAAGTTGTAATAATCCTGTGGGAATGACGCAGAGCAGAGTGTAGAATTCTGTATGAAATTGACGAGAGGCCTTCTCTTTAAATGTAATAGAAATGCACCCATCGAAAACCACGATCAACACTATTGTCAAATATTTTTTGAGCAATATAACTGCACAATGTCAAATCCAATTAAGTGTTCACACTTCAGTGATATACTATTAAGAAATAATTAAATGTCACAACCTGCCAACATGTTGGGAGTATTCTCACATATTTAGTCATAGCCTTCTTGTCCCAGTATGGGAAGCATATCAATCAATCATTCATTCATTACTGCAGTATGACTCAACCTTTAGATTTCTGATAGGGATCATTATGGGAAGAAGTACTTACAACATTACATAATAGAGTGTATTTGTTACTGTGATGCAATAGCAATAAAGTATGATTGTGCTCCTCGGCTACATCCAAAAATAAAGGCATGTGGGGAAATCTATATTGCAGCTGTAGTACAGGTGAAAGCATTTCACGTACTTTTGTACAGTATGATGTACGAGGCAAAACAATGTAAAATGACAAGTAAACACATGAGTAGTCTCATTCCAAATGAGATTTCCACAATTTCAAGATAGATACTGACACCTACTCTTCACAAAATGACTGTTGGCATTAAGGTAAAGCATTTTACAGGTTAATATTAAAGTTGAAGTTATTAATTATCTTAAGACTTTTGCTTACAAATACTTGTG
Organism: Poromitra crassiceps; assembly: GCF_964638095.1. Lineage (NCBI taxonomy): Eukaryota > Metazoa > Chordata > Actinopteri > Beryciformes > Melamphaidae > Poromitra > Poromitra crassiceps. The sequence goes on from NC_139644.1 coordinate 12,189,556, forward strand.
TTTTTGATATACGGACATGAGATTTTAGGTAGCAATATTTTTGTTTATAAAATGGAGATATATGTATGGGTGTGTTTGCTGGCATGAAACCCTTCATATGTAGGCAGGCGTCAAATAATGTTTCTAAGAGAGGTTACACATAATATATGCATAATATTACTGGCAACAAAACTTATGCAAACAAAAAAAGAGCCCTAAGCTAAGCTAAGCTATGCTTAAAAAAAAATACTGTCTGAGAGAAACTGGACATAAATCCTTATCAGGCACTCGGATACATTATTCTTTACCTCACTCTTTAATAAGACTGTACATTTGTGCATTTCATTACCAAGTTCAACAAGGTTCTTCTATTAGAGTCGACCATATTTATGACGTGTATAAAAAAAAAAAACACCTCACATAGAAAAAAAGAAGCCTTTTCTCCTATTTGAACAGCAATGAAAAAAAGGTTAAGGCGAGATGCTGAACACAGAAATCCAAAGGTTGAGTGTTGACCTGGGATGATCTTTGTTCAGCTCTGGAGCTTGTTGGCAATTACCAGTTCCATCCGTAGTCATGAAGAAGACTACAGTAGTGTTTTCCCCCCCCCTCCATTGGCTCTCTGTCTCAGGCATCCTTTGCTAGGTCAGCGGGATTCCATGATGTCATCTCCACGCGCCCTGAGTCTACTAGGAGTCGCCATCTCCTCCTGTAGTTCTTACGCTGGCAGGCTCAGCTTCTTTCCTTTCAACACTGAGGGTCAAGAGTTCATGTTTAAAAAAAACATTAACACTGCTAATAATAAGTAATAACTGTGCCAGTAGATGTGTGTGTTGCAATACCTTAGCCATATCTATTTTATGTAATGTAATGTCACATTGCACGGATACTCTAAAACCAAGTATTGGTATTACCATTTTCATTGCAAAACTATTAATGAAAAATATCTTTGAAGAGGACTTCCAAGTCTGAAAGGTCTGCACTTCTATACAGAAAGTGATGGGGGGGGTTTCCAGCAGGTGAATAGAAACCCATACACATAGCTGGCAATATATTATAGCATCAAAATCACACCGTATGTATTAGAAAACAATAACAATCCAAACAATATGAATATTTTTGTTTATGATATGATTGTACAGTATTGGGTGCTCTCTGACAGTTCCCACCTCTACTTATGTCTAATCCCAAATCTAACTCTGATATTTGTCAAATTTGGTGCTCACAGCAGCAGGTTGGTCATGATCAGATGGTCATTAAATTGTCAATTATGCATATTTGTTTAATGTACAGAATTATCTATGATCTTGCTCCGCCTCCTCCTCTGAAAGAGTTTGTTTCACTGTGCTCAGACATCAAACAAACAAGAGCCACCATCAACTGTGCAGTAAAACTGAGACGCACTGAATTTGGCCGATCAGCCTTTTCCATCAGAGCTAGGAACTCTACTCCTGGTAGTATCAGACAAAACCCCAACTTTACAAGTTTTAAACACCAACTGAAAAATCATGTCTGAAATCCTAACAATCATGTAATCATTAACACCCAATACCTAGCAATGCACCTTTTATTATCTTATTTTGTATGTGTTGTATGTTATGCTTTTATACTTTAATTGTATTATGTACATGCACGTGTATCAGATTTACATTGTGTTTTTTTCCTTGTACCCTCTAGGGACTGCAGATGAAATTGAGCTTCCTAGCAAATTCTGGGACAATTTGTGACTGTCCATTGTCCCTGTCAAATAAATTAAATAAATAAAATAAATAAATAAATTACCCTTCACTAATAGGCCTATAAGAGACCAAATGCCATAATGGATGATAGTAGCAGGGAACTCACCTTTGGTGACGTAAAGGTAGAAGAAGTCGCAGTAGAGGACAGTCTGGACCACACCGGCCACAATGGCAATCATGTCAAAGAAGCCCTCAAAGTAGAAACGCCAGATCCAGTTGAAGAGATAGAGGGCCCGATAGAGCCCCAGGCAGAACAGGTAGTGGGTGGTGATCGTCTCAGCCTCACCAGTCTTGCTGATCATGAAGAGCTGGGGTAAGATTGCCACCGACTCCAGGTAGATGGAGAATGTCCACAGGATCTGATGAGAAATGGTTACATTGCATGCAAAAGGTTATAACCATGTAAAGGGAATCCCTTGTTAGGATGGCTTTCCCTTTCGAAAGAAAAAACAAAAACAAACAAAAAAAAGACCCTAAATGATCATACTGGTTAGCTCTCATCAATTTAACAACTTGATACAGGAGGAAGAACAAACCTCTAGGAGAGAAAAGTCATGGTTGATGAGAACGGCAAGACCACCGACAGGAACAACCAGGAACTCCACTCTAAAGCTGTCATGGTTTCCATCATAGGTGGCCTTGAACTTCATGTAGATCAGGTAGACCGTGGCATATGCAGCACCGATGTAGATCACCTGTTACGACAGCACAGAACAGCTCGTCAGTCAAGTTATCAAGCTTAAATGTGGCACTTGGATGAAGAAGCCCATATATATCAGCATTAAGAGGTTGATTGGTCAGGGTTGAGCTGTGGACAGTGCCTTACCTTCATGGATGTGTTGTAGAAGGAGATGAAGGAGGTGAGGAGATCCAAGTAGCGAGTGGTGAACACTAAAGCAAACAGGATTTGGCTCTTTCCAGAGATACCTTGAAGAAAAATATCAAATTTCTGTTTTAGATCCAGGTGACAGTTCGGACGGTATGCAGATGAGTTTTTAGCCTGCGACCAAATCTCCCCAGGAGACGCTCTACAATCTACTGTACATCTTCACCAATTATTGTGTACCAATTAACTCCTCCTTCCTACTTGAAGAATAAGTGAAAGATACTTTGGGGATGACGTGCTGGATCCAGTGGATAAGGGCACCAACTCCAGAGATGTCTCCAAATGTCTCTTACTGAACCATGAATCATAATAACCTTTCCTTATTTAACAGTGACATCTAATGCAAACTGAATGAATATTTGTCTAAAGGTTAAACATTCAACAATGTCAGAAGCCAAGAACAAAACATTTTCCCGTGCTCTTAAAACTAAATTTGGATCAAATAAATATTCAAAATGCATGTAAGGACTGGTTTGCAATTCATGTACGCCCCCCCCCCCACCCCCCCCCACACACACACACACACACACACTTATTCTATGCAAGTTTTGACATCTGCAGGGATTGAACCATCTTGAACCCAGTCCACAATACAATAATCGACATGATGACCCAGTGACCCTGGTGGACTCTGATTTGGAGAGGAGGTGGGCGGCCAGAGCATCAATATGGATTTAACCCTGTCCCTCTGGAAACAGTGCATTTTCTTGGTTTTAAATGCTGCAGTACAGTAACGTGCTGTGATGTTTATGAACTTACCAGATTGTTAGCTTATTGTTACTGGCGATTATTTATCAAAAATCTCATTGTGTAAATATTTCGAGAAAGCACCAATATTGTCACAATCGAGGTATTTCTTAATTAGAGTTCAAGGTGTGAGTGTGTCTGTGTCTTACACCATGAGAACAAACTGCCAACAGAGACCACCTAGTTTGTTGCAAGTTCAGTTTCATTGTAACTCTATAAGTAGACACATTTGGAAAAGCCACAATACTCCATTGTTGTGATAAACTATTACAAAGGTGTTACAAAGTAGCAGGTTTGCTACTTCCGTAGCTCTTTATAGAACGCCACGTCAGAAGCCAGACCCAAAAATCGAGCGTGGGGATGGGAAAGACAGTGCCAACCAGAGAAACCATGTTATCATTTATTTATCAATATTATTATTTGCATTATCGTCCTGGTGCAGTCTTGTCACATACGTTGTGTAATGTGTAGCAGCCACCCACCTCACAAGATAGATAATCAACTCGTAGGTTAGCTAACAGTGCTAACATACACTAGCACTCGTTAGCTGCAGATTATGCTATGCTAAAACGAGTCAGAATCATTGGCTGTATTGTCAGAATTAACCAGTGACATTTATTTCGTTTCAGATGTTTTCCATATTTGCTGTGAATACTAGCGTATTTGCGTATGTGCGTTATTCGTACCAACAGTGCAGGCAGCAGTTTTTTTCCTCCATCGTCACACAGCCATTGAGGGCTATGGTTAGCTCAAATCATGAATGAATGGGAAACGCCAACATGTAACGTTAGCAAGTAGCCGTTAGCTCACGGTTTACTGGATAGGTAACGTTAGAGCCAATAATACATGTTTAGTAATCCACGTCGCGTATTCAACGTTATAGGACTCACCTGCACACGACCTCGTTTTCCATATTTTGAGCAACAGGATGATGATAGCAGCCAAATGAGAGAGGTCCCCTGTCAGTCTGAAGACGTTCATTGTTGCAAATGTAAATCAAATAACTATAGCAACCTAGATGCCCTTTATTCTGACAAAGATCGCCAACGATTCACACTTTTCCCTGCCTTGTAGGACTGCGTTTTCCGTGCAAATTATTCGCAAATCTAGCTGTGGAATGCATCAGATTGAAAATATGGCGAGAGTGCAAGTCGACGTGGAAGGGGGCGTGAGAAAACACAGAGAAGGAATTGGATTGGATTATCGTCGTAACTGACAGCGTGGGAGGAGGGGCTGAGGTTGAATATTTGAGCCGTCAGTGTGCACGCTGGAGGGCGGTGTGGGACTGGTTGAGAGTAGGTTGATAGAGAAACAGAGCAGCTATTAAAAATCTTAGTTAAAATTGGCTAAGTGGGCTCTGTGGTGGTCAGTGTTGGGGGTAACTCATTACAAAAGTAACATATTACATATATTACTTTTAACTTATTACTTATAGGATTTCAGTAATATTATACCAGTTACTTTGTCAAGTAACTCAAATTACAAATTGAGTTATTGTATTAAATCAAAGCACATATTTAAAAAAAAAGATACAATCATTTCCTAATCAAACCGTGTGTTTTTATGCAAATAACCACTATAGATGACAATAACAAAGGAAAATAATAAAATGTTGAAATGTTCAAGACGGTTGAATTTTTTTTTCAGGATGGTTCCGGGCGGCAATGTCATTCTGCTGCTGCTGTTGTTTTGGTAAAAGTAATGCAAAAGTAGTGTAACAAGTAACGAGTTACTCTACACAGAAAGTAATATTGTAAAGTAACTTATTACTTTCAAATCAAAGTAACTAGTAATATGTAGTATATTACATTTTGAAAGTAACTTGCCAAACACTGGTGGTGGTGTCATCACAATTTGTGAGCTGATTTTGGTCTCCAGCCGAGACCAAAACATTGATGGTGTCATTAGTCCTACATCAATTACATCATTAGAACTGCCTTGAGGGACTAACACACATGCTGTCTTGCATAGAACTGGCATAATAGAAACAAGATTAGGCAAAACCACCACGTCTTGTTTCTTCATCATTTTCCCTTCACTAACCACTCACAGACAGACTTGATATCCCAACGCTAAACGAAAATAAGGGAAGGACAAGGACTATTATAAAATAAGAGAATAAGTGAGAGTAAATTGTCAAACCCCTATACAAACAATAGCTTAAATCCCCCCGTGTAATTGTGTAATCCTACTACTGTACTATAATTTTGGCAGTCTTGTCTGCTTGTCTTTCTATATGTCCGTCCGGTCATGCCGTTGCTCCGATGCCTCCAAAATTTCCGGAAACACTATTCAGGGGGTCTGGCACGAGTTTGGTGTGACAAAACAAATCAAAAGGCAGTGTGTGGAGTCTAATAACGGCGTGGCCACTAGGGCCCGATGACATAATCACAGATGAAATCACAATTGCACGAGTGACATCACTGATAACATCATCACTGATGACATCATGTAGTTAGAAATGTCACTCACCCGGCCTGCTGACTGACTGTGAAGCCGTGATCTGCAGTTTGAAGCAGACAACTTGCTATGGCAGTATACTTGGACAAGGAATCATACTACCGCCGGATAAAGCGATTATACGGCAACTGGAAGAAAGCAGAGGATGAGTTCGGCAATGTGGATGCCATTGTGGTGTCTGTTGGAGTCGATGAGGAAATCATGTATGCCAAATCTAAAGCTTTACAGACCTGGCTATTTGGCTACGAGTTGACAGACACCATCATGGTGTTCTGCGAGACCAAGATCATCTTCCTAGCCACCAAGAAGAAGGTGGAGTTCCTCAAACAGGTGGCCTTCACCAAAGGAAACGAGAATGACAACGGCATCCCGCCCATCACCCTGCTCACCAGAGAAAAGAATGAAAGCAACAAGACCAACTTCAACAAGATGATTGATGCCATCAGAGGCAGCAAAGAGGGGGAAACAGTGGGAGTGTTCAGCAAGGATGAGTTCCCTGGGGAGTACATGAAGAGCTGGTATGACACCATCAACGCCGAGGGGCTAAACAAGGTGGACATCAGTGCGGTGGTCGCCTACATGATGGCGGTGAAGGAAGACGGGGAGCTGGCACTGATGAAGAAGGCAGCGGCTGTCACCAGCGAGGTCTACTCCAAGTTCTTCAAGGAGCGAGTCATGGAGATTGTGGACGCAGACGAGAAAGTGCGCCACAGTAAGCTGGCAGAGTCAGTGGAGAATGCAATAGAGGAGAAGAAGTACCTGGGTGGTGCCGACCCATCCACGGTGGAGATGTGTTACCCCCCCATCATCCAGAGCGGGGGGAACTACAATCTCAAGTTCAGCGTCGTCAGTGATAAGAACCACATGGACTTTGGTGCTATCACGTGTGCCATGGGAGTCCGCTACAAGTCCTACTGCTCCAACCTGGTCCGCACGCTGATGGTTGACCCGCCACAGGAGATGCAGGACAACTACAACTTCCTGCTGCAGATAGCAGAGGAGCTGCTCAAAGAGCTCAAACACGGAGTAAAGATCTGTGAAGCCTACAATGCTGTAATGGTATACGTGAAGAAGGAGAAGCCAGACCTTGCAGCCAAACTCACCAAGAATCTTGGTTTTGCCATGGGAATTGAGTTCAAAGAAGGCTCATTGGTTTTGAACAGCAAAAACCAATACATATTGAAAAAAGGCATGGTGTTGAGTATCAATCTGGGTTTTGAGGACCTGATGAACAAAGAGGGGAAGAAAGAGGAGCAGAAAAAATATGCCCTGTTCATCGGAGACACCATACAGATCAATGAGGTGGAAGCTGCTACAATACTCACACCAGTTAAGAAGCAGATCAAGAATGTGGGAATATTCCTGAAGAATGATGAGGATGAGGATGAAGAGGAAGATGGAGATGATGTTGAGGAGCTACTGGGTAAGGGAGCGCGTGGTGCTCTGCTGGCAGACAGAACCAGGAATGAGATGACAGCGGATCAAAAGAGGCGGGCTCATCAAAAGGAGCTGGCCAATCATGTGAACGAAGACGCCAAGCGCCGTCTGACAGAGCAGAAAGGAGGGCAGCAGATCCAGAAGGCCAGAAAATCCAACATCTCCTATAAGAACATTTCGCAAATGCCCAGAGAAAAAGATATCAGGGACATGAAGATCTTCATCGACAAGAAGTACGAGACCGTCGTAATGCCCGTCTTTGGCATTGCCACACCTTTCCACATCGCCACCATCAAGAACATCAGTATGTCTGTAGAGGGAGATTACACCTACCTGAGGATCAACTTCTACATCCCCAGCAGCTCGCTGGGATGCCACGAGGGAAACCCCACCTTCATCAAAGAAATCACGTACCGGGCGTCGAACCTGAAGGCCTCCGGCAACCCGTTGGTACCCTCCACCAACCTGAAGAATGCCTTCCGCATCATCAAGGAGGTACAGAAGTGCTACAAGATGCGCCAGGCGGAGGAGGAGGAGAAGCAGGGCATCATGAAACAAGACTCGCTGGTCATCAACCTCAACCGCAGCAACCTCAAGCTCAAAGACCTCTACAGCAGACCCAACATCATCGCCCAGAAGAGGATGCAGGGCTCGTTGGAGGCACACACCAATGGGTTCCGCTTCATGTTGGTCTGCGGTGACAAAGTGGACATTCTCTACAACAACATCAAACACGCCATCTTCCAGCCGTGCGACGGAGAGATGATTATCGTACTGCACTTCCACCTCAAGAACGCAATCATGTTCGGTAAGAAGCGGCACACGGACATCCAGTTCTACACGGAGATCGGGGAGATCACCATGGACTTGGGCAAGCATCAACACATGTATGACCGCGACGACCTGTACGCCGAGCAGATGGAGCGAGAGATGAGGCACAAGCTCAAGTCTGCCTTCAAGAACTTCATTGAGAAGGTGGAGATGCTGACTAAAGAGGAGATGGAGTTCGAGGTCCCCTTCAGAGAGCTGGGGTTCTATGGCGCCCCCTACAGGAGTACCTGCTTCCTACAACCCACATCCAGTTCCCTTGTCAATGTTACTGAATGGCCGCCATTTGTGGTGACTCTGGATAAGGTGGAGCTGGTCCACTTTGAGCGTGTGCAGTTCCACCTGAAGAACTTTGATGTGGTCATCATCTACAAAGACTACAACAAGAAGGTCACCATGATCAACGCTGTGTCCGTCAACTCGCTCGACCCCATCAAAGAGTGGCTAAATTCGTGTGACATCAAATACACAGAGGGAGTCCAGGCTCTTAACTGGACCAAGATCATGAAGACCATTGTTGACGATCCAGAGGGCTTCTTCGAGTTGGGGGGCTGGTCCTTCTTGGAACCGGAGAGTGAAGGAGAGGGTGCAGAGGGGGACTCGGAGTCCGAAATGGAGGATGAGACATTCAACCCCTCTGCATACGAGGAGGAAGAGGAAGAAGACAGTGACGAAGACTATGATTCGGAGACAGAGGACTCTGACTACAGTGCCTCGCTGATGGGCAGCGAGGAGGAGAGCGGCAAAGACTGGGATGAGTTGGAGGAAGAGGCCAGGAAAGCCGACAGAATGATTCACTATGTGGAACCAGAAGAAACCAGCAAGAACAGGAAGAGGAAGGTCGGACCACAAGCCCCCACGTCCAGCAAGAAGAAACGGCACTGAATCTTTCTCTCTCACACACACACACACACACACACACACACACAGCCAAAACCTAGTTGACCTGACCCTTTATACCTCAACCTGGCTCTTTTCACTCATGTTCCTCACTCAAACAACATGTGCAGATAATATAGACATACCAGCAAAACATTAAGACACAAAACTTCAGTTTCCTTTTCCCTCTTTATTCCTCCTGTTTATTTTCACCATCCTTCTAGGGTTGTACGAGTCTGCGTGCAGATGTGTTTAAATGGGTTTTTAATGCAAACTTTGTTTATTTTCTGTTGAAAGATGAGTTTCTTAACTAATGGGTAGTTAAAAAAAGAAAAAAGACAACATAAGGGGATATCTATCTTTTATCTATACATACATACATACAGTATACAGTATATATTTGGCAATGTGGGCAATGTTTGTTCTGTTAAAAAATGTGTCCCCTCATCAGTGATGTCACAATGCTGATGTCATCAGAGATGTCATAAGTCACTGATGATGTCATCAGTGATCTCATAAGACACTGATGATGTCATTAGTGTTGTCATAAGAGTGATGGATGTAAACTTAAGGTGCACAGACACACATACCCACGCGCATCTAAACTTAAGGGCAATAACATACACCCGCATGGGCCAATAGAGCAGGCGAGGCCATGCAGCAGCTGAGCTGTGGCTGCGTATGTGTGCTGCAGGGCAGGCGGGCGAGCCTAGCAATCGAGCACGCGTAGCATGCGAGATGGCGTTAAACATAACTAAATGAACATCATCACTGATTACATCATCACCGATGACATCAAAATTGCTCGAGTGACATCACTGGTGACATCATCACTTACGACACAATCGCACGAGTGACCACTGATGACATAATCACTGATTACCTATCCACACACCCCTGCTCCAGGACTACAAAACCCACAACCCCCGCTTCAGGACTACACTACCCACACAAACCTGCTCCCGGACTACACCACCCACAATCATCACTGATAATGTCACTCACAATGATGACATCTTCAGTGATGGCATAAATCCTTCACTGCCCGAAAGGCAGTTTGCCTTCTGGCAAGGAAGGATTTAAGACATCACTGATGATGTCATAGACATTGGGACATCATCAGTTATCCTTCGCTGCAGAGGCTATAAGTAGGACCGGTAGAGTTTGTGTAAATGCATTAATGTTAATGGCAGAGCGCGCATTCGACAACGCAGCTTGGGTGCCATTAGACCCCCCACCGTCTGCAGGTGACTGGGCAAGGGCCCCAGCAACTCCACCATACGCAGACCCCATCGACCTGTGGTTCAGGGGTCCTCCGCCAGACGAGATTGGAGACTATGGGTACTTGCTACTACTCGAGTTACTCGAGGAACTCGATCAACTATAGCTGGCCCATCACTGATATCAATGAATGATAAAACAGATGAATCACCGATGACGTCACTCACTGATGACATCACTGATGACAGAAGTGCTGGTGACACACCATTGCTCGAGTGCTCACTGATGATGACATCACTCACTGAGTGACGTTACACAAATATATCTCTTGACATGTCAATATCATGAGTGTCTGTCATAAATCACTGATAATGTAATTTAGTCACTGACAGTATGCATAAGACATCATCACCGAGTGACATCTCTGATGACATCACTTTGTCACTGACGTGTGTTGGACTTTTGGAAGAATTATAATTAATGAATGAATAACTATTACTGTAGCAGCCCTACTCCGATCAGCCTCAAGTTGTTGAGTTGGGCAGCGACGTTGGAACTTATTTTTTTTCCTCAAAATATTCCACCATATCTCCCAGGTGTATTTTTCCTGGAACAAGACCATCCGGTGGAACGAGGGGCTTGGAACACCACCAGCAACTGCAGATTGGGTCCTCGCCACTAGCGGTGGCCTACCGAGAGACTGGAAGCAGTAATGAAGATCTGATCACCGGCAGGTATTGTTAGATGAAGACATTCCTTGGCTGTATCATGTTCTCATCTCACACTGATTTGGAACGTGTGGGCTGGCAGCGTCTCAACCCTGCCTTTATACAAGGTGTTGGCGAGCGGGCTCATCCAATTGGCTGACGTGCATGCAAATGTCAGTGCATGGATCCCCTCCTGGAATGGATTAGGAAGATTTTTTTTACTATAAATTTGCCAGTGTGGACACTGTTCTCTGTTTAAATGTTTTTTGCCAGCCACAATCACCACATTGGTGATTGCCCTAATTACCTACTGATGTGATGTCATCAGTGATGTCATCACTGATGATGTCATCACATAATTTGCCGGCACAAATTTGAAACAGAACAGACAGAGAACAGAAATCAGAGTCCACACTGGCAAATTTATTGATGATGATGATGATCACATAATTTTTGTGCTGGCCACAATCACCACATAGGTAATTGCCCTAATTACCTAATGATGAGATGTCAGCAGTGAAGTCATCAGTGATGATGTCATCATCAGTGATAATGTCATCATCAGTGATGATGTCACATAGGTGTCATCAGTGCGGCCACAATCACCACATAGGTGATTGCCACAATTACCTAATGATGTGATGTCATCAGCGATGATGTCATCATCAGTGATGATGTTATCATCAGTGATGATGTCATCACATAGCTGATACCCCTAATTACATAATGTGATGTTATCAGTGCGGCCACAATCACCACACAGGTGATTGCCCTAATTACCTAATGATGTGATGTCATCAGTGATGATGTCATCATCAGTGATGATGTCATCACATAGGTGATTTCCCTATGATACATAATGATGTAATGTCATCAGTGACCATGTCATCAGTCATGATGTCATCAGTGATGTTGTTCTTCCTGGGTGACGCTAGTGTCCTCTAGTAAGAGAGTGGCGTCAGCGGAGGACCAAAATGCGAGACTCATTAGCCAATGAACAGCCAGGAATGGGTCTCGCGCTACTTTTGCATGCGAAAATAAAGCCGATAATGTACAATTTGATTCATTTCAAGGGATGAAAAACCCTTTCAAAGTACAACACTGTCTATTTTGTTGCAACTCGACAGTGCTGCTTTTTTTACTCAAGAGTTCCACTTTCTACTTCCTGGAAAAAAACTTGAGATACTTAGTAGTACTTTAATAGTAGTTTTAACTCATTGAGTGCCAGCCACTTTTGGAGAACGGACGCTCCCAGTGCCAGTTTTCAGAGCGTTTTCAGTGATTTCTCGAGGCCCACAGAATATTGTGTGATATTACTATGTAAACACCGAACACGCACAAAGAACGAGCTGGCGCTATTGTATCATCAGCAAAAAAAAGTTTATTGATACCATTTTCCGTTCTTTAGTTATGAGCCGGTCGTTTTGAGCAAATACAGGCGTTTCAAATTATTAGCTGAGATATTCCGCCTTTTGTGAAATGAAGCATTTCAAGCACATTCACTGAGTCTGAAGATAATATTTTCTGATGTAGTGACGTGGTGTAGTTGTGTGATGCCCTGCGTGACCCCTCCCCCCCTCCCCCTAGTCTAAAACGCTTGCTTTGGCAACATGCACAGTGTTACATCATGCCAAAAATTACGCCATTTGAATTGAACTGAAATAGGAAGTACGTGTTCGGGAAGTGCATCATATCTACTTCCCAGCTTTGAACAGTTAAAAGCCTTTTACGCAAGGAGTCATCAGATCATTCACACTCAAGCTACAGAAATGCGCTGGTCATTTTGGCTTTGTCTCTCAATCAGCTACCTCCAAATCATAGGTAAGATGGCTATCCTAGTGTACAGTATGTACAGTACATAGTTCACATTGTGCTTTGAGGTGATGTCATTCTTATTGAGCATTACTTTATACTTGAGAAGCGATCATGTACTTTAACCTACATTTAGCATGTTACAAGTAGGGAGTGAGCAACTCAACTTCTGCTCAGATTGTTGAGCAATTGTGTTCCTTTGTGTTAGAGTGTTACAGTCACGTAACCATTTGCACCATGCAAAACTGTTAGGCGACTGTACGTTAATGACATGTATGTTTGTTGCTAACTGCAGGTAGCATGGGGGCGAACACAGTGGATTGCTCCCCCTTACAGCCACAGAAGGAGATTTGGACGAAAAGAGGGGAATCTGCTTCTCTGCCTTGTACCTTCAGTTCAAACTGTCAAGCTGACATTCAGTGGTTTGCTTTCAAAGAAACAGTCCATCACCAAGTGGACCTGAGCCCTCCTAAGTACAGTCTGGAAGGAGCATCTTTACATATCAAGTGGCTTAATGTCAATGACAGCGGGGTCTACTACTGTGCTGTAGTATCCAGTGGAACAACTGCTTCAGGCGCACAGAGGATAGGGTCGACAGGCACTACTCTCGTAGTGATGGGTAAGTCTCCTGACTGGCATGCAAAAACCTCAGGTTTCAAGGTCAAGGTCAGACCGGTCAGACACAGCATTTCGGAATAATTAAGATGAATTGAAAAAACGGTTTTACAGCTTTTCCTCTGTGCTTTCAGAAGGAAAGCAAGCAGTGTGGCCCACTCTTATGTGGACACTGTTTGTCCTCGTGGCTATCTACAGTCTGGCAGTAATAGTACTCGTCATTCTTAAGAAGGTAAATTACTTTTCAGTTACAGTTACAGCAGTGGTTCCCAACCTTGGGGTCGCCACTGCGACCTGGCCTGGAATTCAAATGGGGGCAGAATTCTGAGGGAAAAAGTCAGCAGACTGTTACATGTGATGTCATTAGTGTGTTACATGTGACATCATTACCGATGTACCAAAATTTGAATGTCTGGGATCCGTAGATTTGTGTGATGTCAAAGTGGAGTCACAAGTCAAAAAAGGTTGGGAACCCCTGAGTTTCGATGTTGAAAGTATTTGACAAGATCTGCCATTGGACTACACATTTAAACAAGCCAGCATTTGAAATGTTAGATGATTGAAACACTAACAATGTATTACCATTTGAAATCTCTATGTTACAGAATGGCCACAACATACACATTTGCAGAGGAACTCACAAGGTTGGTGATAGTTTAATTTGTTCATGTGGCAACTCTGGAACTTTCTGTTTACAAAATGTTGGAAAGCCCATAGAGGCAAAATGAGGAAGAGAAGTTGGAGAAAGAAAAAGAAAAAAAGAAAGAAAAAAGTTTGAACTATCTATGCCACAAATCACAAAGCAATAATAGTTTCCTTCCTGTTTCATAATTCTTTGAAAATGAAATGCAAAGTAGAGAAACATTTCAAAACATCTGATAACTACTTTCTCCTTTACTCACAGAGAAACTCAACAAAACGAATGCAATTCCATGCCGTGGTGCAAGAATTATATGGCAGAAGGAAGTTGAGGAGCAGCACACAAAAAGCTAGCAGAGACCCTTCTCAAAATAAGGTAAATGACAGTACAAATGATCTTACTGCAGCATGTCGTGGCTATAGATTCAGTTAACAGAGGCTGGTTAACGTTATAGTGTTCTAGGGTTAAGTGAGAAATGTCTGTATAGTCTGTGTAACAATGTACATAAAGTTCCACTATCACATTCAGTCATCTTGTTGCAGGCTACCAGCACTCCATCCAACCTTTCAACTGATGATGACATCTACCAAAATCTGTAACCGTCAATCAGGAGTATTAGATTACACAGAGACAGTTAAGAGAGGCAAAGTGAACGTCACTTCCTGCTTCAGCACTGTACCAGAGATTTTCTTCCGCAATTTATTTTGCCATAGACATTTCGTAAAATGCTTATAAAAATTGTTTTACTTGGTCAACGGTTCAGCTATATTTAGAATCGGGAGAGACCATAGAACATTTCACTCGGTCTAAAACAAAAAACAAAAACAAAATAAAACTGTTCAAATATTTTCTTTAAACCCACATTTACGTTTTGGTCTGAGTGAAATGTTATGTGATCTCTCCTGTTTCTAAATCTATCTGTACCGTTTGGTTTGAACAAGTAAAACTATTTTTATAATCATTTTACTAAATGTCTATGGGAAAATAAATGGCAGATGAAAATCTCTGGTACAGTGCTGAAGCAGGAAGTGAAGTTCCACTTTGGCTCTCTATTCAGCAGTCTTTCCAGGGGTAATTCCAACACCTTAAAATAAAACTGAAGACTTTGTGACTGAGAAGATGGACGATTCAACTAAGGCTGCGAGTATATGTGCTTAGCTGTGTCTGTTAAGATCTTAAAGTGTACGTTTAGCGGTGTCGCTTTTACACTGGCGTCTGAAGAGCTCATGAAAAGCATTATCCACATGTCATTTGTATGACCAGCTAAGGCATACATGGGCAACAGGGCGGCCCCTGTGTGGCCCGCGATGGAATTGCAAAAAAAAAAAAAAAGAATTACAGTGCACTTGAACGCAACATGCAATATACACGCTGAATAAGTGTCCAAATGTTCATGTCATTCTGGGCAATACTCTTCTGTTATAGCATTTCAGTCTGGAATATGGAATATCTTTCAATAATATTTATGACTAAAAGGCTAAAAGTAATCTCATGTGTAAGAAATGACTGTTCTACATTGAAGTAGAAATATAAATAATTAACTTGTTGGTTTTGGATTTATTTAGCTTCAAGAGTGCATTTTTGTTCTTGTGTGACCCTCAACACAGGCTTTGAGAATCCCGGGCCACTTACTGATACTTATGCTTAAATGAACCCATTCACATTCTGGTTTATTTCAAGAAAAACATTTCGGCTAGTGGAAATTCTAATTGGCTGGTAACTTTAAAATCTAGCAACCATATTGGCAGGTGGTGAAAAAAGTTAATTTCAAGCCCTGAAGGGAGAGCAGGTGGTGACATAGGAGTGAGTCACTCCTATGTCAGTGAGTGAGGAAAACGACCAAATATTGGTGGTTAAGACTGAATAATGACATCACAATTGTTAATTTAAAATGAGTTATTCCTCTAAACCTGGCTTCAAATGGCCAAAATTTTTCACACTGGCGCCGTTCAGCCCTCAGCTAAATCTGGTAGCGAGGAATTTTTTTTGTGGCCCTCTCTATCATCAAAGTTGCCCATCCATAGGTTACGGCATGACAATATTTGTTCGGCCCCCGGCAACAATCTGGGTTTCTCATGTGGCCCCCCATGAAAAATAGTTGCCCACCCCTGAGCTAAGGTCTGTTGATTGTGATTTCCTGAGCACCTCCACCATTTTTGTTGTTGCTGCAATTATAAGAGTACCTCTCAAATTGTATCCTATTTGGAGCAACCATGTCAGTAATATTCCACTGTTATCCTGGTAAACACACACACACACACACACACACAATTACAGAATTGTAGAAATGTCATGAGTTCCCTGTGATTTTAACAGAGTAATATCTGCCACATAATTGGGAAAGCTACCGGTGTCATAAAATAATCATTTTTGCAGATGCAGAATAAGGCATAGGACCCACATGTATGTATGTATTGTTGATTTTGTATGGGAAATCACAGGGACAAATAATGCTTATTGTATTCAACAGTCCCATGACAGTGCCAACCTCTGGCCATTAGTGGTAATAAAGATGTTTGAAGAAACTTTGAGAGTGACTGATATCAGAGGTTACTTCAGAGAATGACTGATCACATATTTGTGTGTGCAAATATCAAAGTAATTCTGGGCATGGTTGTGTACAAAATGCTTTTAATTCATTACCAAGTATAGCCACACTGAAAAACTCACAAAAGGAGAAAGGCACAATACCAATAAGTGTTAGTAGCCTATAATACACATAAGCTACAATGTAAAATTATAAAAGAAAATTAAAACGTTAAAATGTTTTAGATACATTTCCAGTGTATGGTTGGGAGTGTCTTGCTTTTATGAAAACTATTATCACATTATCAAAGTAACTTGAAGCAAACCATTTACAACCTCATATGTTTGTAAGAAATATTGGACTCATATTGTTCGTAGTGATACAGTACCACCCGTTTTGTTTCACTGATACTGCGCCTATAATGTATTCAGCCCCCATGACTTTTTCAGCATTCAGTTTTGCAACCTTAAGTTACAATTCATTTATTTTTGTCACTCACCTACACACAATAAGAGTCCCAAAGTCACGCTCCCTTCTGTGTTAGGCATACGCACCAAGGGATTTCATCCGCCATTCATTTTTCCAGACATTTCATAAAATGCTTATGAAAATATTGCGATTCAGTTATATTTAGAATCAGACTATTTCACTCCGTCCAACACTTAAATATAGGATATAACGGAAGAGGGCATGACTTTGGCACTCTAACACATAATGTCAAAGTGGGTTTATTTTATTTTTTTAATCTACAATTTTACAGTGAAAAGCTGAGGGGTTTCATGGTGGCTCGGTTGGCTATAAGGCACAGTTCAAATCCAACCTGTGATGTGTCCCCCTTTCTCTGTCATGTCTCCACTGCAAACTGTCCCAATGAAGAATAACTTGACTTAAAAATGAAAGAATTGAGTCAAATGTTCAACCCCTTAACAATGCCACTCCAAATTGAGTGCATCCAAATTCCTCTGAAAGTCCCTAGACTCTCTACAACTTGACTGGAATTCACCTGTGGCCAATTGACCTGATCAATCATGATTTAGAATTATACGCTTGCATCTCTAAGATCCTACAAATTACACTACCGTCATATAACAATTTCTAAAGTGTTGGGAAGTCTCAAGAGCACAGGGAGCTCCATCTTTAGTAAATGGGAAGATTATCATTTAGAACTACCTCTCCGCACTTCCGAAAGTCGATTGTCTGACCAAACTGAAGACCACTCTGACAGAACTACAGTTACTTGGCTGTGATAGGAGATTAGAACAGTCAGTACAGTATTTTACTCATCTGGACTGTGTGGTCAAGTAGCTACTAGCCACTCCTGAAAAAACAGGCACATCTGGAACATGGCTGGAGTTTGCGGAAAGGCACATCAACGACTATAAGGATGAGGCAAAACATTCAGTGATCCAATGAAACAGAAAACCGAACACATTCTCACTCCCAACTTGTCAAATAGTGACGTTTGGTCAGGACCCCCCCAGCCTTGGCGCATATTTTTCATAATTTTTCGATGCGAACGTTTTCGTCCAGCCGCGTCTATACGTGACAGTGACATGTGTGTCCGTTTGGAGCACGAGGTGTCCATTTGCAGCACAATGTCAGTTTGTAGCATGAGAGAATAGACCAATCAGGAGTAGCCTTACTTACGTCAAAACCCGGATGTGATTTTTTTCCAACGTCACAAGAACGTAGCCAAAACCTGTGGTACGGTTATGGTTAGGCAACTAAACAACTTGGTTACGGTTAGGGTTATATTAAATAACACAAATGTTAAATGTGCCTTAGGGTTGAAATGTAGACTTTGGAAATGCTGGGAATCGAACCCCGGTCTCCGGCATCGGAGGCAAATCTTTACGCCCTCCACCACCCCCAGCCACGAGCCCCTTACTGGCCAACATTTTCTTTCATTGTCGCATGGTGTCAATTTCAGACATTATTGGAGTTCTATAGCAGTCTGTTGGACTACCCTGCGTCACATGACAAAAACGGGGGTACCCCGAGCGTTAAAAGTGACCCCAAGGGGTCCTGACCGAGTCAGTATGAGGTTAATCTCTGGAGACAGACTTTCGACTTGCATCAGATTTTTTCTTTTACCGTTGGGTTCCCAGATTGGTATGAGTTGAATACAGAAAGATGTGAATACAGAAGTGTTTTCATGTCAACTTATCTTCTATTTCACTTTTGTATCATTTCCACTCACAGAATAGTCCCAAAATATCAGTGAAACAAAATTGTGAAAAACTAGGGGACACATACAGTATATTCAAGTATTCAACAATGGAATTCAAATTTTCCATCCCCCCCCCCCCCCCCCATTTTATATAGGCAAAAAAGTAAAGTGCAGAGAAATAAATCCTTCCTACCCCTACAGTCGATTTTTATGACTTAAATCTGGGTGTAGCTACTTCACAGTATACAGTAAGACAGGGAAATACCACCTTGAACACAATTACCCTGTGGCACTCAGAGGCACCTTTGCCCCATGTAAAAGGGTGACTGCAGGCACTCAGTTTATCAACATTTTCCATATCCCCAATAAAATACAATATTTTACTGCCGTTGGATCTAGCACACAAGTTTCTATAGTCAAAACAGTTCCTAGACTAAACAAGTGCTTTTTGAAGAAGCATATTAAGATTAGAGCGACTTGGGGAAAGGTTTCTATCCGGGAGAGTGAGCAGAATTAGACCTGGATTCTTTTCAGTTCTGCATTGAAGAATGCTGTTTAACCTGTTTGGAGATCACTGACCAAGATTTGCAAATGCTAGGACACTGCGTGAGGCAATGAATATAGGAACTTAATGCGTAGGATCAAATTTAATGAGAAAGCCGTCTTTTTTTTGCCTACATTTTCTTGGGTATGTTACAGTAATGTGCATGAGAGGGTGTTTTTCAATCCAGTCATCTCTATCTCACACTCAGCCTCTGGATCCCTGGTGTAGGGATCCAGTGAAAATCTGAAATGAACGTGATAAAGTTGTTGAACAGACTAGCTACAGGCACAAGAGTGTCTTTTCATATGAAATTAAATATTTACAGAATCCCAAAAAGTGATTACGCCATGGTATCAAACTGAGTTTGATTCTGTAGAAAGGGCATGATTACATTATCAGAGTAAAGCTCCCCAATTACCCATAATCCCTAGATCTTTATTGCCAATTATGGGAGTAACTGAGGAAGAAGACCCCTTCCTTCTTGTATAGTTTACAATTGATCTCCATTGTATTGCAGACAACTTTATTTTAAATGTGTTTGTTGTTGTCCGCTTCTTGTCACCGGTTAGTAAACAGAGAAGATGTATAGGTGTACAACACCCATTCACCTATATAGTCTTGAACTCACACCCAATTTATAAAATAACAATAGAAAACTGTCGATTTGATCACTTACAATACAATACATACTTACAACAAACTTTCCCCAAATTCCAACCAAAGGAATACAGCTATCAGCATAGCAAGCCAGCATCGGCGATGTTGAAAACGTTGAAGTTAGCCGTCGATGTACTTTGTGTCAACTGTGTGACTGCTGCGTATGGAGAACGGCCTCCAGGCCAGAACTTGCAGCACAGCGATACACATGGGCACCAGACACACTAAGAAGAACATGACCCTGTGGAGGCTCTCCAAGGAGCTGGAAAAAAGGACAACTAATCAGTGTCACATTTATTTACACATGCAATGGTTATGGTATTCTCCCTCTTTGAACTTTTTGCACACTGTTCTCATTGACAATTAGGTTCTATGAAAAATGTAATTACCGTAAATTCCGGACTATAAGACGCACCGGTCTATAAGCCGCGGGACCAAAATTTACTATTTTTTTCTTCTATAAGCCGCACCGGTCTATAAGCCGCGGGTGTTTTGATGTTTAATTACCATATGAAAGGGTTCGTGCACAGAGAGGAATGTCGGGAAAGCGATGGCTGTTTGGGGAAGCTCCCATTTATTAACATTTCAACAAAACAAAACAAAAGTCAGGTCACTAATCCCCAGACAAAATCACACAACAATAGGCTATATGTGCAGCAAACCTGTAACCAGAGAAGTCAAGTCACTAATCCTCGTCTTCCTCTTCTTCCTGCGTACTGAAACCACCAAAGTCCTCATCTTCAGTGTCGGAAACGAACAGGTTCAGGGTGGCTTCGTCAACCACTCTCCTCTCTCCTTCATTGTCACTCAAAACCAACGAACTCCTCTTCATCACTGTCGGCATCGAACAGCCTCTGAAGCCTCTGACGGCCCTCAGCGCCAGCTGTGGCGGCGTCATCCTCTTCATCCCGCAGCAGTCCAGCGTTTTGGAACCCGTTGGTGATTGTGGATGTTTTCACACTCCTATAATATTCCGTGCTGAGACAGTTCCTCCTGCTGCACCGTCCAACGCCTCACCATTGACTCATCGATGCCCAGGTTATGCGCGGCTGCTCTGTTTCCCTCTTTTAATGCGAGATTGACTGCTTTCAACTTGAAAGCTGCGTCGTGTGAATTTCTGCGTACCTTCCCCATGGTAAGTGAGAGTGTTGCTTCTACTGCTCGTTCTCATGCTGTCGAGAACGAGCAAAGCTTTTTTTTGGTGAAAGAATCCTCCAGGGCGCTTCTTGTTAACAGTCCGAGTGAGTGGCAGGTCGAACGTCAAAGGCACTTCATCCATATTTATGATCTGCTCCGGTTCGATGGAATATTCCTTGATCTTCCTTTGTGTGAATTCGCCGAAGTTTGTGATTTTCTCCTGGTAGTCGGGGGAGGGAGTTGATGGCCGAGTGGCCGTTTGCTTACCGTAATTACCATATGTAAGTGGTCACGCACAGAGGGGATTGTCGGGAAAGAGATGGCTGTTTGAGGAAGCTCCCATTTACCGTATTACCGTAACATTTCAACAAAACAACATAACACAACACCACCGTTGTTTATTTTTACAGTGCACACAGTGTCCGCGGTGTGGTGAAAAGAGGGCAAGAGAGGAAATTAAAACAGAAGTGGATTTATAGTTAGAAAGAGTGCTAAAAAAGAGAGATTTTATTTGTATTTTTTTTTTTTTTTCTGAAAAAATCCATAGATAAGACGCACCGTTATATAAGCCGCAGGGGCCAAAAAACGGGAAAAAAGCCGCGGCTTATAGTCCGGAATTTACGGTACCTCTATGATTGTGATTGTGTAAATGTAATTATGAGTTTTTATGATATCCATTCCAGCATGAAGAATTAAAACCATTTGGAAAGGAAAACATATCCTGTAGCAAATCGGAGCAAGGCTAAAACTGTGCAAATGAGGCACAAATTCGATTTTATTTTCTAGTAAAGGAATCATATACCTCCTTTAAATATCTTTAATTAACTATATACCTTCACATGAAGTTACTTTTTTCCAATTTGAAAGAATAAAAAACTTGATTAAAAAAATAATAAAAATCAGCCGCGGACTCAAGGTGTTTGATTGGAGCCAACAAGTTGGACAGATAAGTCTCCCCTACTTCACTTCTCAGCCCGTGCAGGACTCTGCATGCACCAAGGCCAATGCCCTACTATGATAATTATGCAAACATCATGAGTCGGATCGGATCCGGTCCAAAATGTAATGGGTTCTTTCTTGGCCCATGCGACACCCTTCCACAAAGTTTCATGAAATTTGACCCAGAGAGACAAACACACCAAAAACATAACCTCCTTTGGCAGAGGGAATGACTCAAAAGTCATCTGGTCTGGCTCTTGACATTTGAGTAAATTACCAGTAAGAAATTGTCTTCACCTTGGGTTTGAATCCCCTCCTGCCTCCTTCAGCTCTTCATAGCCAAACTGGTTGAGGATGTTAAGCACTAGCATCGGGGCCAGAGACTGAGCTGGCTTGGTAAACAGAGCATTTGTCCCAAACACCATGGAGGAGAGAGGGGAACTACAGAGGAGAAAACAAGAATTAGAAGTATTATTTTATTTGGCCATGGTATGTTTACACATAGGCTAGAAGGAAATTAACCTGGTCTGGTTGATGCACAAGTTATAAGTTACATAAGGAACACAATAAGTTAGAAGAAATATACAAGATATAGACAGATATTAAGATAGAAAATATTCAAAGAAATAAACAGGTATATAACAGTATTAACAACAACCAAGTGTGGCAAACCAAAAATGTGCAATTTAAACAAATATGTACAAGGTGCAATGAGATGTAGCAGAGTATTCAGCGCAATCATTTTGATAGTAATGTAATAATATGCATGTCACATCACATGTGTAACAAGGCAATCATATTAAGATATCTAATTAACAGTCAAATGCATGTTACAAATGGATGTACAACACAACAATAGGATTTTCAAATGTCATGTGCTCTTGTAAAAACATAAAAGCTGTAAGCACAGTAACAATTCCCGTAAGTGTAATCAAACATCAGATGGAGAAGTGCTCTACATCTGTATAATTTGATTGATGTAATTTGATTATCATGCTGCTGACTCAACCCAGTTTCAGTAGTGTGAAATACCAATCGTACATTTGGAAACACTGGTATAGTGCCTTACTGTAGTGTTCTGATTGTTTTATTTTTTGTGTTTTAAATGTAGTGTTTTTTTTTTTTTTCTTGCTTGTGTGTCTTCTTATTGGACCTATGTGTCTGTCAATAAAGAGTTGATGATGATGATGATGTATGTGATGGGTGAATGGGACAGAGGAGGTCACAGTGTCCATATAATGTAAAGAAATTAATAATTGTATGTATTTTTTTTTGTTTTACCTGCGCTTGTACTTCTGCAGGTCCGAGTCAATTATGTCAGCCAAAGGCAAGTTGAACAGACTGAAGGCTGCCTGAATAATGACCCTAGAAGATAAAGGAGAGCAGATACAGTACATACTCGTAGAGGTACCTCCATCTAAAAGGAATGAACGTTCTGAACTTTTAATTCTCGTTTATGTAAAACAATATATATGACAGTCAGGAATCATGGAAGCTCACATGTTACTGGTGAGGAAAAATGCCAGGATGTAGTAGTGGTGAGGTCCCAGCGCCAGCATCACGACAGCCATTCCAGCCTCTATGTAGAACGTGACGAGGATGATCCTGTAGTAGCCAAGGTCTTGGAGCAGACTCTGACTACTCAACACCAACAACTAGGAGGGAGAAAAGGAGTTGAGACATAATCAATAGTCATTGAAACTCCAGGTCATATTCACAAAAAGTGCCAAACCTGGTACAAGACTGCAAGAGATTCACATTAAGAAATCAATAAGGTAATAATGACATGTATGATAAAAGGGCACTTTAAAAAGCAATTGTACGGTAGATTGGCCCATCATGCACCAATGCTCCATCTCCTATCGTATCATTTGAAACCAAACCAAGCCTCAGGGGCGCACAATACCTGTGGACAGATGAAACCAGCTCCGTACATGATGCTCTTGGCCAGTGGGGGCAGCACATCTTGAGGAATTAGGTGCTCAGCAAATATCATGGTAAAATTGTTGAAGAAAGCCAACATGAAAACCTGGAAGAAGTTCATGAACACAAAGAGCTGGAAGTCCCTGTTGGTCAAGATCTGGCACATCATGGTCGTAACCGAGGAGAGCGAAAGTGGTGATTGGCCGCGAGTCTGGTCAGCAGCCCCGCCCCCCGGCGACCCTGGCGCAGATCCTTTGTTATCAAAGCGGCTCTCACTGTGGAGGCCTGTGTACAGCATGCAGCCACAGGCCAGGACAGCAATCAGCACTGCGAAGGCTTGGAAGGCTGCAAAGTCTTCCATGTTTCTGGAGATCACGCCACAGAAGAGGATGCTGGAGGACCCAATGAGAGAAGCCACCTGGGAAAGAGAAGGCAGAGGATAGGGGAGGGGAGGACAGATATAGTGATGGCTAAGGGGATACTACCCTCTACTGGGAAGGAAGAAAGCCGGAGGCAGTTATACGTTGGTATGTTGAAGAGATCAACACTAAATCCCCATTCCCATCCTCCGCGATGAGGAAAATCTGCAATGTGCGATAACGTTGTTCAATATTGCAATGATGATATGACTTGTGATAAACAAATATTGTAAAACAGTGTTTGGGCTTTGGCGGAGGGGTGGAGCGCACCGCTGCAAGGGAAAAAAGTGCACGCTGGATTTACAACACAAGACAAAACAATCGCATACTGAGTGTGAATGCATGGCGCGTGTAAATAAAATAATTTTTGTTATTCACTTGCGTTTCAGGCAGTCTTTGCGATGTGTTTATTGCCAATGTTCATATGGTGGAAATACGATGGAAATACGATTCACAGTGCAGCCCCCATTCCCATTCTCACCTGGTTGTATTTGATGAGTCGTAGACGGCTCTGATGGTGGCTGGAAATCTCCGCAAACAAGGCACACTGCGCCAGCAGCACGAAGGTCAGCATGCCATCAAAGGCACACAGTGCCACCGTCAAGTGGAGGCCGCTCAGCCACTCACCAGGGGCGTAGGATCGCCATGGGAACCAGGCTATGAGGAAAGCCAGGGAGTAGAGGGGAGCGCCATACAGGATGGAGAGGCGACGCTGTGACCAGCAGGGCACCTGGGAGTTATCTTGCAGGTAGCCAAAGAG
This sequence comes from Poromitra crassiceps, assembly GCF_964638095.1. Classification (NCBI taxonomy): domain Eukaryota; kingdom Metazoa; phylum Chordata; class Actinopteri; order Beryciformes; family Melamphaidae; genus Poromitra; species Poromitra crassiceps. The sequence goes on from NC_139644.1 coordinate 12,214,582, forward strand.
AGGGTCATTCACTGCATTCCACACCATGTACACCACCTGTGAGGGGGCAGGGGGATTAAGAGTAAGGTACAAAAACAGTGTTCCAAAAAAGTAGCTATGTTCTTGAGATTCAATTTCAAGCCGCTTCAATCATTGACTGTATATATTCCTTCAATACACCAGACAGTGTTCAAGGCTGTAGCACACTTCCCTGAGTATGATGACTGTTTAAAAAGCCTGCATATTGCATAATAATAACAACAGCATCATGCATAATAGACCCTTCTCACGGGGCAATTTTGTGCCGAAAAGGCAGGGTAAACACAGGTGCAAGCAAAACACTAATGAGGGTTTCAAACTTCCATGATTGGAATTTGGAAACCCTCATTAGTGGTTTGCTTGCACCCGTGTTTATTCTGCCTTTTCGACACAAAATTGACCCGTGAAAATGGTCTATTGTTTCATGTGTAATACTCACTTGCGACTTGTGAAATGCTCCTTCGGATATCTTGTACTTGTTGAGAAAGAGCTTGACATAGTAGAAGCTGAATATACTGTTCATCACCCCAGCTCCCAGAGTCGTCATGGAGTAGCTCAATGCGACACGATTGACCCCGAGATTCGTCAGCTGTCGCATAATTCCGCCGCCGTAGGCACGTCCAGGTTTCTCCTCCATCATGGCCATGCTGGGTAGTTGAACGTACCTGCTCACCTACATGTAGTTAGGAGTTAGGACGAATACCGTAATTGCTGTTCCCTCCAACACTGTTGCTTTTTTCACATATTTATAATGAATAACTTCGCGAGAACAGACAAATGTCTTCACGAGGAAAATAGGTTCGCTATTTAGCGTTAGCGTTAACTTAGGTTATTTGCGTAAACTGTCTGAAATCCTGTCAAACTCGACTTGTTGTGTGTCTGTCTGCAGAAATGGGCGGTGCGGAAATATAACAAACAATCATTTTTATTGGTTAGAAGCGGCCTTTGGTTCCACCCACTGCCTCCTGATTTGCCAGTAAAACTGCTCGTCAGCTAAGGGGGTTGATATCAGGAAGTTACAAAGGCGACCCCCCCCCAACCTTAATTTAAAATGTTGGGGGATTTTTCTAACGTTAGACAATCAAATGAAAGTGTGATCCAGTTAAAGGAGGGCTCGCTGTACATTGAATTCATAAAAATAATATCTCCCCCCGAGACCGTTCCCCTACCAGGGACACGGAAGTTTACTTGTTCACCGGTGGTGGGCGCAGATTTGCCACGTTGCCGTAGAGACAACAGACTGCGCCACCAGAGGATGCACTCCACACTGCACACGGTGACGCTGGTGGTGAACGCCAGACCAGTCAACTCTGTTGTGGAAGGATACCTTACCGGTGTTCCAGGTTTCTGTCAGGTGGAGTCCTCACTGTCTCCGTGGCTGGAGAATGCTAACTGACATGATAGTGGAGGAAGAGTTTGAGAAGGATGGGGAGCCTTGGTACAGCAAGCAGGACCTTGAACGCGGTAAGGGCTGCTGCATAGCCTCTGGTCGCGCCCATCGCGCCCCAGAAACTGCTTGACTTCGGCTTGTTATTATTATGAGTGTTTCAGTTAAGCTAATAGGTTGTGCAAAACGTCAATTTCTCCGTTATTTTGTCGTACAGAGTGGAAAATATCAAAAATGTCCTTCACCATGTGTCATGTGTTAATTATGTGAGCATGAAATCAGCAGATTGGTTTTTATCACTGTTGACAACATAATACAGGACATGAACTCATAATTGACAATCAATTGTGCTTTATTGAAGTAATCAAATCATGGGGACAGAAGCGCTAAAGTGTGCACACAAACTCATAGCCTACTCTTGTGACACTCACACTTTGCTGACCACACTGGTCATGGGGGGAAATTCAGAAAAACCCTGAGAGCTCTCTGTTGCAGTCAGGATATCCTGAGGCTGTCATTTCCCCATGTTGTGTTCAACGATGCCAATTGCTGCTTGTGTGCATGCAAGCTGCTGTGCTGTGTGCTCTGACAGCTCCACATCAGTGGCTGTAGATCTATGTGCCAACATGGGACACTTGAGTAAAGGACAAAGTTCCTTGGCGCATACACTGTTAATTGCCTGAGTGTGTGTGTGTGTGTGTGTGTGTGTGTGTGTGTGTGTGTGTGTGTGGGGGGGGGGGGGGGGGTGGGGGGGGTGGGGGGGTAACCATTTGATTAATTGTATAGTATAATGTTGCATAAAGCCTGGTGTAGTCACTTTAGAGAGGGCCAGTAAACACTCCCTTACTTGACAAGGTCAAGACATGGAGATAACAGGTTAGAGGGCGAAAGTGTGATCACAAGATTTGTCTTTCTTGATTTATGAGAATACATTTTGTGTCATGATTAAATATTAGTCTAGCATTTACCTTTTATATCTTCTTAAATTTGAGCCAAATCCCAAGGTATGAGTATGCCCTAGATCCCTTGTTGACTCACCAGTGCTGCAGTAGATAACTCTGTGTGTGTGTGTGTGTGTGTGTGTGTGTGTGTGTGTGTGTGTGTGTGCTGCGTGCGTGCGTGCGTGTACGTGCGTGTGTGTACGCGCGTGTTCATGCATGCAGACTGCACTTTGCTCAAGTGTATGTTGTTTTATCTTGTTCATGTGCATGTAATTCTATCGTTGCCTATGTTTGGACATTGGAATTGTCTTGTTTACATGGTTGCCTGTGTCTCTACAGATCTCCATCTGGCGGCGGAGCTGGGCAAGACCCTGCTTGACAGGAACCATGAGCTGGAGCAGGCGCTGCAGCAGATGTACTCCACTAACCAGGAGCAGCTGCAGGAAATCGAGGTGCTCATGTTAGGAATGGACTAAGTGGTGTAAATTTTAAATTGTGAGGCTACAGTGAACTTGTATGTAAGGCATATCCATTTCCTCATGCAAATCCATTTCGCCATGCAAAGGATACATTTACATATCAGATCAACTGGCCTCCTTCACCTCCCCTTGAAAAAGATGAAATGGAGCTAAAATACAACTCGCTGTGTACCACCCAGGTAGTGTAATAATATGTACATCACTTTATATTGATAACTTAGTGGACAAATTGAGTGCAAACTACTTAGTTTTGAGTGTGTTACTGAACGCACTGAATTAAAAAAGTATTCTTATTGTGTCACTGAACACACGGTTATGCGAAAAATCTATATGGCGATATATCACGATATTTTTCTAAAATATCGATACAGTATTGCGTGGAAGAATATTGCGATATATTGCCGTATCGATTTTATTGCACAGCCCTAATGATGGGATTTCGCAATAGCTTACTTGTGGGTTTTCGCCATCGTTTTCACCCAGTGTTTCAGGTAAAACATATAAATATACAGTCTGCCAGACCTCATTCACTGCACAGACATTTAATGTGGGCATAGCCAGACAGTGCTGGTCTATTTGAGTTACAGGACATGGCATGCATTGGCAGCAGGTCAATAACGATAAGTGCCTTAATTTGGTTACAGCAGTCTGAGGGCCAGTGGCTCGAGGGCTTATTGAGCTTGATAGGGTAATCCTAATCCCATACATCTCACTCTGCCTCTTCTGAATATTCTGACACTGCATTTTTCAGACAGAAAGAAATTAAACTTGTTCAAGACCCGTCTCTGTTTCAGCAACACATTCTCGCAAGATTTGGCAACAGGAACTTATGTTAGCGGCCAGGGAGCGATTAGCTAAAGCTAAATGTGAAGTTCTTTGATGTAGTAGTAGCTAAATCTGTGGCTAGAAAAAAAAATTCTAATGGAATATCTTAGTTTCGACTGTATTATTGAGCTAACAAGGGGCAGCTTTGTGTTTATATGTGTGGTTTGTGTTGAGTTTGGGAACTATCACGATCTCTATTTCAAGTTAGCTTGCTAGGTCAGCACTAACCCCGCTTAAAGCCTGCTTGAAGAAGAAAACAGGGGGGGGGGGGGGAGAGTCACAAGACTTGGGGAGAATCGATTTCCCACCCGTGCTTCTATACTGGGACAAGGACAGTAGTCTGAGTAAATAGCCTAATCAAGCTATAACCATAGATCGACTTAACTCTGCATGTAAATGTACTGACTGTCTTTCCCTATCCCGGCCTATACAGTGTCTGTCCCGTTCTTACCTCCTTCACTCATGTAATGTCAGTAAGTGTCAAAGCTTAGGAGTCCAGCACCTGGTCATCATTTAGGGCTGTGCTACTGTTTGAGTCGATTTAAAAATACACTCTTAGACAAAGGAGTTAGACAAAGGATCAGATTTCTACCAGAGACATTTATTTAATTGATATCTTGAAATCAATACTTGTATTGATTGTAATACATCACTTGTGTCTTATCATTCATGAAGAGATTGAGAATGTTGTTCAAAGTTTCCTTTACAACATCAGTTGACGCCTCTCTCTCAAATAGGCCTTTGCAGGTTATGAGCAGTGGCTTTACCTCAAACCGCCTCTGATGCTTATAGTTAATATACAATGCAAATGATATACGTAAATGATTGACAGGTAAGGTTTAGAGAGGGTAAGGTTTAAATGAATTGAGACTTAGTATGTCATAGTTATTTGACAGGAGCTGGCACAACTTTCTAGTGTACATTATGGAGTGCCATGCAAATCCAAGTTAAGTAACACAGGTGCAAGCAGGTGCAATGAGGGCTTCCAACTTCCAATACATTTACGTGTGTTCCAGTGCTGGGGCCCTCATGAATGTTTTGTTTGCATCTGTGTTACTTCCTGCCTTTTAGACACAAAATGGCTGCTGTGAAAAAAAGGCAGATGCATTGAAAAACACCAGCCTTTGTTGTTCTGTGCCATACTGTAAATAACAAACATGAATTCAAACTTTAAACAAGATTCTCCCTTCTCCTACCTCTCCTCTCCTCTCCTCTCCTCCGCACCAGTACATGAGCAAGCAGGTGGAGCTGCTGCGTGAGATGAACGACCAGCATGCCAGGGTGTATGAGCAGCTCGATGTCTCAGCCAGGGATCTGGAGCAGGGCAACCGCAGGCTGGTGCAGGACAACCGCCTGGCCCAGCAAAAGATCCATAGGTCAGAGTCTTACAGTCAACTCTTACCAGTTCATCAGTGGATTTGCCTGTTAGCTTGTCACTTATATTTTATATAATAATTCAGCCCGTCAGTCACTCCTAACACCATGTCTATATAGATAAGTACATGTTTTTGGTACCCAGCAATGTATCGCAAAGTTGATCCTTAATTTAGACTGGGTTCCCAGTCCCACGGGTCCTTGAAATCCTGAAAGTTTGTGAATTTGAGAGAGAACAAATATCAAGGACATGAAGGTTTTTTTAAATAGACATGGGTCTTTGAAAGTGCTTGAATTTCTAGATTTTGTGCAAGAATATTTATTATTATTATTATTATTATTATCATCATTATAATAATAATAATAATTATTATTATTATTATTTCAACATAGTAAATAGGTTTAGTCCTTGAATATGAAGTTTAAGAAGGTGTGGGGACCCTGTTTAGAATAAATGTGCTAACTCTTTGCACTACTTCCTCGCATAATCTAGTTTTTCTCCGCCCATAGTCTGACAGACACCATCGAGGGGCTTCAGACCCACATGGAGGACCTGCAGACTCAGGTGGAGGAGCTCAGGACGGCCCAGGTGGAGCGCAGCAAAAAGGAGCTGGCAGAGAGACGCGGCCTGGGAGCGCAGAGCGTGTCCTGTCTCAAGGAGCTCTACGACCTACACCATGACAGGTGTGTGTGTGTGTGTGTGTGTGTGTCTGTCTGTCTGTCTGTCTGTCTGTCTTTCTGTCTGTCTGTCTGTCTGTCTGTCTGTCTGTCTGTCTGTCTGTCTGTCTGTCTGTCTGTCTTTCTGTCTGTCTGTCTGTCTGTCTGTCTGTCTGTCTGTCTTTCTGTCTGTCTGTCTGTCTGTCTGTCTGTCTGTCTGTCTGTCTGAGACAGAGCTCCACTATTGCTCTCAGATACTAGTTAGCAGAAGTACAGCATAAGAAAGTGGAACTATTGTCAGGGAGGAAATTGCATTGTACCATGCACAATATTGTTGAGGTAAACTCAGGAAGTTACCTTGAAAATTTTGACACAGATTTCCTGCAATTGGAATGTCCGTTGACGGTTTATCATAGTTTGTGTATTGCGATATGGAGTAGGCGGGTTCAAAAAATTCCACCTGAACCATTTCCCGTTTCCCGGGAAATACAATAGCGGGAAACGGGAAAAAATGTATGTAAAAGAAAAACTGCGCAGTGCGCACCAACAGGCAGCCTATTGGGGCTAAATAAAATTGCGCCATGACCATTACTGCAGTTAATACGGTAATTTGTCAACACCCGCCACCAGATATGGAGTTCAGCATCTTTTAATTCTTATAAGAAGATAATACATCCATGATCTCAACATAAGGTGGGCAATGCAGTGCATTCATACCTGAAGACTTTTCAGGTATGTGCGATTTTTCAGGCAGAGCGCGCTCCCGGGGGCGCGCTGCTCTTTGCAGGAGACGGGGAGAGAAATGAAATGAACTAAGTCCATTGAGCCGTGTTTTGACCACATTTCTTGACCCATGTGGTAAAACTTTGATTTGGAACTTTTCATTTTTAGTCGTTTCAAGTAAATCTGCTACGTTGTGAGAGAAAAGCAGCACAGGGCTGAGAACTGAAATGTATTTACATTCTGCAAAAACAAGCTTGGTGATTCTATTCATGTGCATATACGGTCGTTTCAGAGTGAAACTGCAATACTAGTCTGCACACAATGGCTTTATTATCCTAATTTTTAATGTTGGTTAACATAAATGGCGTTCTTTTTCTTTAATAAGTATTGATGCCAACAAATACATTACAGCAACAGGTTGGGAACCCATAGGTTTATGCAAAAAAAAAAGAAATCCCTGGATTCCCGGGAAATAGGGCTTAATTTCCCGTTTCCCGCTATACCTCATTTTCTGGAAAAATATTTAACCCTAATATGGAGGGAAAGAATATTTGCCCTAAAACACATTTGAAAATTAAACATCTTGACATAAGACCAAAGTAAATATCAGAAACAAAGAATAAAAGGATAGTTAGACACTTTTGAACACTGAAATGAAGACTGTAACATCAAGTCTCCTAGTGCACCGGTGTCTTAGCCCCCATATGCTGACTGGACATCTCCGGGTCACCTAGAGCCGCTCCACATAATCTGACCCCAAGGCTTCTCAACATAATCTCCAGCAGAGTTTTTAGTGGGAGGGAATAAATCCTCTCCTATGAATCAGCAGCGTAACTAAATACTGTTGCTTGCATGCCTCATTACTGTATATGCCAGTTCCCAATTGTTCTTAACTGCAACTTCACATTTACTCAAATGCAATGTGAGTCAATGTCAAACAAAAATATTACCTTCACTAAAAACCTGGTTAAATTCAATTATTCATGTCATCCTAGTGTTCCAAAATGATTCAATCTATTTCCTGATGTCTGTGTTTTAACCGTTTACCCTGAATGAAAAATGAAAGAAGAGCACGCACATCCGATCAGCATCAAACAGGAAGTAGCACGCCGCGTAGACTTGCTCCCAGTCAGTTTCTTTGTATAATAGGATATTTAACGTTTTTCGATCTGATGATCAACCATCAACCATTGACCCTCCCTGGCTCAGGTGTCTCGCTCCTGAGGGCCTGCGTGTGCATCAGCTGTGGCCGCCCCAGGGCTCGCTCTATGACCGATACAGAGAGCAAGACGCGGAGGAGGAGCGCGCGACTCTCCAGCACTCCGTCCAGACCCTGGAGAGGCAGGTGTCTTTGGAGCGGAGCCGCAGGGAGGCTGCGGAGCAGGAGACTGAGCTGACAACCAGGGAGAACGGGTCTCTGGGGCAGCGGCTGGCCCTGCTGGAGGGCTGCCGGGCCAGGCAGGAGGAGCTGGAGGCCCAAGTGGAGGAGCTCCAGGTTCTGTGGCGTGCAGACTGTGCCAGCAGGTTAGATCTGAGCTCTGTAAAGACTAGATTCAAAGTGATGTGTCGGATTGGATATATTGTTTTCTGACCAGCAGGACCACAAGACCTATAACATGTATAATTGCTAATAATACAGTAGACTATTCGTTGATTGATTTCTGATTCTGAAGTACCCCCATTACCCGACTACAGCATTTTGCTTCGAAACGTGCAAGAGAAAACTATAGCATATGATGCAATGAATGAATGATAACCCACATTTTGAAGAATACAACATTAAAAAATAAGAAATGGGGTGAAGGAGTGGAGTTGCAATTAGTGCCTCCTGAGCAGATTTATTTTAACGTTATTTATTTTCACGATTTATTCTGACATTTTTCAAATTTTCCCTTTCTCTCAAGTACCTCCGTGTAGCCCAGTTTGGGAACCACTGCAATATAGACTCACAATCCTCCTTGTTCTCTCCACTCCCACCAATTCCAGACGGCCAGACCAGCTCCTGCTGCCTGATACAGTGTTCTTTGCCACCGAGGAGAAGCCCAGCCTGGGACAGAGTGAGGAGGATGAGGAGGAGAAGCCCAGCCTGGGACAGAGTGAGGAGGACGAGGAGGAGAAGGTGGAGAAGGAGGAGGTAGAGGAGCCTCTGAGAGGGACGAACACGGAGGAGATCCGACGTGGTCATGAACAGATGTGTATTAGACGAGCGGAGGCGGTGAAACAGAGGGGCATCTCTCTGCTGAATGAGGTCGACGCCCAGTACAGTGCACTGCAGGTAGGCGTGTTCCTAGCATGTGTGGTGTACCTCAGATCCCCCCCCCCCTCCCCCACGAGTAATACTATATTAAGAAAAACGATCGGTTTGTTCAGGGGGGAGGGGAACTGAGTGGAATAGCATGATCCTGCCGGTGAAACTCCTCGCTGTCTGGTGCAAAGAAGCGGGTGGTGACTGCACATGCGTCAGAAGAAGCATGTGCAGTACATGTATATGTATATGTATATATATGTATATATATGTGTGTGTGTGTGTGTGTGTGTGTGTGTGTGTGTGTGTGTGTGTCATTGTGTGTGGTCATTTACAATGCAGAATTGACAGTACTGTTGTTCAGTGGTACACCATGACAGAAAACAATGTAAGGAATATGATAAAGTATAGTAGCACACTGTAAATGCGAATGCGTTTCATCCTCCAGGTGAAATACGAGGAGCTTCTGCAACGGTGCCAGCAGGGGGCAGACGGGCTCAGCCACAAAGCCGTCCAGACGCCCGCCAGTCCCCACGTCAGCAGCTGCACCCGCCCACGCCGCTCCAGCGCCTCCGCCGTGTCCGACCTCACGGCGCCTTCAGAAGACGGCCAGCAGCCAGAGTACAAGGCTCTCTTCAAGGAGATCTTCACCTGCATCCAGAAGACCAAAGAGGACCTGAGTGAGAGCCGACAGTCCAGTCAGGGACATTGATTCTCAGGGCTTTTGCCAAAGGACTCTACCAAGTGTATTATTCATTGCCGTGAGAAGCTCTGAGGTTGCTTGGCTTGAAACAGCTGAATCCCAGAGAGTGCTATGCAGATTCATTATGCACAGAATGCACCCCTGTGCATCTTAGGCATGGTGCAGTCCTCTTTATTTCTTATCGACTTGAATTATCAATGCTTTTGTTAGTGAGCACTTTTGCTATCTTCCTCTTATTCCGTCCTTATCTTAAAATAGCATAAAATAATTAGCTTAAAATAAGAATGCCAATTCCAAAGTCCTCCCATGTAACGGCCACGCAAAGATCCATCAGATATAAACCAGTAATACTTAACTTCAGGAAACCACAGTTGGTGCAGTGACACATACTGTACCTAGCGGATATTATTTAAGCAGCAATATACTGTTAGGTTTATGTGTGGTATCTGTATCTTCAGCTAACATAAAGGGGAATTCTATGTGTACATTGTCCTCCAAATCCACAAGTATTATGTGCATGCACAACAGTATTGAGCCATGTCTATATCAAGTTAAACCTGTGACCACTTGATCATTTGGTGCTTGGTTTTAAAACTCAATATTGTTTGTGCATTCACTTTGCAGACACACATAACCATTGTTTATGTATTATGCAAACAGAAATGTTGGGACTGGACTAAATGGAGAGCTTTGTAAAGTTAATAGGCTAAAAAGACTGAAGCCGTGGAATAACTCAAGACTGAGGTGTTAGTTGGCGATAATTAGCTCAACACCCAGCGTGTGTGCGTTTGTGCAGGTTGGTGATCGTTGGGTCAGTGACAGGTATTGATGGACACTGGAAACCTCTTTGTGACAATCGTCCAGGTGTCATGTCCATGTACAGTTTAGTCCAGGTGTCATGTCCATGTACAGTTTAGGCTCAGACGAGTATCGACAAGTGTCCCTGTGCCAATGGGCCACACGACAGCGCTGCACTTCTTTATGACTCAATCACAATTCTTGTTTTGTTATTTATTTTTTGACAGAAGTTTAGAGATGATGATGTGCTATTTATTTTCATACTATTATTATTTTTGTCACTGTATTCCAGATCTATAATGTGATTATTGCAGCTAAATACACACAGGAGATTGGTAAATTGAGATTGACTGGAAGTGAAATTGAATGTACAATCAGGTGCTTTACTGTGTGAAATACGTGATTGAAAACAAAATTGTTGAGGCAAATGAAGACAACAAAAGTAACATTGCCTCTGATTTTTTTTAAATATATATATATACCGGTATACTATTTCCTTTGCAAAAGGTGCCTCTTCTGCTTCAAACAGTTTCCTCCGCTAAAGACCAGAGCAGCAATTCTTGTTTTCATCAGGTTTGGGTGAAAACAACGTCAAGCCATTGCCAGTAAGCGCAGTACATTCTTTGAATCTTTTCAGATTACCCATAGTATCGCTAGAAAAAGAATGATTGCATGACCTCCACACGAGATTCAACAGCTCTCAATCATATACTTGGAAAAATAAATGAATGTGCAGGGCCTCAGTCGTCAAAGGCTGAACTCAAGTGACTAATTAAAAAAATAACCAAATGATCTCAGAATGAGCCGCCACACTTTATAATTCTGGATCAGCACAATCAATCTGTTACTGCTCTATCCCTTCCACAGTGATGAGACTCTTCTCATCCTCAGCCCAAATATCACATTTGAATCTGCTTCTTCAGCCAATCTGAATTTGGAATGGTGTTATGATGTATTTATTTTTTAATTGTATGTTATGATGCTCGTGAAAAAGAAAATATGTATAGATGCATACAGGGTAAATATAGATAATGATAGAAATGTATTATATAGGAGGTGTGTATTGCAACATGCTGTTTTGGAGTTGTGCTGCTGAAGGACACAATCATAGGTGTCCTCCATAATGACTAACATGTTCTTGCTTCCAATTAAGTAAAACACTGGTGCAAGAGCTTCTGAGTGTTTCCTTTGTTTTTGAATCTTCGACTTTATGGAAAGATGGATAACATCACTACGCAGTTTCTGTACAAAGGGTTGTGTCTCAGCCTGTCCTCCATTCCTCCTGGTAATCCGAAAGTTTCATCAGATGGACAGGATGCCATGGCTGTGTGGCGCATGTAGGAGGATCTCTCTTGGTATGGCAACAGACTGCTGAACCCAGAGGTCTCCCTCTGTACCCCAGTGTCCCCTCTGGTCCAGCCAACAGTTAACAGGGTTTTGTCTATGTTGGCAACTAATAGCTTTTACGTAACGGGACATTTTCCTGCCCCACTCTAAACCTGAACAAGGGGATTTATATCCTGAGCTTAGCCCATATCGAGGGACGAGTCTTGGCAGACTGAGCGTACACACCGGAATCTGACATACAGAAGCTATCAGAATTGCAAACCATTGCAATCAACACCGACAGATGGCGGACGGTGCAGTTGTATGTATGGCACTGTTTGCTGGTCTGTGTGAGGCCTGTGGTGCTGCGGGCCAGAGCTCCCACTTTAGAGGACAGTCCTGCCTGCAACCCATCACAAATGACTCCTTATGTAATATATTATGTACACAGTATATAAGTCCAGGAAAACATCCCTTATTACATTCTCTATGAGTTGAGAGTAGCTTGTGTCAGGTATGTCATTCAGAGGCAAGGAGAAGAGTCTTTTCAAATAGTCGGCAGCAGGAGAGGTGGCGAGGGGAGCGGGAATGTGAGGCATGCCTTCCTGCGACTCACAAACGCGTAGTGTGTCCGATTCAGTCCAACCACGAGCAAATCCTCCACACATTCCTCGGCTCGCCAGCCGGGCAGAACCGAGAAACACATTTAGTGCGCTCAGTCAAGATTCAATTCTCACCAAACAATAACAAAACGAACATGCCAAAAGTGATTTCTACAAAGCTCTTCACTGGCCAGGCAGTGAATATGTCAAGTCAAACAATGTGCTTCAGCCACAGTAAAAAAGAAAAGTAATGGGCCTACATGTAAAATATAAAATGTAAAAACAAACATAGGCTACTGTACATGTCATCATACATACAACATAGAAACACATAAATAAGATATAGGCCTACAAGGCCTACACACACAAAATATATCTTTACACATAAAGGGGCAAATCTATGCATATCTGTATCTCTGTACTGTATGTATCTCTGTTTCCATTTTCTTGGCCAGCATTGAATCTTATCTTTGGCACGGGTACCAGCAGAGGTCCCAAGCAGATGGTGACAGGGCTGGACTTTTGAATGAGGTAATTATGGCTGATTAAATAGCCAAAAACTGCCAATTAGTAATAGCACTATAACCACAGCAGCCAGCATGTGGCACTGGCACACAATGTGTGGGCATCACAATAGGCCTAATTGCTTGAGGGACATCACTATGGCATCATTGATGTCATCACTCACGACATCATCACCGATGACATCACAATTCATCGAGTGACATCACTCGTCATCACCGATGACATCACAATTGGCTCGAGTGACATCATTGATGACATCATCCAGGATGACATCATCATCACAATAGTCTAGCTGGCCAGCCTCCTAGAGGAGGCGCCGCAGGTCTCCATAACAGGGATAAAGGGATAAACCCTCCCCTGCTCTACTCTGCTCTCCCATTGGAGGCGTCGGTTTCAGTGGCAGCCGGATGGCCGCTCCCCGCTTAAGAAGCTCTGTCATTGGCTCCGACCATGTCAATCAGAGTGGCTTCCGCTCCCTCTTCCCTGTGTGTTGCTGTAAATAGTCCCCTGCCGCCTCAGGGAAAACAACAACGCTAACTAGCTAGCAAGCTAACGGCAGAAACAGAAACCTACACGCTAGCTCGTTGCTACACGCTGAAAACGGCAAGTTGGATTGTTTGAAACTATTTTCCAAGGACACTGCCGCTAAACGCCGCCCATTGCAATCCCACTATGGTGACCTGCGGCGCCAGACTCCTCGGACGGAAGGGAGAGGAGGCTGGCCAGCGAGACTATCATCACAATGACAATTGCCAATGACTCTTCAGTTGTTTACTAAGATCCAGTCACCACTCACAGTATTTTCTAAGTAGCTTACTGAGCCAAGAACATCAGGTAACAGTTTGTACAAGGACTTTTTACATTTAATTTGTACATATTTAATTTAATTTATTGATTTAATCATTGTATTGACAAAAAAACATCAGAAAATGTGTTACCATGTTTGAGGCCTACTACTGTAAATAATATAACTGACAAATACCTACGACTTTATCGTTATTTCATATAACTGTTGATCACATGCATGCGTTTGTATGGTAGCGTGGCCGAGTGGTCTAAGGCGCTGGATTTAGGCTCCAGTCATTTCGATGGCGTGGGTTCGAATCCCACCGCTGCCAGAACCATTTTGGGCTCTCCTTCCAGTAGCAACACACAGTTAAGCAGCGATCATAAGTAGTACTTGTTTGTTCAAAGAACATATAGAATGTCGAATATAGGGCCTTGTGGTGCTCTTTACCGTATATGGGTGCCACAGGTTTAAATTGCAAGTAAGTCGTTTTTATTCGTGGAGGTGGATGATCCTCTATAACGGTGCAAGTGCTCCCTCTAGCGACGGCTCGGCTGTAAGTGCACAATAATTTACTGGCTCTTCAAAGATGAAAACAGTGTGAATGTAAATGTAATTCTTTATTTTACAGATGAGGACCTGGGTGTTCATTTATTTCAACACATTATGCACATTGTTTTCCCTACATAAATGTTTAATTAGAAGCGAGGAATGATGTCATTAAAATACTTAGCATCATTATTATTTTCTATACATAGGCTATAAAACAATCATTGGCAATCAACATCAACTATTTTATTTCTAAAAGTTTACAAAATGATTAAAACTGGTTAAATTCTACAGATGTGTAAATCACAACAAATTTCCTTGTAGAAATTGGGAAGCACACTTTGATTACAATCAAAAAGAAAAAAATCTAAATATTTGGAATACAAATACTAACGTTAATGTCACAAATACGTGTTTTCCATTCATTTTGATTAAATTGTAGTAAATTAAAACTGCAGTACATTCGCACAAAATCCCCATTCCCCATTTTGCACACCGACTCTGACACACATACACACACATACCAATATCAAAAAGGTAAAGAGAAAGACATGTAGCTACTGAGAGTTTGCTTGGAAAAATTAGGTGCAGATGTTTCATAGCCCAATGTTACATAAATAAATCTAACTACATGAAGTGCAGCCATAGACCTACTTTTTGGGGCATTTTCGCCAATGTTTTGGGGGAATTTCACATAAAAAAAAGACAGTCACATGGATGCAAGAATTATGTCACACTGTTGGTTGCAAAAGCTGAGAGACTGACAACATTTTTTCAAAATTGTTAATTTCCCTGATAGGCTAGGAGGTGTTGCTATAGTTGTATTGTTGATTAAGCATCAGTCAAGCTATAAATGACAAAGATCAGTCCGTAGGAATGAGCCAGTTGCGGCACTGAAAAAAATATATATATGTTAAAAAATCAGCATGTTATTCCTTTAAAAGTCTCAGCCGTTGAAGCATGTGATGCACACTTGGTCTGACTAGTGTTGAGTAAATGTACTATTGAGATTGCATGCTATTACTAAAACATGAAAGTCCATTTGATTGAGACTAGCTATAGCTGACTAACCCTGACAGAGGCTGGAGCATAGTAGCAGAAGCACCAGGCCGAATCCCAGCAGCAGCAGCAGCAGGGCTGGGGGTGGTGGGGAGCCTGAGCGAAGCGGTCTGG
Organism: Poromitra crassiceps; assembly: GCF_964638095.1. NCBI lineage: Eukaryota > Metazoa > Chordata > Actinopteri > Beryciformes > Melamphaidae > Poromitra > Poromitra crassiceps. The sequence continues at coordinate 12,229,694 of NC_139644.1, forward strand.
AGCTCAGGTACTGCTCCACACAGTCTGCCAGGCTGTAGCGTTTGGGACAGAAGCCCAACTCTCCACGGGCCTTGTCAATCTTGAAGGTGTGGCTTACTGCTATGTTCCTCACCTGCAGTTGAAGAAAAGGCATTTCTGTTAAAGGATGAGTTCATAAAAAAAATCTTCTTGGGGCTTCTGGAGACTTGGATTATGTGCCAGACAAGCAGTATGGAGACATTTTATGGTTTGGGTCTTTATTTCTTTTTTCTTTCTTTTTTTACGTTTGAAAGTTGGTCACCATTCACTTCTTGTATAGGAGAATGCTGTAATTCTGTTTCCCTGGAAAACTCCACGAACACACTATACCTTGATTGAGTGCAATACGGTAATTCTGATTGTATTGCCATTTGTACATTGCTGTGGCATAACTCACCCTGACTGCACTTTCTACTGACAATTGGTACTATTTTATGATATTTTATGATATTTTATATATTTATATATTTGATATACTGTTTATATACCTACATCTGAGTATACGTGTTACTGTCTTGAGATTACCTACTGACTTGCACTATGTCTTATAATGGAGACCCCTATAGCATATGTCACATGTGTGTCCTCGTACAACGGTGTGACAATAAAAAAAAAGTGAATATTTTATTTTGCAATTTTTCAGAATAGAAGAAACAGAACAGGCTCAGACACAGAAAAGAAAAGAAAGTAAAAACATACATATATCATCAACATTCCAATGTTACAACATGGTGCTACCAGCCGAGTAAGGTGCTTATGTGCTTGTAAGTGTGGGATCACACCCAAGGGGTCTATGAGAAATCAGCTGGGCGAATTACTTGTCGCTTTTAACCTCGTCCAAGTAGGCCTCTGAACTTCCCTACAGCTGTGCTAAAATATTGTGTGTGGGGGGGGGGGGGGGGGGGGGTACTTCCACTAGTGACAATAAATATCTGGAATATTGAATCTGGGACTGAAAAACTCCACCCGACCTTCCACCGGCATAGGGATGAGTAGATAATCACTGCATTTTCATTTCTCGGTGAACATATCCTTTAAGTTTTCAAGTGCACAGCCTTTTTTCATCAAGACGTAACTCACCTCCAGCTGGGGGGAGTGTCACCTTCTCCCACAGCCAGACTCTGCTGCGGCACAGCTATTTTGTTTCAGCGCCTTCAGGGAGGGTCCGGGCCAAAAGACAAACGAAGCTTGTGCTGCCAGGCTAATGGTTAGATTAACCTCTATTTGACAAAGCTGGTTTGACACTGCGACACACTGATGTCACAGCCAGATGGATGGATGCCTCTGGGCTGGATCTTCTTACTGCCTGGAGATAAGGTGTCCGCATGGAAAATACACACGCTGATGGAAGCATGCAGACACACCGCGCACAGGAACGCAGAGGAGAAGGAGATAAACAAGCGTTTCTTTTGTCTGTGCAGACAAAAGAAACACTTTCTCCAGCTTGGTTTCCTTCTCCCACATGTCCTATAGAGCGCGGGTTTTTCAAAGTCTGAGACTGTGGGCCTCCCCTCAGACAAAGGCTTCAGACTACTACACCAAATGCATAGAAAAGGTCTGTCTGAACTTAAGGCATTTATTTGTGCCTGACTTGTTGAAAGTTGGAAAAACCATATGATTCCCCAAAACGACTGTATCTCCGAATCTCTATAACCAAACCACACATTTTTAGGCTATTCTATGTGACCTCCTTTTGATAACTTATGTAATAACTAATATAATAATTTTTCACTTCCATTCAGTGAGCCTCCCCTGAAACCGCTTGGAACCCCCCTCTAACATTTGTTCTCAAAACAGCTGTGGCAAAGCTCAGACCTCTTTGGACCTTGTAAATAAAGGTCTGCAGGACTATGCCTCCTGCCCATCTGCTGATTAACAAACACACTAGGGTGTCGACTCCGTTTTAGATGGCTGTGAGATCCGTCTGATCTTGTGACCTGACCAGTCATCCTGTATTGAGGACTGTACCAAGTCTGCCAACAAAGGAACCCGCCGACACTAATGTGACGTATGTTTTGACTGTAAGGCAGCCAGTGTTAACAGGTCTGTTCCCCCATCAGATAGTGTTTCCCGTAGTGGTGCCCTTTGCCGTCGGCTTTGGGTTTTTGTTACGTTGTGGTTAGCGTAGCGGAGCCTGGCGGAGATCTGCACTCTACTGAGTCCACCTTGCTAGCTGAGACTGCAGTCACTGCACCCTCTTCCATGAACATGTTATTATCATTGAATTGAATATTATTTTGTCCTGAGGGAAATCTCTCTTGCTCGTCATCAGTGACGGCTAAACAGCTTGGCAGGCAGCCTGACTGTTGGCAGGACTATTGAGCCAAGTAGAGCTTGGCCAACTCATGTCACCGTCACAGTGTTGTAGTCAAGTCACTATATCTCCAGTCCGAGTCGAGTTCGAGTTGAGTCCCCGTTACCTGAGTCCAAGTCCGGGTCCAGTTACTGAACACGAGTGTGAATCCACATGTAGGTGGAACACATGTGCCTGGCCTTGCACGGAATTGAATAATTTAATGGTATTAATATAGCTATCAATGTCTTATGCCAAATTATTAGGGAATATTACAAAATGACTAATGCCTACCCCAGACTAGAGGATTTGAAAATCCTCTAGTCTGGGGTAGGCATTAGAACAACAAAAAGCCAGTCTTTGTCAATTAACAAGACAGAGTCAGAGTCCCCGACTTCCGAGTCCGAATGCATGAATGCTCCAGTCCAAGTCGAGTCACGAGAAGCTGAAAATGTGTCCAGGCCACGCACTCCACTACAACACTGCACCGTAGCGACAGCCACTGTACTGATGTGATGTCACTTCCTTTTAACGTTCATCGTGAACTTCCTGTCCAGGCTGGCACACTGTAGTTGATGTTTTATTCACTCATTGTGTCTCCACGTGTCTGTTGTGCTACTCCAATTCCTGGGGTCAGTGACCGTCTCCAGTAGTAGCACTGACCTGCAGGCTTTCAGAGACTGAAAGTCTGCATCTGAGATGTCCGACAAAACAGCCAGTTTATCTGCCAACATTTTGTGAATTAATTAAAGGCTGGCTTTGATTAGGGGCTCTCCATAATTCATGCAGAAGAGATAGCATCACATGACCGAGGGGGGGGGGAGGGCTGGGGAATGAGGACGGGGGGCTGATAGGAAAATACTTTGCCCTAATGAGGTCTGCCTTCACTGCTAGAGACTTAAACAAGAATCTGATCATCAGGGAGCGGGTAACCTAAGACCCCGTGTCCAACACACACACACGCACACACGCACACGCGCACACGCACGCACACGCACACACACACACACACACACACACACAAAAACATACACACATACACACTGTGTATACACACACACACACACAAACATACACACATACACACACAAAAATACACACATACACACACACACGCACACACACGCATGCACACACACACGCACACACACACACACACACACACAAAAACATACACACATACACACTGTGTATACACACACACACACACACACAAACATACACACACAAAAATACACACATACACACGCACGCACACACATACACACGCACACACACACACACACACACAAAAACATACACACATACACACTGTGTATACACACACACAAACACACACATACACACACAAAAATACACACACACACACAGACTCTCTCTTTCTCTCTCTTTCTCTCTCTCTCTCTCTCACTGCACACACACATGCACATGCTCATTCAGTTCTTTACACACAGGCTACTCCACAGCGCCTCTGTCAGACTTTCAGAGGGTAGAAAGCCCACAGAGTCCGTTCAGCTCAGAGCTTCCTCTGCTGAGATACAAAACCACCCCTTATATGCCTCTTTAATATCGTCTTTTATGTCCTTTTCTTCCATGGATGAGAGACAGAGTCTTGCTATGACAAATAAGAGACTGAATTGAGAACATACTGTACTGTACATAACACAGAGCGGCAGCTGTACAGACTGGTTCTCAAGCATTCAGTGTAAGGTAGAGTTTGGGTTGTTGTTGTTTTTATCAGGTTTTTTTCCACGTTTTTTCCCATTTTTCTACTCAATTGTACTTGGCCAATTCCGCCTGCTGTCCCGGTCGTTGCTCCACCCCCTCTGCCGATCTGGAGAGTTGTAGACTAGCACATGCTTCCTCCGATACATGTGCAGTCACCACTCGCCAGCTGCACTTCTTTTCACCTGACACCTGACCAAGACATAGCACGTTCCAAGATCATCCTATTCCCCCCAGTTCCCTTCCCCCTCGAACAGGCGGCAGCGCCCCGACCGACCAGAGGAGGCACTAGTGCAGCATCCACCAGGACATGACACATACCCTGCCTACCTTTAATCTGGCATCCCACACGCAGCCACGTGCCTATGGACGTCCGACCAAGCCAGTGGTAACACTCGAACTAAAGTGAGAGATGAACAGAAGGTGGTGGTGTGTTTACCTCATTTCTGGTGAAGAGGAGAGGGATTTCCACCATGGGTCTCAGAACTACATGCAAGTACTCCACCAGGATGGCTGTCAATTAGAGAGAGAGAGAGAGAGAGAGAGAGACTCTTATTTTCAAGAAATAACAAGTTTAGACAAACTTTCAAACAAAATTGATTTAAATAATGTCTACAAGGAGGTCAAGCAGCGAGAGAGAGAGAGGGGGGGGGGGGGGGGGGAGAGGGAGACAGATAGAGAGGGAAGGAGAGAGAGAGGTTACCTGCTGAATAGACCAGTGAGACAGGCAGGTGTATCAACGGTCTACTGTGACCCAGCTTTTCAAACTGCAAAGGGAAACGTCATATGAAACATTGAGGTAAATCCATCTTACTTGTGGCTAAACACATTTCAATTAATAAATATCCTGCTGATTTAACCATTGACATGTTAACCACCAGTGGTGTTAACCACTCTGACATGTTAACCCAAACCACCAGTGGTGTTAACCACTCTGACATGTTAACCCACCAGTGGTGTTAACCACTCTGACATTTTAACCCACCAGTGGTGTTAACCACTCTGACATTTTAACCCACCAGTGGTGTTAACCACTCTGACATTTTAACCCACCAGTGGTGTTAACCACTCTGACATGTTAACCCACCAGTGGTGTTAACCACTCTGACATTTTAACCCACCAGTGGTGTTAACCACTCTGACATGTTAACCCACCAGTGGTGTTAACCACTCTGACATGTTAAACCACCAGTGGTGTTAACCACTCTGACATGTTAAACCACCAGTGGTGTTAACCACTCTGACATGTTAACCCACCAGTGGTGTTAACCACTCTGACATGTTAAACCACCAGTGGTGTTAACCACTCTGACATGTTAACCCACCAGTGGTGTTAACCACTCTGACATGTTAACCCACCAGTGGTGTTAACCACTCTGACATGTTAACCCACCAGTGGTGTTAACCACTCTGACATGTTAACCCACCAGTGGTGTTAACCACTCTGACATGTTAAACCACCAGTGGTGTTAACCACTCTGACATGTTAACCCACCAGTGGTGTTAACCACTCTGACATGTTAACCCACCAGTGGTGTTAACCACTCTGACATGTTAAACCACCAGTGGTGTTAACCACTCTGACATGTTAACCCACCAGTGGTGTTAACCACTCTGACATGTTAACCCACCAGTGGTGTTAACCACTCTGACATGTTAACCCACCAGTGGTGTTAACCACTCTGACATGTTAACCCACCAGTGGTGTTAACCACTCTGACATTTTAACCCACCAGTGGTGTTAACCACTCTGACATGTTAACCCACCAGTGGTGTTAACCACTCTGACATTTTAACCCACCAGTGGTGTTAACCACTCGAACAGGTTGACTGACTCCCCATCATTAATGAAATAGGCCTGTCCACTCTGCAAGGAAAGGAAAATCACATCATTAAAAGGCAATTAACATTTCTCATTATTTAAATGATCCAAGTGGCAATACACTTGAGATCATTAACATACCAACACACACAGACACACACACACACACACACACACACACACACACACACACACACACACACACACACACACTACTAGTTTGCATGTGGTTTTATTGTTGAAAGTTATTAGGCTGGTAAACCGTGACCTCACATCCTGTTTCACTCTAACCATATCAGTCTGGACTCCAAGCCATCCGCATCGATTTCAGTGGGTGGGAGTACTTGCCTTGACAGACAACTCCTTCAGCCAATCGCCATAGCCAAATCCAATCCAAATCTACGTGGAAGAATGGCGAAACTGTCTTTGCCGTCGAGAAACTCCACTGGTGCATACTCTTCTGCATACACGCCATACTGTTTTGCCAGTGGCGTCCTTGATTGGTCGGTCACGTTGTCAATGACGAGGCAGGTCCCTAATTGGCCCGTGCACTTTGTAATTTCTAGAAATCGCTGGAGGCCAGACTGATCGGCAGAACGACACAGAATCACATTGACCAGGCTAGAAAGTTATGTCTCACACAGTCAATGTATTGGCTGAACGTGTGGGCGATTTCTTTTTAAATATCTTTATTTATACAGGGGGAGTCTCACTGAGAGCAATACTTATACTTTTCAGCAGCGCCCTGTTCACATTCACACACACATTCATACCTGGAAGCTGACCAGGACAACCACAGTCTGATCTGCTGGTCACTGATCAGCTCCACTGGAGCGGTTGGGGTTAAGGGCCTTGCTCAAGGGCACCTCAGTGTGAAGGAGAGGCAAGCACGGTTTTTTCACTTTTCCTACCCAGATTTATCCTGCCGGTCCCGGGGATTGAACGACCTTCCGGTCACAAGCTCACTTCTCTAACCTTCAGGCCACCACTCCCCCCGATTGAGCTGTCTGAGGTGGAGAGAGTCACTCACAGCGATGCAGTTCCTCTTCAGCGTGAGCGCGTCAGCAGCGAGGGTGTGAGCCAGCACCAGGTTCTCCACATGCACCCAGTTCATCCTGGCCCGGGGGTCACCAAATGTGAAGCTGAACAACCGACGCTCCACGTTCACCTGAAGAGAGAGCGCGAGAGGAGGGGGGGAAGGGAGAGAGAGAGAGAGGGAGAGAGGGAGAGGGAGAGAGAGAGAGAGAGAGGGAGAGGGCGAGCAGAGAGAGAGGGAGAGAGAGAGAGATAGGATGTTGTGGGGGAGAATGACATTATTGTCATTTAGATTTTGTTGTTTTGAGGTGTGATGTTTTTAGCCCCTTGGGTTTTTTTGTCATTTGCACAGATCATTGATTATGATTGTTATTTTTTCATCATCATTTTTATCATGTGGGTGATTTTTTTTTTATCATTCTGCTTACTCTGTGTATATGAATGAACCTAATGTTAATCTAAAGTCATGCTAAGTTGAATTTAAACTAATACACTTAGGTATGTTCTGGAGGAAAGAGATCAATTGAAACCAACCCGAATCAGAATTATTTGATTCAGCCAAAGTACTTTTGCCCATACAAGGATATTAATGTGCCTCCCACTCCTCCTAGTGAGTGACAGGAGGAGTGATTGACAGGTCAGAGTCACACCTTTTGCCTCAGACTTCTGCTCATTGGTTGGATGGGTTTCCACACATTTCACTTTGAAATGAGAATAGCAGAGGAACGGGGCTCCCGCTGTCTCCGAGATTCTGATATATTATAATGCTCATCTTTGGACACTGAACGTAGCGATTCATTCATATTATTTCTACATAAATATTAACTTATTATTATTAACAGC
>NC_139644.1:12242429-12254929 GCF_964638095.1 Poromitra crassiceps
CAGAGTCCACATTGCCAAATGTATATATAGATAGATAGTCAGATAAGCCTTAGTCAGCTAGAGTTTCAGTCACTCAGTGTCATAGTAGGCTACGTGAAACGGTAGGGAGTACGCACCCCCTTCCCCCTGGATCACAAAATATTTGTTTCCCTAGGATGGCGAAGGCGGAAATGCTCATAATCAGAAAATGAAGAAATCTGCCTCGTCAGTTCGTGCCTATGCAATACTCAATGTGCCGTTTCAGATTGATTGGCCAACTCGCTGGGGAGATAAATGTGGTTCAGACAGACAGACACACACACAGACAGATGGATGGACGGACGGATGGACAGACAGACAGATGGACGGATAGACAGACGGATGGACAGACAGACAGACAGACAGACAGACAGACAGACAGGCAGACAGACAGACAGGCAGGCAGGCAGGCAGGCAGACAGACAGACAGACAGACAGACAGACAGACAGGCAGACAGACAGACAGACAGACAGACAGACAGGCAGGCAGGCAGACAGACAGACAGACAGACAGACAGACAGACAGACAGACAGACAGACAGACAGGCAGGCAGGCAGACAGACAGACAGACAGACAGGCAGGCAGGCAGACAGACAGACAGACAGACAGACAGACAGACAGACAGACAGACAGACAGACAGACAGACAGACAGGCAGACAGACAGACAGACAGACAGACAGGCAGACAGAGAGTTCCCTTCATTCTATAGTAGGGTAGGATAGCAGGATAGTAGGATTCTATAGGAGGGTAGAATGTGTTTGTCTTGAGTCAATAACATTTAATCATTTTATCGTGAAAAAGTCTCTTCATAACCTCGCCTTTGAACTGTACAATCAATCATTTAAAAAATAAAGAGTTCAACTTTGTTGTTTGAGGAACATTCACAGACACAAACGTGAGTGATGAAAGTTGAAATGACACATTACAGGCTGAAGGCATGACAGGGATGGCATGTAGAGTCACCTGTTCAGGCCCAGACATGCCATAGGAGGCCGTGTGGAAAATACACTGGACCCCTTCACACGCTGTATAGAGAGAAGAATAGTCCCGGATGTCACTCTGCAACACAGAGGGAAAAGACATGATCGCAAATGAATTCACTCCAAGCTGTTTGTCTTCATGTTGTTTTCTAATCAGATCTAATCAGTTCCAGCAATCATCATCATCATCACCAATTGGGAAACTGTTGATGACACATTTGGCTAATAACTATTTCAGTGTACTCCTGCTGCTCGGGGTGATATGAATACTTTCAGAGGTACTTTTCTCATCAGCATTTGTATTGACATTGGACTCATACTGTATCTAATTCAATGCCTGTCTAACTGGGACTGGTAAATTGATGTAAATTCCCTGCACATTAATGCCTATTTAACTTAGCCTGTAAATTTCATGTACATTCAATGTAAACTCTTATCTAACTCTGACTGTAAATTCATGTAAATCCACTGCCTATTTAACGTATATTTAACTCAGTCTGTAAATCTCATGTAAATCCAACGTGAATTCATATTTATCATCCACAGAACACTTCACCACTCATGTACATATTGTATATATTGACTCGATTTGATTCGATTTGATTGCACTTGCAACCTTGCGATTGCCGTTAGTTATCTTCCTACTTCTTATCCCTGTAAAATTGATGTGACCGCTACGCTGCATACAGACACTAAGACAAATTCCTCGTATGTAACTTGCATACTGTGGCAATAAAAGTGATTCTGATTCTGATTCTGATTCTGACATGTCAGGGGCTTTGAAGTCGAGTAGGTGACATCATGATAAGGCATAACATTGGCCTGGCTCCTATATTTCAGATCTATTATCCCCTTGTGAGTTTGAGATACTTGGGTACCAACTTCCAGGCTGTTCCAAAGGCTAGAGTAAGGACAAAGGTGGAGTGGACCTTTGCTATTAACGGCCCCAGACTTCAGTCTAGCGAGCACTGAATCATCTCAAATCCCTTCTTAAAACTACCCTCTATAAGCAAGCTGTTCTTTACCTGTATTGCATGCATGTGGCGTGCTGTCTTTCTGCTTTATGTACTTCTTTAAATATACATGTACCATATTGTCTTTTATTTGATCTGTCCGTTATATTTTACTGGCTGTGTACTTTGAAAACTTCTTGTAAGAAAGGTGCTAAATGAGTAAGTTGTTTATTCATATCAAAATGACGTGTGATATGTCAGAGGGTATCCCATAAACGGAGAGCATCATTAAGGTAAGAGTGTATTAAGGTAAGAGTGTATTAAGGTAAGAGTGTATTAAGGTAAGAGTGTATTAAGGTAAAAGTGTGGTGAAACCTGAATCTGGCCTCCAGTCAGCAGCTGCTGCTGCTGCACCAAGGTGCATCACTCACCTGTCTGCAGCAGCACGCACACTGAGCACACAGCACCGCCACACTGACATGAGCACATGCAAGCACAGCTGACTGCCAATAATACAGGCCCAGTGTATGTTGAGGGTATGTCCAAAGAAATAAACCTAATCAACTTTATGACCCACTACAAAACACAAGACTAGAGATTGACCAAAAAAGAGTAAAAACTAGATACGTGACGATTACATAAGAATCCAGGAAACGCAAACAAAACAGGTCATTTGCACACATTATTTCCCATTTGAGAAAAGAGTAGTAGGATGTCCGACTCAAGTAAGTAAAAGTCCCATCATGTAAAACCTACTTAAGTCAAAGTAAAAAAAAAGTTGTTGATTTAACATGTACTCGGAGGTTACTGAATTACTTTCGAAGGAGAACATTGTTGTGATCTAACACAACGGGAGTGTCATTTCCAGAAGTGCTCGAGCTTTCAGCACCACGGAGAGCGCTTTTGATTTGGCTGGAGGCTGTCCAGATTGTCTACTAGTTCATTTTGAAATCACCTCTTGGTCCAGCAGCATCACCTTCTTCACACTGAGAATTCTCCGCCCGGGCTGAACGTGAACGGGTTACGCACAAATGTGTTATGTTTGGGGAGAACCCAGACAGTCCTCTCTTGTTCAGTTAAAGCTGAGTAATTAATCCCGCTGTCATCCATTCGGCTTTCAAGGTGGCAATCTTTCTGCCACAGGCCTCTCTGACTGCTCGGGGTATGACTCTTTGAAAGACTAGATCATATTGTCCCATACCTGATAAAAGATGGCTCCCTCCGGCATGTCCCAGGGTGGCTTGTGCAGGTCCAGTAGGATCACGGACACTCCCTGGCTGGCCAGCGCTCTCCCCAGCCTGAAGCCGAAGTACCCACCTCCTCCCGTCACCAGCACCTTCCTTGGGCCCCCGGGGGCCAGCGCTGCCCCCTCTCCCAGCCTGGAGGCTGCATACTCCAGGCTGCTGCACCTGGCACCCCCTGCTCCATGCACTCTGTGTCGGACGGAGACGGCCGAGGCGGAGGCGGAGGCGGTGGCCGGGACTGGGTGGGTGACCCAAGGCTGGTGGGGGACGGGGTGGAGGTTCTGGAGTTGGTGTCCGTTGGACTGCAGGCAACAAAGGGAGACACTTTGGCAGGGAAGCTGCCCCACCTGGCACACTGAACCTCCACTCTCACTCATGGGGCCGCACAGCTCCATTTACTGTCCTGGACTGATAGAGGCTGGGGAGGAGCAGAGACAAAGAGAAGAACACCATTAGCTACTCAGCCTGGTGCGATAGTGATACAAGTTAGACTAGTTTGCCTAAGTTTCTGCTATTGATGATGCATACTTAGACTGAGTCAAATTCCTCGTTCAAATTCCTCACAGAGAATTTGCAGTGGCACAAAAAAGAACAACACCACCACACCCATGGAGTGAGAGCAGTCGGGCCGGTGCTGATTGGTTCTGTGGCTTTCTGATACACCAGCCTTCTCTGTCCATCCATTCTCCAGAGCCCACAAGCTTGGCACACGCCACATGTTTCAACATGTTCTTTGACAACCTGGAGAATGTCATGTTAAAACCCAGCTGTGGGCCTCATGGTATTTGGAGCATGGATGAGACAGGTGTTCCCACAGTACACAGACCCGACAAAGTTGTCGCATGGAAGCGCTTCAAACAAGTGGAAAGGCTCACTTCAGGGGGAACCCTCGGGCCCGGCGCCAGTGTTGTTTCTGCAACTGGAAACGTCATCCCTCTCCAACTTTGTTTTCCCCGGGGTAAATTCCACAGACTACCTCCGGTAAAATGGGCCTGTTGGAAGTACATGTGCTGTAGAGGAGGGGCACATGTGTCTGGCTGGATGGAGGAGGAACATTTTGTGGACTTTATGAAGCACTTTGTCTCCCACACAAAATGTTCACAGGAGAATCCCTCTGTGTTGCTTTGTCCAAAGCAACTTACAATAAGACAATTTAGACACTCATGGGTCACATCTCTCTCTCTCTCTCTCTCTGTGGATGGCCTTGAGTAACATTTAGACACTCATGGGTCACATCTCTCTCTCTCTGTGGATGGCCTTGAGTAACGTTATGCATCTCTCTCTCTCTCTGTTGATGGCCTTGAGTAACGTTATGATGGCCTTGAGTAACGTTATGCCAAAGACAATGGTGTCATCATACTTTCATTCCCTCCACATTGCTCTCATAAACTCCAGCCCATTTGATAGGTCAGTGAAGCTTTCAAGAGACACATCAACTCTGCCTGTGACTCCTGGATGGTGCAAAATCCTGGAAAGACCATGTCAATTTGTGACATTCCAGGAATTGTGGCTATTGCCAATGCCTATACCCTCTAGCTGTAACCCTTACATCCACGTAGGCTTCACACGGAATCTGGCATCTACCCATTCAACAGAGATGTCTTTGAGTTCGTTGTAAGTGATCGGCCAGACCCAAATGAGGCCTCTCATTTTTTGGCTCCTCCCACAACTGAGAAACAGCAGCCTCTGGCTCTTCCTACCACCAGGTTACAGCAGCCCCTGGCTCCTCCCACCACTGGGTTACTTACAGCAGCCCCTGGCTCCTCCCATTACAAATGTACAGAGCCCATCACATCAGCCCTCTTCATGTTAGGCTCCTCTCCCAACCAATATACAACTTCAGGCCACCTCCTTAACAAGTTTGCCAAGCCCAGAAGATCTCCAGCCATTTCCAAAGGCTGGTCCAAGGAAACCCGTCCAGCGAAGGGAAAAATGGAAAAGTGCAGTACTAAAATGATACACCTGTTAAAGCAGAGACTGAAAATGAGGAAAAAGGCTGCTGATGCTAAAAGGAGAACAATCTGGGAACCTGGAGTCTATCAGTCTGATGAAGACTCTGGGACAGACGGACAATATTTGGGGGCTTCCGCTGTAGAGCGGACGTCCCGCCCCTTTTAACAGTGACTCCTGTGACTCTGAGTGAGGTACAGGGTTTGCTAGATGAAGCCATATGCTCCACCGAACATGGAAAATTCAGACAGCATGGTAAACAACTTCGGTGTATTGATGTTGTAGTCCATTTTGTTCAGATGTTTGTAGCACAAGTTCCTGATCATGCTATTCTGATGGAGATAAATCTATTCCAAGTTTCTTTAGATGTTATATTCATAATGAATGATGAAACTGTGGCTTTAAGAAAAGCTAGAACTTTTTTCAATGCTGTAAATTCCTTTATTTTACTTCTCTTTACAAAGGATAATAATCAAACAAATAATCATGGTTCACATTCATGGATTAAACAAATAGAAAAATACAAAGAGCCCTGATGAGTAGAGCGATTCTATTAATTTTAAAACGTATTTGGTGTCTCTAGATTAAACAAAAATAAAAAGTTACAAATGTTATTTAAAATCGGAAGGATCCCATTTCAACCCAAGCTTCCCTCTCATGTATCCTAGTAAAGATGTGTTTATGATGTGCAATTTCATGAGAATAAAGTGTGACAACCAACCCTGCTCTCTACTTATAGCTGCACCATGACACGTTTTATTGCATTAGGCTATTTGCTGACATTGTTTCCTACATTCAAAATCAATATCCTATGGAAGTATTTGTAGCCTACTGAATATTGATACATAGCCTATTCGAACCACAATCTTACTAATATAATTGAAAATTGTTTAGTTTGAATTGAATCATTAAATTTGTAATTTAAAATTAAACAAGTGAAGTCTAAGTTGATCATTCTTGTAATAGGGCACGATGCAGGCCCATCCTAACGAGTCATACAGTAATTTCATTTTCCAAACAAGTTCCACTTTATCATATCTATCCATATTTTGCTTCATAGGCTAATGGAATCTGATCATATCTGTAGCCTATGATTATCGCTAATTAAGCTTTCATATTTAGCTATACAACTTGTTTTTTTTTCCACTAAAAGCTTTAGCATTCACGCTGATACAGTAAACAAGTAACCGACTGATGCGCGGCTCCGTTTGTCAATAGATGTAACTGGTTTCCTCCAAAAGGTTTTGTTCATTACCTTATTGTTATTCTTTTCCTCTCGCATCCATACTTCTGTCCAGTCAGCTCATGGAATAATCTTCTTTCCCCCTGCCCTGCGGACCCTCTCCAAGGTGTGTCTGTCACTCCTCTCTCACCTGTCAATCTTTACCTGCGACTCGCCGACCTACCATAATGTCTGGATACAGCGCGCAAGTAAAGTCAAGAAGACAGCCCCTTTGCTGGGAGAGGCTGGCAAGCGAGACTAGAAAGTAATTGTGTTAAAGGACCATAATAACGAAAATAAATGTAATACCCCGCCTTCTGAAATTACACAAAAAAATAGTTTATTTTATTTTATTTATTTTAAAGGTTATCCCAAATATTTATTGCAACATTATGCCACCATTTCACAGGTTAACTCTAGTTTGTTACTGCCCACCCCTGCCAACTACAATCAATCAATAAGCTATTAATATGTCCTTACAAACAAAAAGCAATATACTCTAGTATCACCGTGGCATTTAATGAGAGATTTCCCCACATTTTTAAATAAAAGATTTAAATAACACATGACTGTGGTGATAGAAACTATAAATGTGTCTGTCCAGTGCTAAAGCACATGTGAATTAAATCAAGATGGGATTCATCAATGCATGTGACTCTTGTGGCTTTGATGTGACAGCATGCCAGGTAAACAACAACAGCAGTTTCCTGAGTGCAGCGTTTTTGGACAGGACACAAATAGCGCTATGCATCTTTAATTTAGCAGACAGTAGACAGACAGCCAAACCTGAGCGGATCACCTAATGCACTACACAGAATTAAAGGAGGAAAAATAGTGGCTGCAAGATGAGTGGAACTCTCAATTGTACAAGCAATTTGGAGGGAAAATGCTATAGAAAAGCAAAACAAAGATGGCAATTTAGTGTATTTTCTGTGCTTTTGTCTTCATACTGATGATTTTATTTCAACCTTAATGGTGGAGATTTACTTGTCATGCTGCACAGCACACGCAGCAATCACACACAGTGGGGAGCCGTCACCTTGTATGACCTGTCACAGCGGTGGGGAGATGGGCTGCAGGTAACGGTAGTAGACCTCCCTCGTCTGCAACCTTGCCGAGCCACTCAGGTGAACTCGCCCTGAGGCCTCCGAATGACGAGGACAGCTAGCTTTGATTAGCTGCGACGGGTCACTCCGTGGAGGGCCAGTGCAGCTTGTCTTACTGCCAGTGATTGATGGTGAGAGATGTGGAAATGTGAGGTGATTGTCTCCCTGCTTCAGAGAAAGTGTCCACTGATAGCTTGTGCCAGCGCAGTCAGTGCCTCAGCAGCTGTCTCAACGTCAGGGCTGGTTGCTGCATAAACACTATAGGGCCACAACTCCTAGGGGGCCACACCATAGACGATCTTACCCCTAAAAAATAATAAGCCATAATTAGTAGAAAACAGACCCCCCCCCCCCCAAATTATAATGCTCATTTCAAAACTGAGAGCACAGTAGATGGAAGTTTGATAAATTGACAATATGATAATTATGCTCAAGTCAAGATAGTTTGATCAATCTTCATCAAACTAAATACAAATGACGTCTGGACTGGAAATAAATGCTCAAAAGGGCCTACAGTATGACTTGCTCATATGAGGTCTGCGTGAATCATTTTGATAGAAAAAGCCAGTTCTCAGAAGAGAGAAGTGAACATGGTGTTGAATGCATGGATGCATTTCACAAGAGATGGGTGTAGTTTTGGCAAAAGGTTAACTGTTGCTGTGCTGTGTAGAGCTTTGAGAAATTGAGCTATAGTTACAGTATAGGAAACACATTTAAACTGTGTCAACAGTGTGTAGTCACTTGTTAGAACGATTTATTCATTTGATGGTTGTGTGTGTCATTTTACAGCAAAATAGCATTTTGAAAAGAGAACAACGCTTTCAATGCAAGTGCACACACTACTCAACAACGAGCCATTTCAAGCAGCAGAGGGCGCTAGACTACAGCATTTAAATGCACTATGAGCCCCAACAGACTACAGATTTTTTATTTAAAAGAGCAAATTGTGCTCTCCCTCCCTCTCTCTCTCTCTCTCTCTCTCTCTCCCTCTCTCTCTATCTCTCTCTCTCTCTCTGTCTCTCTGACTCAGGGCCACACTTAGCCATGATCAGCCAGATAGATAGTTTATAGTAATCATAAAATAAAATATAGTAAAGTTGTCAAAGCGATGCTGTTTCAGTGGCTCATAATCTCCTCGTCTGGCAGTCTGCTTGGTGAAGAGGTACAGGCCCTGGGTGAGAGGTTTAGTGCAGCCACTCACTATGCTACTGACACTACAGACCTCCCAAACCTCATCTTTACAGTTTGTTTTTCTTTGTTCATAAACGATTGTCTTAATGCATCTCTCCTTTGTTACGGCCACACAAGCTGGTTTGTACCATTATGGACACGTGGGAAAGGAAGGAGGTACAACTTCCCATGGCTTCTGCCTGACGCCAGTCAAATCCATAAAGGTTGCTGGTGTATTTAATTCTATATGACAGAAGCCAACATCCAGTCTCATTGCAGTCCTACTCAAACACACACTCTCCACTCAAACACACACTCTCCACTCAAACACACACTCTCCACTCAAACACACACTCTCCACTCAAACACACACACACTCTCCACTCAAACACACACTCTCCACTCAAACACACACTCTCCACTCTCCACTCAAACACACACCCTCCACTCAAACACACACTCTCCACTCAAACACACACTCTCCACTTTCCACTCAAACACACACCCTCCACTCAAAGTCCAGTAAAACATCCAGTCTCATTACAGTCCTACTCAAACACACACTCTCCAGTCAAGTCCAGTCAAAGCTTCATTGGGGACTGAAGGCGGATGAGTTGGAAATAGTGTGAGTGATGAATTTAGACTAGGAGTGAAGTAAGACTCCAACAGCAAAGAGCTGAGGAGAAGCAGATCTTATGGAAACGTGGAGAGGAAAACAGACGCAAACTCCTATGAAGACCTATGAAAAGCATACATACATACACACACACACACACACACACACACACACACACACACACACACACGACAAGGCGTTACTCCCAGGCGTCTGGTACTGTAGGTTTATTGCAGTGAGGGGACCGTCCTTTCTCACACAGTGTCACGTTGAAACCAAAGCTGTCAGAGTGAGAGGAGAGATGATTGACAGCCAAGATGTCAAGATGAAAGCGATATAGATAGCATATCAAAACGCAAGGAGACGCAAGCTATCAAGTGAGGAGATGTGAAGCAAGGCAGTGTCTGCATTTACTTTTCATCAAAGAGGATGGAAGTTTGATCTGTTTTATGGATGCTCGATCCACGATTAGACTCTCTCTGAGGGTGTGTGTGGGTGTCGTGTCTGGGAGAGGGTGAGAGAGAGAGAGAGAGAGAGAGAGGATCCATGTGTGTGTGTGTGTGTGTGTGTGTGTGTGTGTGTGTGTGTGTGTGTGTGTGTGTGTGTGTGTGTGTGTGTGTGTGTGTGTGTGTGTGTGTGTGTGGCACTAGACTTCATGATGATGTTGAAGCTGTTTTTGTTGGCCTGCTGATCCTGCAGTAGCGCCTTTAGGGAGCGCTGGATTTGGAGCGAGAGGCTAGAGTTCATCGATGATATGTCCGCCACAATCCCTAGGGAAAGAGAGAGAGGGGGGGGTACAGAAAAATAAAACACACACACACACCTACAGACACACACACACACACACACACACACACACACCTATAGACACACACACACACACACACACACACACACGCACACACACCCACACACACACACAGCCTGTCGTCACACTGTGCTTTAGGTCTGTCACTGTAACACACCAACTGTCTTTGGCACTGCATGTTTGCTGGGTTATCCCTTGTGTAGTCGAAAATGGAAAGCACTAGTAGTCCTAGAAATCTTGGTTTTATGGCAGGCCTTCCCTGACTCTATTATTACTGTATATACAAAACTGTTGGACATTGTGACATCATCAGTGACATCACCAATAATGTCACTGTTTATAATGAGAAGTTTCTGTGAGCAGAATTGTGTTAGGCCACAGCTATGCCATTTTACGTGTGATCGGCCTGTGATCGGTGGTGATATCATCACTGATGACTTCACTCACTGATGACATCATCAGTGATTTATGACATCATTGACCATGACTTATTTAGACTCCGTGTCTTGTTTTGGATGTTTGTACTTTGTACGCACCCTAGGTGTAGGGCCTACATCTACACCCTTTTTGTTTTTACAGACACCATTAAAAAGGGGTAGGTCAACCCACACTGGACAAACAATTTTAGAGGCGATCGTCGCAACGGTGCGACAGACAGACAGACAGACAGACAGACAGACAGACAGACAGACAGACAGACAGACAGACAGACAGACCTACAATTATAGTAGTAGAATTCAAAAACTATTAAACTTAGAAGATCCCCTCCAACATGTTTTAAGTTGTATACGTTGATTAATAATAACTGTTATTATGTTATTATGTAATTAATAATAACTTAATAATAATACGTTCATTTGTGTGATATGGTTTTTCCACCAAAAAGGTGCACATAATGCGTGAAAGCTGGGAGAGCGTGAGATGAGACAGACAACGTTACATCATTTTTGTCTGCCGTGCATTAAAACTAGAGTAACTAACCTGTTTTGAAAATGTAATGAGTAGAAAGTACAGTAAAATGTAGGGAGTAAAAAGTGAAAATTTGTCCGAAAAATAAATACTCAGTAAAGTACAGATACCCGAAAATCCTACTTAAGTACAGTAATGAAGTATTTGTACTTAGTTACTTCCCATCTCTGCCTAATTGGCACATCCAGTCTGCAACTCTCCACCATGATAGCATGGAGCTAGTTCTGGTGCAAACTGGCTCCCCCGTGCGTGAGGTGGGTGCTGCACATCACTGATGGATGAGTTGAGTCCCCCCCCCCCCCCCCCCCCGACATATGAAGCGCTTTAAATACAATCAATTATTAGTGTTATAAAAGACTGCCGCAAACAAAACATCTCACTAATAACTTGTGTAAAGTGTAATTCCTCTGAATGTTATTTCCTTGCAGCTCGCCTGTCCTTCAGAAGAATGGATGATTGGGAGTGGGCATATGGGCATATTGATAAAGGAACATTGAGTTAATTAGACCCTGTCTATAAAAGAAATCTCTGTGTCACTTACCAAAGTTAAGAATAAATACAGAAATGCAGGAATGACACCGATTGTGGGAGAAGAGAGACAGGAGAGTAGGAGAGAAGAGGAGGGAGGACGGGCAGAAGTGTAGCTCAATAACCTTTAGTGAACCTTACAGATATTATGGAGGGAGATTACAATCAGCCACCTGCCAAATCCTGGTAATTTCTGGCAGGCAGCACAGACATTTTTTATTCTAACATTTATTCTTGGCTGGTAAAAAAAAAAAAAAAAAAAACGTAGAGTAGTGGCAGCAACTGATGAATTTCTGAATCCATCAGCCAATGTAGTAACCTGACGCTGCCAGATGGGGGCGGTTACCAATGTGGCCAGCAAATGAGAAAGCTCATTTCCTGCCTTGCTTTACAGATAATGGAGAGGCGGATGGAGAAAGTGAGAGACAAGTCCATATTTCCTTGGAAGGAGAAAATGGATGCTTGGGATAAAGATGATAGCAGTGCTGCTGCAAGCTGAGATCAAGAGAAAGAGAGGAGAGGAGAGGAGAGGAGAGGAGAGGAGAGAGGAGAGGAGAGGAGAGGAGAGGAGAGGAGAGAGGAGAGGAGAGGAGAGGAGAGGAGAGAGGAGAGGAGAGGAGAGGAGAGGAGAGGAGAGGAGAGGAAAGAGGAGAGGAGAGGAGAGGAGAGGAGAGAGGAGAGGAGAGGAGAGGAGAGGAGAGGAGAGGAGAGGAGAGGAGAGGAGAGGAGAGGAGAGGAGAGGAAAGAGGAGAGGAGAGGAGAGGAGAGGAGAGGAGAGGAGAGGAGAGGAGAGGAAAGAGGAGAGGAGAGGAGAGGAGAGGAGAGAGGAGAGGAGAGGAGAGGAGAGGAGAGGAGAGGAGAGGAAAGAGGAGAGGAGAGGAGAGGAGAGGAGAGGAGAGGAAAGAGGAGAGGAGAGGAGAGGAGAGGAGAGGAG
>NC_139644.1:12262429-12287429 GCF_964638095.1 Poromitra crassiceps
TCTACCACCTTCCTATCCCTAGCTACAGCCCCTTTCCCACTAAACTAGCAGAGTCCTGTAAAGCCTCGGACTGTCTGCATCTCTCATCTACTAACCAATCACTAACAAAGACAGCACACAAGTTGGCACTAATAATATAATTCAGAGAGGATCACAGTACTGAAATATACCTAAATATATTTGAGAAAAGCAAATAATATATGTTATCAAAAATTTTCTCTGGTTATTTCGTTGTATATTATGAAACATATTAACTACATTCATTTAGGTGTTTTTGTTTTGTTTTGTTTCTACTGTATGGAACAAAGTCATTTGAGAGAGAAAAATAACACTGGGAAAATACATTGGAAAGATCAGGAAGATCATCATTAGATATAGATAGATAGATAGATAGATAGATAGATAGATAGATAGATAGATAGATAGATAGATAGATAGATAGATCGATCGATCGATCGATCTATGCATAGATAGATGCTGTAGATAGATAGAGACTGTAGATAGATATATAATAGATAGCTAGATCGATCTATGGATAGATGTGTAGATAGATAGACTGTAGATAGATATATAATATATATAATAGATAGATATATCTATGCATAGATAGATGCGGTAGATAGAGACTGTAGATAGATATATAATAGATAGATAGATCGATCGATCGATCGATAGATAATAGATAGACAGATTGTAGTATAGACTACATTTCACCACCTCAACTGTTCTTGCCTGACATTGGCAGGAGGACATGATTGATCTCAGGTTCTCTCCATCGCCTATCTCCTCTTCAGGTGGAGTGCAGATCTGGAAGATGAACAGATGAACAGATGGCGGCCATATTTCCATCTAAGTGCACTTGGCAGCACGCTGGCACAGCAATCTAATTGATCTTGGTGGGCAGCAGGACATCACACTGTAACCCATCGAAACATCAATTAGAGATGGAGCGCTGGATTTGCAAACGGGGCGGATAGAATAAGAATATCCAATGAGAATTTTCACCTCATTTTCCCCACCCACGCAACTTATGTCACGTTCAGCCTCCTATCAATCTGTGCAATGTGCACCAGGAGTGAAGTCGGCACACAGCATCGCATCGTCTATCAGACAGATTGGTGTTTAATCAATCACACTCTCTCAGTTCTTCACAGGATTCATTCATGCACTTGAGGTATCAGCAGAAACACATTGATGTAACACAGCAAATGAAAACAGCGGGTGTCCATCACATCCTTTATCAGAAGATTTATTTTGGTAAATTTGCTTAATAACATAATTAGAGGTGATGAAAAGCTTTTTTTTTTTTTTTGCTTTGTGAACTCAAAAGAACCCCCCCTCCCCCAAAAAAAAACATTTTCTGAAATTGAAATTCATAAATACATTAACAATAGCGCCTGTGACACATCACAGACTACACCACAAAAGCAGACAGCCGTCAGTTACAGACAGTACTCAAAACCTTGGATGGAAATGCCAAATGATGCACAAAATCGATACTCGTCTATTATGTCAGTCCCATTACTAGTTTCTCATTAACGGATGGTTGAGTGAAACCAGTCATCCAAATATCTATGTAAACGTGAAAGCAAAAATGATACAAACTAGAGCAAGGAGACTGTCACTACATCAAGATAGCATTTTGTGTGCAATAAAACCATGTGAAATGGGAAGCAGATTGCTTTTAATGCGCTCTGCACTCCTTCCTAATAGGGCTAAACAGTTCAACAGATGGCAGAGACTCTTGCTAATGATAGACATTTGCACAAATTTTTTATGAGTCATTGCTTGATGGAATTGTCCTATATTGCTCTCCCAGCAGTAATAGTAATATTTTCACAGGAGAAATCAGCTAATTGTAGCACAGTGATCCATTGCGATGCACTGCAAAGTCTGTGGCCTAGTCCTGTTTATTGGACAATAGTGCAATTTTGTTGAAACTGATCACTCCGTTAATTAAACTAATTTACTTAGCTCTAAATAGTGACTCAGCAATCTACCATAAAACGGCTCTTTGTCCAATTCATTACCACCCAGCTAATAGATGCTTTAGCACTCAGGCTCGCAACTGCCCATTTTAATTCATTAACATAGGGAAAAGCCATTGTGAATTCTGCGTCACCTCAACAAAACCGAGTGGAGTTTGGACTGGTTGGTTTACTCATATATCCAAGCTGTTTTGGGACCGGAGAGAAGTCTCTCTCCTCCTCCATCTGGACTGAGACCTGCTCTGGGAGCTGTCAGTGTTGATCAGGCCTTCAATAACTCACTGTTAAGCATCTGCCGACCCTCAAGGACGCCTGGCCAAATCAACTGTAGCACACTCATCTGTGAGTCTTCCTGGCTAACTTCATAACCTGTCCTCCTGACACACGCACACGGGGAGACACGCGCAAGTGCACGCACGCACGCACGCACGCACGCACGCACGCACGCACGCACGCGCACACACACACACACACACACACACACACACACACACACACACACACACACACACACACACACACAGAGAGAGAGACACACAGAGAGGCTAAAAAGTAAAACGATGTAGCCGTTTTGATGATAACAAATACAGAAACACTGGAGCAACGAGTGGACTTGATACAAGACCAAAAGAAAAAAGGAAGGGGTGGAGATGGATGTTGATACATTGTGGCTGGTCTTCAGGACAATGGCCCTGTCATTAACAAAACGTTAGATGAGCACTTAATGTGATGACAGAGAGGCATTGTTTCACATCATGGACGGCACGGCAGTGATTGTGTGGGAATGCAAATTTCGCCGTAAATGTCATGGTATTCTTTTGGGCGAAGTTGACTATAATTGATATCCGTAACATTTCCATGAAACCATGAGCATTGCCTCCATCAGCCAATAAAGGCATGGGCTTACAGTACTACAATGCATTACAGTACAAGGTGCGTTATTACTATCAGTGTGAGAAATATATCGTCGCTGTCCAAATAAAAACCACTTGTTTCCAACTTGATCACAAAGCATTTTGGACTTTATGCTGTGGATTTTCTTTTGGTTTCATGAGCCCAGGAGGTTTTTCCTCAATTCTCTGAGGAGCAGAGCTGCAACGATTCATCGATTAGTCGATGGTCGGAAAATTAATCGACAACTATTTTGATAATCGATTAATCGTTTTGAGTCATTTTTCGAAGAAAAAAGTCAAAATGATCTGATTCCAGCTTCCTAAGTGTGAATATTTTCTGGTTTCTTTAGTCTGCTATGACAGTAAACTGAATATCTTTGGGTTGTGGCCTGTTGGTCAGGACAAAAGACATTTGAGGATTTCATCTTGGGCTTTGGGAAACACAGATCAAAAATTGTCAGGATTTTCTAACATTTTATATATCAAACAACTAATCGATTGATCGAGAAAATAATCGACAGATTAATCAATAATGACAATAATCCCGATTGAGGAGCATATAGGCCTAATCCTTCAAATGAAGTGAAAACATGAAAATCCCACAAATTGGAGACAAGTGTTTTTCGTGGGACAGCGACAATGTCATCGACAATATGCAAAGCTGCAAAGGCTGAGTAAGGAGAACAGCCGTAGCTCCATATAAGTACGTGTGGGAGGAGCCTTTGTTAGAATTATGGTTATGATCAAATCTGTCTTGTCAGTCTTGCATAGTAAGTGCATTCCCCCCCCTGTAGCACTATTTAATGTATTATTAAGGGATAGAAGTAACAATGCGAAGCGGCTCTCCAAACGTCCCACAGCTGTCTTTAGATAGCAGAGCGCATTTGGAGCGACGTGATCCGCCAAACTGAATTATTGTGACCTTTCCAAAACCTAAATGGCCCCACCAGTCATGCTCAACACCAGCCCGCAGGTCATTGAGAAGCTGATGGAGGTGCACATTTTGAGAGTAAGAATGTCTTATCTGTGTTGCACACTGATGGTGAGACAATGACAAATAAACGCAACACTGATCAATCCAACTGAATACAAACATGAATAGAGAGACCCATAGCTTTGTGAGCACAGAGAAGTGAATACTGCCTCCAGCTCTCCATGCTTTCCAAAGGCTGACTTGGACGAGATACTGTATAAACAAAATGTCTTGTTTTTATTTTACCAAGGTATCCTGAGATTGAACTTTACCCAGATTTGATGGTTATGATGCATCCTTGAAGGAAGTCACACCTTAAAGATGTCATAATTAACTTCTCTAGATGTGGACATGTTAAATATAAGAATCCAAACCAAACTGCTGCTGTTGTGGAAAAAATCTTAAAATGAAAAAAAAAAAAAATGAAAAAATATTGAGCTGAGGGTTTATACCCTGTTTCATGACCCTAAGGTCCATGAAAGTCATTCAAAACTTTTTTGAAGATGCAAGTGAAAAGTAACGCCAGAAGCTGCCATGGGGAATATTATGATGCATGTCAAACTTTTTCAATAACAAATCCAATCACTATATGACAATCTAGTAGCAAGGAGAACATAAAGCAACCTTTTCATCCTTGGCACATTTTTAAGGAACGTCAACAATTCCTTTGTCCAAGGCATGTGTGCAAAACTCCTGGATGTGCCCAAAATTACAAGGGTGAACATTCATTTGAAGCTTTTCTCAACAATAGACTTGGCCAAAAAGCAGTAGGTAAGTGTGGTGAAATGTTTATAATTGCAAAGGATGAAAATCATTGATAACCCCAAGTAATTATACCAATTTCCCAGTCAACAATATTTTTCAAAAAAGAAAAAAAAAAAAAAAGATTCACAAGGTCACTGATAGGCGAGTCAATAAAGCGAGAAACATCGTTCTTCAAATGTCCATAAGTAATGCTAGCTAGGCCGCGTATCATTACTGAAGCAGAGGTTTTGTTCTCAGCTTGGCTAATCTGTGGACTGTCTTGCATTTAACGGGTGTACTCTGCACACCGATAGCCCTTCCTTCCGCTAGAATGCGTCCTGTCCTGGGTGGCTGCCCTTGAATCACAGTAGGTTTGTGTCTCAGAATGCTTCTCACAATCCATCAAGTTTGGGCCCCGTCCCACAGATGCACCACGCTGATGTATAGGTTAGTAACCACTACAAATAAACCTTATCTTAATTGGAACAGTCTGCATAGCTGCAAAGCAGAGCCAGTGAGAGCTGATTTTATACAGAACATAATTGTCTCAACCAGTGATTCTCAACCCTTTTCCTATCAAGGACCCCTAATTTAGTCCAGATTAAAATCTATTTCTCTTCAACTCAAATCGGGAATATTTCCGTTGTCAGATACGATTTTGTCCAGAACTCCAGGACAATCTGTATTGTAGGTCGAATTATCAGTTAAACTATAATCAAAACAGTTATTCTAATTGTGTTAACTTGTAAATTAAATAATGGTGACGTTTAACAATTCATCGGTTTGCGGGGGACCCCTTGCAGCCCCCTCGAGGATCCCTGGGGGTCCCGCAGACCCTCATTTGAGAACCACTGGTCTAAACAGTAATTAGTAATTAATTTGCCATTTGTTTAAATTATTACATCTTTACAGATTCCTCTAACTGTAACATCTAGGCTACTGATTGGGCTCATACTGTTATGTCTATCAGACTACAGTTTAGAAATAGTTTATATAGCCTTAAATAATCGGGGGGGGGGGGGGGGGGGGGGGGGGAAATCATACAGACCGACCGCGTCAAAGTCACACACACCCATCTTTTTTTCTCTTTTTATTCAGTGATAAATAATTTCCTATGATCATAGGCTTTATGTGTAGACATCTGATCAAGGCAAGAGACAAATTATAGGGCACACATTGCCACCATTAGAAAATAATATCGGAAACAAAAACAATGAGGTAAGAAGTTCTTCTCTCTCTTTTTTTTTTATACATTTATGGTGCTTCTATTTCTGTTACCTATACTGTTTGAATGCACAGTGCTTCCTAAGACAGAAATCCCGCCCTCTGTGTCTATACATTATGAAACGAAAGCAGGTCATGGCACAATACTGAATCAACCCGGGACGTGAGGGGCACTGCGCAATCTAGAGTGAGCAGTGTGCATCTCAGACCGAGACGAAGAAAAGCTGAGCGGGAAACCAAAAAAATACGAAGACCTCTCTAAGACTTAGCGACTGAGCCCGTGACTGCGTCAACAACACACACTTCTCTGGGGGAGATCTGAGCTTCAGTAGGTTTTAGGCTCCCCAAATGTGTGTGTGTGTGTGTGTGTGTGTGTGTGTGTGTGTGTGTGTGTGTGTGTGTGTGTGTGTGTGTGTGTGTGTGTGTGTGTGTGTGTGTGTGTGTGTGTGTGTGTGTGTGTGTGTGTGTGTGTGTGTGTGTGTGTGTGTGTGTGTGTGTGTGTGTGTGAACCATTGACTGTATATAAATACGGACGACGCGTCTCCACTTCCTACCGGTATGCAAAAGTGAAGCCAAAATACAACAGACGCTAGGCTTGGGGCAAATTTTTGATAGTATCGAATATCGCGATAATTTACTGCTTACTGTATATTATTGGTACTGTTAAGAGTGTTGTATTTGTTGCTGCAAAGGGAAAATATCGTATACTGTTAAGAATGTTGTATTTGTTGCTGCAAAGGGAAAACGTCATATATCACGATATTTAAAAATGGATATCGCCCAAGCCTACCAGATACCAACGCTGCCATCTAGTGCTGGTGACGCCATTTGCAACCAGAGTCTTTGCAGTAGTGATCGGGTGATGGAACAGCAGCATTGAGTTCCCGCCCCACCTCCCTTCACTTTTTTTGCGTAGCGGGTTTCAAAGTTACGGTCTTTTTCCGACTTTACAGTAAGATCCCCGGTGTGGGTTAGTACAGTTTACTGCAGAACAACTGATTTCCGTTTGAAACAGTGGAAGGTTATCTGACAATCACAGTTATGGAAAATTACAGTAGCGTTAACGTTACATTCTCCTCTCGATGTCCCGACGTAAACTGGCCATTACCAAACGCGAGTCCGCTGGGGCTGTCATCGGAGCAGCTGCCCGGTGACAGCTTGAGAGTGGCTGTCATCGCCCCGGTTTTTATACGATCAAATAATTCAATACAAACTTGTCCGCAAAATGAGCACTTGAACACACACATTAGCGTGATAAGAACTACCTATAACGATAGAAATTATCTTTGGGAAAGATTTATTTGACGTGCAGCCAGCACGAGATATTATGGCTTCACTTTTGAGGAGCTGATGTTCATATTTTTATACAGTCTATGGTGTAAATCTGTACAGTACATGCCTATATGGGAGTTACCTGTGTATGTGAGTGTGTATGCATCTATACAGTACAGGGTAGGATGGTGGCTGTGTGTGTGTGTGTGTGTGTGTGTGTGTGTTTACATTCACGGGCCTGAAGAGTAGCACGCTAAAGGCACTGCCCCACGTGTGGATCTGACCTGCAGTCCAAGGTGCCGACACACACCCTTATACAAAACAAGACAAAATGCTCTTGGCTCCCTTTCCCCTCCTGCTGGACCACTTGTAAAAGGAGAACACCACCACATTTCAGCATTCACATAATGTTATTCTCACTCACACACCTTAGGGAATTTCAGTCGATTTATAAATTCAATACTGTCTGATATAGCTAGCGATCAAAGAAGAGATAACCCCCGTGGCCCAAAAGCGTACATCACAGTGATGTAGAGCTCTTGGAAATGACTTAAGGTAAATTGTGGTTGTGCACTTAACTAAGCTAAGAGCAACACTTACGACATCAAGCTCATTTGAGTTGACCGAAATACGAGTGTTTATGTTCAGATGAATATAGACCCTTCTCACGGGGGCCATTTTGGGTCGAAAAGGCAGAATAAACACGGGTGCAAGCAAAACACTAATGAGGGTTTCCAAATTCCAATCATGGAAGTTTGGAAACCCTCATTAGTGTTTTGCTTGCACCTGCGTTTACCCTGCCTCTTCGACACAAAATGGCCCCCGTGAGAAGGGTCTATAGTGTAAGTTCACAGTCGTCTAAATTCACTGACAAAGGATCAGTGTGACATCACAGTGTGACATCACAGATTAGGATCAGTGTGACATCACAGATTAGTCTCAACCTCCTTCGTTTTCATCTTAGCGAGACGGCCGTTGACGCTCGCCGACACGTTCCTCCACCTTATAAATAACAATATGCGAGTTCTCCGATTGCGTGGCATTCTCCTTTAAGGTGCCTGACTGCCCTGGTCTGTCGGGGGGTCAGAGGTCAGAGTGCGAGGCCCAGTGAAGGGGGGAGGGGGTCGCTATCTGCGCCCCTGCTCGCATCCCTCCTTGCTCCTCTCCTAGTTACCTGCTCCTGAGTCGGGGGGGGATGGGGGGGGACCAAGAGGCAGCACACCTGCACCCTTGGTCTCCAGCCTGTGCGCTGGGCCCAGGCAGCTGGGATCACAGCTGCTCTCCCCCAACCGCCGACGCCTGGGGCCCTCCCGGGGACCGGCAGGAATATACCCTGTTCCAAAGCCAATCTGGCAGAAACCCCCCCCGTTACCACCGAGGGGTTCAGTCAGTGAACCTCGATCACACTCAAACTATTTCAGTGGAAACATTGAGGGTGGTGAGGGATGGAAAAATGAACACAAAATGTACAACAACGTAAAAACACACAACCGAAATAGCGAAGAGAAGCCAAAAATAGCAACAGGAGCGGTAGTGATGGCAATGCTTTCTGGGGGGGGGATGCGTGCTGAGGCGCGCGGCGGCGGCGGCGGGGCGGGCGGGTCAAGTCGAGGAGTGGTTGTTGCTTGGTCTCAGAGTGATACCCCTTATCCCCCCGCTCGCTGCCTCTCCCCCCGCCCCCCCCCCCCCCCCCCAGCTGTCCCCCCATCGCGCCCCCAAAAGTGCAACAACAACAGAAGACGACCATGTTTTTTTAAATTAACAGCGGCAGGGTGCGTCGCTCCCTTTACACCCCGCGCGGTGCCCGTATCCCCCTTAGTGTTTTGTGTTCGTCCGTTCGGTTCTCCTCTTTTGAATGGTTAGGTGCTCCGTGCTGCTGCGCTCCCTCGTTGCAGACGCACAGATAATCAGAGACTTCCCTGGGTCCGACTCTCTGGCCACAGTTTGTTTGTTTGTTCGTTTGTTTTTTCAGTCGTTGTGTGTGTGTGTGTGTGTGTGTGTTTTTGTTTTTTTTAATTCCGTAAATTTGTCAAAGCCTCTTGTGTTAGTCCAGAGGCAGGTGCGCTCGAGTCCTCAGCCCGGGAGGCAAACCTTCCCTGCAAACAGCAGTCCCACTATGGTGAAGAAGATGGAGAGGACGAAGAGCACGTAGGAGGAGCCCACCACCGTGTTGTTGGGCAGCTTGTACGGCTGGCCCCCCACCTCGTTGATATAGAAGCCTATGGGGAAGATGAGCGCCGCCATGCAGAACAGGATCACTGAGGGGAAGGAGAGAGAGAGAAAACGTTAAGTTCACTAAACACAGGTCATTGATATTGATGGATATATATATATATATATATATATATATATAGATAGATAGATATATCCATATATATAGATAGATAGATATATATATCTATCCATAGAAATATATATATATAGATATACACACCATATACACATACACACAGTGTATATATAACTGACTGTGGCGCTCTAGACCAGGGGTTCCCAACCTTTTTTGTGCCAAGGACCGGTAGATACATGGAAAAAAAGGTCACGGACCGGTTGTCAATTTGAATGGTTTTAGTTACATATATATATATACTCACCAGGTGGCGACAAAGGGTAAATAACAGCCTTTTGTGTTGTACTGTAGGTAGCCTACAGTATTTATGTTTTTGTTTCAACGACAAACATAAATAAACGTCAACTTTAAACTATGTTTCAACTACCACACACACAGCCTATAATATTATAGCCTATGTTTATTTAAAAAATAAAATAAATTGGACCCGGCTCGTGGCCCGGTACCAAATGCGTTGCGGCCCGGTATCGGTCCGCGGCCCGGTGGTTGGGGACCACGTCTAGACAAGGTACAGGAAGTTGCACATGGACACACAGGAAGCACAGGCCGCTCAAACACAATTCAATTTGAACAAGCTCATTAGCATTACAAAGGTGCCTTTCAGATGGCTTTGAAGGAGCAATTACACAAACTGGACTCAAGGTATGCGTTGTGATCAGACGGTGTGTGTGTGTGTGTGTGTGTGTGTGTGTGTGTGTGTGTGTGAGAGAGAGTGCATGCGTGCACTGGCAATGTGGAGATGAGAGAGAGAGGAAGAGAGAGCACTCTTGCTGTGTGTGTAAAAAACTACAACTAAAACTCAACAACAACAACAACAACAACAACAAAACATACAGATCGGATTCGGCATCACGCGTTGTCAGTCCCATGCACTGCGATGAGAATCTGATCCGTTAAACAGCATTGTGTGACTGTTACAATACTTCATTTCAAAATAGGTTATATTTTTGCACAAGTGATTATAATGATCTGTAATATAAATGTATGTTTTGCACAAGTGATTAATTAATCATTAATAGGAATAGGAAGCCAAATAAGGGCATATGAATAGCCCAGCTATAGGCCAAAATTTGTCAGTACATCTTTTTCTCCCAGACAGCAAAAAAGACTGGAGGAAGAAAGTTCTTGCTTCATCACTACAATGTCTTCATTGGAAGACGATACTAGAAGAGCAAGTGCACAAACCTATGTGGCTGCATCCATTTTCCTAGTCTTTTCAACATCCAATTTTCTCTTCACCACTGCAGCAACAACAGCTTTTGTTGTCACGTTCTGTCTGCTGGTGTAGTAGGTGGCACTTTGTGTGAGCCAGAGCCGGGGGCAGAGACTTATTCGTAGGTGGGCCTTCAATCTGATGGAAGGTGGCGTTATTTCAACGTAATGTAAAGTTATAGTCTCTCTCTCTCTCTCTCTCTCTCTCTCTAGAGAGAGAGAGAGAGAGAGAGAGCTGCAGACACCACGGACTAATAATTAAAACACTAATAAGGGTTTCCAACTTCCAATCATGGAAGTTGGAAACCCTCATTAATGTTTCGCTTGCACCTGTGTTTACCCTGCCTTTTCGACACAAAATGACGCCTGTGAAAAGTGTTAGTGACATCGCTATAGGGGGAGAGAGTGTGCTTGAGCATAACTGTGGTGTCGTTTAAATGGACAGCGGGTAGTCAGCCACTGAGCCACTGCAATGAAGAATATAGCCAAATGAATCTGTTGGAGAGCAGCAAAAACGAAGCTAGTTTTAGGTTGGAATATTGGACAGCCATTCACAGTAAATCTCTATTGAATATCCAACCTAAAGCTAACTTCCCCGCGGCGCAAAGTACTTCTCAAATTCTGCATCTATTTTGGTTTTCCAGACTGTGCGGACATGTCCGCACGCTCACAAAAAACTGGAGGTACGCGGTTGTTCACAAACAAACGCCACCCCCCCCCCCCCAGACTCTAGAAACAGCTTTAGAAACAGCTGGAAATGGTCCGTATTCTCTCTGCCGATAGCGAGTAGAGTGGGCGGGGGGAGGGGGTGTGGTAGGGTGTAACATAAAAAGAAATGTGATGTGGAAACAGCTTTAGCGAATCCGTAACCAAACTCGATTCAAAAACATGCAGTTTTAACGGAAGATGCATTCCGACGCATTCAGGCGATAACGTGGGGTGGCAATGTGCCAGAAAAAGTGAGCACTTGCCTTTGTTACATCGCCCAAAAGCAGCCAGTCAAAATAGTGGTCGCACCGTCGCACTAACATTACACTGTGGATGATTTTATAAGTGGCATTCAAGTCATATCTGACTAGTTTTCCATTTATTTCTCCCCTCAAAAGTTAGGCTATATGTCTCGATATAGGCTGATGCAACTCTTGCATTTTTACATAGCCTACAAGACAGACAGGTCGGGAGGAAAAGAAACCATTCAAGCCGTTTGCAGCACTTGAGGAAACCGTCAGTTTGCTCGTTTAATTTGTTGATATAGCCTAAGCGATTGCCCGAATGATTAATTAATTAATAGGCTACGTGAATGTTAGCGGGTACTTTAGCCTATGTATTAGGCTAAAAGTAGTAGGCCATCATCTCCTTGTTGCATTTTTGAACTGGCAGATGGGGGAAAAAGAAACGATTCAACTTTTACTTGTTTACTCACCTAATTTGGCTCTCTTCCAAATAATCCAGCCACATAACTAACGCTACGTCCATTCATGAAAATAATGATCAGTGGGACATTAATGGTTTGTAAAGTGCCATTTAACCACCCGCCCACTCAGACATACATGATCCGGAACATGAGCTGCCGGTGTTAAACAACAGCCGCTTTTCCAATAATGCGGATCCTGTACTAGGGTCTCAGATGGTCATGATCCGCACTCGAGGGAGTGTCATGGGATAAGGTGGCTAATTGTTTCTAAACATGCAGGCCGACCGGCTAGCAGCTGGTTATAATCCAGATTTCACTGCATGTTTAGAAGGGGCTAATGACACTAAGTGCGTTTTGGTGGGGCAGAAAAGTCCATTTGGACTGGCATAGCCACCAAATGTCCACCCGTGCCGCCGGCTATGCTGCAAGGCCAGCTCTGGCAGAGTTATGGTTGATCTATTGAAAATAAGAATCAACATTCAGTTTGCCGTCACGCAGCATTAGATGAAGGAACAAGGCACTTGTGATGGTGCTACAATCTGTGTAAAGATGAAGACGTCCAACAAGGTCATGATGGGAGGTATTCTGGTTCTGTCCCATTGTGTTTCTGCTGTGCGTTTCAAATGCAGCCATAACTCGTGCGTATAAAAGTGGCATGACGACATGGTCCACAGGCTAAATGCTAAGAAAATAATCGTGTTGAGCCTCGTGTTCACATTTATCTCTGCTGATAACGGGCTTCTTCAACAGAGTTAGCAGCTGATAACGGGCTTCTTCAACAGAGTTAGCAGCTGATAACGGGCTTCTTCAACAGAGTTAGCAGCTGATAACGGGTTTCTTCAACAGAGTTAGCAGCTGATAACGGGCTTCTTCAACAGAGTTAGCAGCTGATAACGGGCTTCTTCAACAGAGTTAGCAGCTGATAACGGGCTTCTTCAACAGAGTTAGCAGCTGATAACGGGCTTCTTCAACAGAGTTAGCAGCTGATAACGGGCTTCTTCAACAGAGTTAGCAGCTGATAACGGGCTTCTTAAACAGAGTTAGCAGCTGATAACGGGCTTCTTAAACAGTTACCAGTGGAAGGAGAACTGAAGAGAGAGCGCTAGGGAGGAAAAGAACAATAAAGTCAGCTGGCTAAATGGATTCAGACAATCTCCGGCAATTTCATAATCCACTCAGTCGCCGATCATTGCTTCAGAGTACAAACTGTAAAGCGGAGTGTACAAACTGTAAAGCGGAGCAGGCCTGCAACTACTCAGACCCCACACACGCACACACACGTTTATAGACCAGCTTGGTACTGAAAATCTAATTTTTGTTTGGTGGTGGCCATGCCCGTAACTACCATTGAGGACACCGAGGTCATGCCCTCTGCATTTTTTTAAATAGCCCCGGCCCCCAGATCTATTCATCTGTCATTGATGTTTTAAAGCCTTCATAAATAACATGATAATGACATAGTTGATCAGAAATGCAACAATTTGCTTCCTCTCTGTGTGCTATATAGAAGGAAGAGACATAACTCACCACAACGTTCACATTTTGCATTGGGGCTAGACTTTGGTGACAGTTCTATTGAAGTGAATGGGTAAGTAAGTAACTCCCCTGTAAGTGATGTTTGTGTAGATGGGTCATTGTATTTAATTGAGCAGTATTCTGCCATATGTGACCTGTATGCAGAATATATATAATGTGGGGAGACATTTATTTTTACTGCTTTATACACAGTAACTTCTGTTGTCTATTGAGATTGTTGATATGTTGAAATTAATGTTATGCGGGTGTGCTACAGTAGGTTATAAAGTTGGCTATGTGAGGCAAATATCTTTTGTTTTAACTAATTTATTAATAAAGCCAATGTATAATTTGTCATTACTAATTAGGGGTGTCAAAAATAATCGATTATAAGATGCATCGCCATGCGGACGTGCATGATTCTGCATCGAATCACAAATGTATTTATTAAAAAATATATATATAATCAAATAAAATATAATGGAAGTACATGCCGTTGTTTATTTTAATTATGGATCATAATACAATGCAATTCCAAATGCACTTTTATTTTAAAAGTAGCCACACAGTGAGAAAAAAGAAAGTGAGAAAAAATAAATCATGTATTGGGGAAAAAAAGTGATGCATCGATTTAAGATGCATCGAGATGTATATCGATAATCGTAATCGAATCGAATCGTAGCCCTCTGAATCGTAATCAAATCGAATCGTGAGGCCAGTGAAGATTCACAGCCCTATTACTAATGACTAATTTATTTAGATAAATAATAATAGTAATAGTAGTAATTATCTACATAAAATGCAACATTATTATTTTATTGCTTATTGTTACATAACAGCATAATATAGGCCAGGCTTCCCTGCTGTCACATCTCAGCAACTCGGCTTAGTCGGCTATCAGTTTGTGTGGTCAACTTTCTGACAGGACTTGAAGGTAGCATTCCTCGAGAGTCAAACGTGTTCACATCCTGTGAGAGAAAGCCTCAGGTAGGGGAACTGATTTCAGCTTTGAGCTTTTCACCGGTGTCCTTGTTGAATCATTCATGTCCGCTGAACTATTTCACACTTCAACCTGCACTTGAATCCAGCATTAGTTTCAGTAAATATTTCTCCATGAATCCAAAAGGAAGCCCTCTATATCACCTCTGGCTGATTATAATACTTTAAATCTTTCGACAAGCTTAAGTCATGGGAGAGATCGATTATTACCCCAAAACAGGTTATGATTTACATGCAACAGTGTACTTGTTGTTTACTAGAAATCTCGCGCGCTCGATTCCTAAGCTCACCCGCTGCGTGGGCTCGCTATCGCCCGCCCTGCAGCTCGCCCGCTGTGAGGGCTCGCATACACAGCTCGGCCGCTGCCCGGGCTCGCATACTGTACGTCGTGCCCAGCTCGGCTGCTGCGTGGCCTCGCCTGCTCTATTGGCATGCACAGCGCACAATTGCTCAACTTCGCATCACTGATGACATCACAATTGCTCGAGTGACCATCACTGGTGACATCGTGGAGTGCTCGAGGGACATCACTGATGATGTCATAGACATTGTGACATCA
Organism: Poromitra crassiceps; assembly: GCF_964638095.1. Lineage (NCBI taxonomy): Eukaryota > Metazoa > Chordata > Actinopteri > Beryciformes > Melamphaidae > Poromitra > Poromitra crassiceps. The sequence continues at coordinate 12,277,573 of NC_139644.1, forward strand.
TCGGTGACCAAAATCATCACAAATCTCACAATGTGGCATCAAAATTGCAGACAAACAGAGCCCAGCTACCTACACAATTGTATGATTATACATTGGTGCAATGTGCATAGAGGTTGTGTGTTTGAACTGTGCCAAAGTCAAACACATTTAATTAAGTAATTTTAGTGAGGCCGAGGAGGCCAGAGGGAGCTCTACCAGCACTAGCACTCTAAAACATAGGAGCCTTTCTCATAAGATTCAATATTCTTATTGTGACTACGGTGTACCAGTACGCACGTGTGACATTCTTATGCTGGGGGCTCCGTTACAAGACAAGGTGCAGTAGGTTAACAAAGTTGGTACAAAGTCACAACAGCAAACAACAAATAACACATTTCTTTAATAGCTTTAGGGAACCACAAAACGTCCCTTTAGATGTATTTTTCTTGGGAAGAATTACAAATCAGATTGGACTTGCTGGGTTTTTCAGCCGCACTGGAAAAAGAGAAGAATCCACTAGTCTGGCACTAATGGGAAAGAAGTGTCACAAATTGTGGCCAAATGGAGCCCTGGAGACCATAACACACCCTGAGGGAACAATTAGCCCGGTGTGTTGATGACATGCCGAGAGTCATTACAGACCGGCCACTCAAGGACAGCACGCTCTGATGTACTAACTGACCATGCGCTATGTCGAGGTTTTCAGCAGCCGCAGAGCAAAGACCAGGTCAAGGGTGAAGCCATTAAGGAGCCCGCTCATATGGCTCAGTTCAGCCTGTTTGCTTCTGTGTTCAGACCATAGGTTCAGACAAGACGTGGCTAATTACACTCACCACTCTTTCTTCTTCTGTGTTCAGACAAGTCCTGGCTAATTACACTCACCACTCTTTCTTCTTCTGTGTTCAGACAAGACGTGGCTATTTACACTCACCACTCTTTCTTCTTCTGTGTTCAGACAAGTCCTGGCTAATTACACTCACCACTCTTTCTTTTTCTGTGTTCAGACAAGACGTGTCTAATTACATTCACCACTCTTTCTTCTTCTGTGTTCAGACAAGACGTGGCTAATTACACTCACCACTCTTTCTTTTTCTGTGTTCAGACAAGACGTGTCTAATTACATTCACCACTCTTTCTTCTGTGTTCAGACAAGACGTGGCTATTTACACTCACCACTCTTTCTTTTTCTGTGTTCAGACAAGACCTGGCTATTTACACTCACCACTCTTTCCTTTTCTGTGTTCAGACAAGACGTGGCTATTTACACTCACCACTCTTTCTTTTTCTGTGTTCAGACAAGACGTGTCTAATTACACTCACCACTCTTTCTTTTTCTGTGTTCAGACAAGACGTGTCTAATTACACTCACCACTCTTTCTTCTGTGTTCAGACAAGACGTGTCTAATTACACTCACCACTCTTTCTTCTGTGTTCAGACAAGACGTGTCTAATTACACTCACCACTCTTTCTTCTGTGTTCAGACAAGTCCTGGGTAATTACACTCACCACTCTTTCTTCTTCTGTGTTCAGACAAGACCTGGCTAATTACACTCACCACTCTTTCTTCTGTGTTCAGACAAGACGTGGCTAATTACACTCACCACTCTTTCTTCTTCTGTGTTCAGACAAGACCTGGCTAATTACACTCACCACTCTTTGTTCTGTGTTCAGACAAGACGTGTCTAATTACACTCACCACTCTTTCTTCTGTGTTCAGACAAGTCCTGGGTAATTACACTCACCACTCTTTCTTCTTCTGTGTTCAGACAAGACGTGTCTAATTACACTCACCACTCTTTCTTCTTCTGTGTTCAGACAAGACGTGGCTAATTACACTCACCACTCTTTCTTCTTCTGTGTTCAGACAAGACCTGGCTAATTACACTCACCACTCTTTCTTCTGTGTTCAGACAAGACGTGGCTAATTACACTCACCACTCTTTCTTCTTCTGTGTTCAGACAAGACGTGGCTAATTACACTCACCACTCTTTCTTCTTCTGTGTTCAGACAAGACCTGGCTAATTACACTCACCACTCTTTCTTCTTCTGTGTTCAGACAAGACGTGGCTAATTACACTCACCACTCTTTCTTCTTCTGTGTTCAGACAAGACGTGGCTAATTACACTCACCACTCTTTCTTCTTCTGTGTTCAGACAAGACCTGGCTAATTACACTCACCGCTCTTTCTTCTGTGTTCAGACAAGTCCTGGGTAATTACACTCACCACTCTTTCTTCTTCTGTGCTCAGACAAGACATGTCTAATTACACTCACCACTCTTTCTTCTTCTGTGTTCAGACAAGTCATGTCTAATTACACTCACCACTCTTTCTCCTTCTGTGCTCAGACAAGTCATGTCTAATTACACTCACCACTCTTTCTTCTTCTGTGTTCAGACAAGTCATGTCTAATTACACTCACCACTCTTTCTTCTTCTGTGTTCAGACAAGTCGTGTCTAATTACACTCACCACTCTTTCTTCTTCTGTGTTCAGACAAGTCGTGTCTAATTACACTCACCACTCTTTCTTCTTCTTCCTTTGAAGACATTCATGGATTCTTCTAGTGCAGATCCGAGTCCACTAATGTTACATACCGCTCACTTTCCCACCGCCACAACAAAGCACACAGAGACTCCTGTGAATAACGGCTCAATAGTTAGGCTAGGGGTGGGGGGGAAATCGATACAGCATAGTATCGCAATATTTTGTGTGGCAATATATCGTATTGCACGAATGCCAAGTATCGCAATATTTTATTATGAATTGTCAAGTGCATGCATAATTTATGACAGGTTTTTATGACAGTGTTGGTCAGTCTGTCTGCTTGACAACCCCATTTTACTGCAATAAGAAAATAAAAATAAACTTTATCTCATTAGGTAAAACAGATGTTTTTTCCTTTGGGGGCATCATTTACAATTGAAAAAAGGTAATAAATCACAATATATCACAATATCGCAATGCTCAATCTATTGCAATACTAGCAATATCGCAATAGTATAATATCGTGACTTAAGTATTGCATTAATATCGTATTGTGGGGCATCTGGTGATTCCCACCCCTAGGCTAAATCTGAAGTGGCATAGCTCAATCTAATCAGGACTCGCTCCTATTAAAATAGCGCAATCACAGCTTTTGAGATAAAACCGTTCATTTCAAGGGGCTGTCCACTTCGTCGGACACATTTTCTAAACTGGAATTGGAAATCAAATGAAATCAAAACAGGCTTAGGCCGTAATTATTAGGGGTGGGAATCACCAGATGCCCACGATACGATACTAAAACGATACTTGAGTCACGATACGATAGTATAGCGATATCGCCGATATTGCGATATATTGAATATTGTGATATATTGAATATTGCGATATTTCGATATATTGCGATTTCTTACTTTTTCAACTGCAAATGATGTCCCCAAAGGAAAACTTTGTCAACATCTGGTTTATATAAGAACAATTTTTCAGTCTGTACATCTGACTTCAACCATTTTATTGCAGCAACATTGTCAAGTAGACAGACAACAACTTTCATAAAGTCATGTCATAGTTGCATGCACCTGACAAACTGAACTGTTTGTTACAGTCTACTTACAGTCCACCTTAACTGGATGTGTGTGTGCACTACTTGGGTCGTTTTTGAACAATGCAATTTCACTTCACTTGCACAAAACATCTTGTGCAGCCCATTCAGTAACTGGGGAATTTGTAAAATATCGATACTTGGCGTCCAAATATCGATACAATATCGTCAGGCAAAATATTGCGATACTATGGTGTATCGATTCTTTCCCCCACCCATAGTAATTATGGGGGGAAATGGGGCAATGACTAGCTCTCTTTCTCCACACTGAGCTCCACATAGTCCACCAACTACATTCCCATGTTCTTCTCCATGGAAACACATGTACCTTTGAAGCAGTGTTTCTTCTTCGTGGGTTGCTGTTTGTATGTAGTAGCAGTGTGGCTGGGGGGTGAGGAAAATGTGTTCATGTACTAGTGATGTGTGCCCCCGTTGTGCGTTGTGTTGTGTATTGTTGCTACATGAATTTTTAATAGCGACTAGCTTGCTACCCTGCAAAATCCCTCCAACACAGCATGAGGTATGACAACTGCCTTTAAAGTTCCATTGGCTGATGTTTGTGCACTGTGCAGCAAAATCCTTTGAATTATTCTGGTTACATCGAGACAGCGTCACTTCATGATGATAGCAGTAGAACACACAACTTTAGGAGTTGCGACTAGTTTCCTCTCCCTCTCTCTCGCCAAGGCAACAGAACTGCCTTAGCTATAAGAAAGCCACGTTTGTAATGGCACACGCATCTGGATATTGGGATTGAAGGATAGTAAATCAAGTTTTTGTATGTATTTATCTGGCTTTTTCGCACTCCACACTTAGCATGTCACATGTGTGTCAACCCACTGCATCATGTGACTGCATCATGTGGGTATTTAAGATGGCGGCGTCGTGCTTTGTCACTTTGTCTGAAGAAGAGCAGTCTATCTGTTCAAAACGTTACCACCACCGGTGCAATAAGTCATGTTGAAGCCCTGCAGTGTGCAAGCTATTTCAGTCCTTTTTCCATGTTTGTCGACTTCCAGCTCTGCACCTGCCCTTATCCAGCTTGGAGGCACATGTTTTTAATCTTTTTTCACTATCAAGTTTTTGCAAATCTCCAGTGCCTAGCAATCTGATTTCTGATGATGAGTGTGACAACCATGCAGCTACTTAAGTTAAGTTAAGTTATCCTTTATTTATTCCCTTGGGGAAATTCATCCTCTGCATTTGACCCATCCTCTACTAGGAACCTTCCTAGAACTAGGAGCAGTGGGCAGCCACTGTGCAGCGCCCGGGGACCAACTCCAGTTCTTTTGCCAGTGCCTTGGTCAGGAGCACTGCCAGCAGTATTAACCCTAACATACATGTCTTTCTTGATGGTGGGAGGAAACCGGAGCACCCGGAGAAAACCCACACGGACACGGGGAGAACATGCAAACTCCACACAGAAAGGACCTGGGACGGACCGGGGTTCGAACCCGGGACCTTCTTGCTGTGAGGCAACAGTGTTAACCACTGAGCCACCGTGCCGTACTTAGACTAATACCCTAGCGAATAAACTGTTTAAAACCAGTAAATACTAAATAGCAGGTATTTTCTATGCTAGCAGGTGAATGAGATGAGATTAATAAATGGCATTTTGACACTGGTATGATTTTAAAGAGGATGGTGCAGGTTGGAGACCACATTGCATCCATATGTGGGAGGAGGGGTATATAGCAATGGGTTGGGGGGGGGGGGTTACATAGCTGCATCTGGACTTTTTGTAAACTCCAGGGGACACTGTTCCTGAAATGGAACTGTACACCTGTGATGTCACGAGTGGGGGAAGTTTATTTTCATACCAATCATGAGCCCAAAATGTACATTCAGATTTTTTTTAACCTGCACCATGCTCTTTAAGCCTCTGTGTGAACAGGCTGTAGCATCACTCTCCTGTTTTTCTCTGGTACTGGAGAGGGAGGGAGGGAGGGAGGGAGAGAGAGTGAGAGTGTGTGTGTGTGTGTGTGTGTGTGTGCGTGTGCGTGTGCGTGTGCGAGAGAGAGAGAGAGAGAGAGAGAGAGAGAGAGAGAGAGAGCCCGCCATGTGTGACACCTAAGCTACCACAACAGATTATTAGATTTTAAGTAGAAGTTTCCACTGGAGTGGCTGTAAGTTGTTCAGCTGCAGAAAGTATGTTCCAAAACAGTCATCGTGAATGGCTAATCTGATACATGCTGTGCTGGCTTGCTAACCCAAACAAGGCTAAATGTCTCCAGTCTGCCAGCTAGCAAAGTGAGCGCTGTCTGGCTAACCTGCCTTGCAAACATAGCTAATATTTATGTCTGTCTCCTACCCTTGCTATTGCTCTGGCCATGTGTTTATCCACAGGGGGGCAGGGACAGCCCTGATAGCAGAAGGATGCTGGGAAAGGTACTACTTGCTCAGCATTCTTCTTGCTAGCTTAAACTGTACAAGTTAGTGTGCTTCATGGACCACCGTTTCAACATGGACCACCTAACAACATGTAACACCTAACAACATGTGATGAAAAAATTACTAATCAATAGTAATTACTGTATTCTGCACACTAATAATTAGAGATGTCACAATATATCGTCCCACAATATATCGCGATATCAAAACGTGACAATATGTATCGTTGAGATGAAATCTCATATCGCAAGAAAAAGAAGCTGAACATGGTGGCACTGATCTGCATCTGATTGCATGCTCGCTCTCCTTTTCATTGCTTTGTTTGAACAGACGAGGGACGTTACAGACACGGAGGATGAAAATGGGGAAATGACTCAAATTAGCGTGGAGGATGCCTTCTCAACTTACAAATCGATCGCAAAAAAAATTGTTAAAATATCGTATCGTATCGTTATCGTGAACCCAATATCGTGTATCGTATCGTATCGTGAACTGAGTGTATCATGACACCCCTACTAATAATATATTATATTATAATATAATATTCTGTTTATATATTATATTTAATTTTTTTCTGTTTTTCTTTGCTGTATCCTTACTGGGGGGGGGGGGGGCACTATAGTCATCTTATCTTAAATCAACAAAGTGCAGAGGGCCTGGTGCTGGGACAGAGGGGACTGGTGTGTGTAGTATACAGGGGACAGAGGGGACTTCAGAGGGACTGGTGTGTGTAGTATATAGGGGACAGAGGGGACTGCAGAGGGGACTGGTGTGTGTAGTATACAGGGGACAGAGGGGACTTCAGAGGGGACTGGTGTGTGCAGTATACAGGGGACAGAGGGGACTTCAGAGGGACTGGTGTGTGTAGTATATAGGGGACAGGGGGACTGGTGTGTGCAGTATACAGGGGGGACTGGTGTGTGTATACAAGGGACAGGTGGGACTGCAGAAGGACTCATGTGTGTAGTATACAGGGGACAGAGGGGACTGCAGAGGGACTGGTGTGTGTAGTATACAGGGGACAGAGGGGACTGCAGAGGGGACAGGTGTGTGTAGTATACAGGGGACAGAGGGGACTGGTGTGTGTAGTATACAGGGGACAGAGGGGACTGGTGTGTGTAGTATACAGGGGACAGAGGGGACTGGTGTGTGTAGTATACAGGGGACTGCAGAGAGGACTGGTGTGTGTAGTATACAGGGGACTGCAGAGGGGACTGGTGTGTGTAGTATACAGGGGACTGCAGAGGGGACTGGTGTGTGTAGTATACAGGGGACTGCAGAGGGGACTGGTGTGTGTAGTATACAGGGGACTGCAGAGAGGACTGGTGTGTGTAGTATACAGGGGACTGCAGAGAGGACTGGTGTGTGTAGTATACAGGGGACTGCAGAGAGGACTGGTGTGTGTAGTATACAGGGGACAGAGGGGACTGGTGTGTGTAGTATACAGGGGACAGAGGGGACTGGTGTGTGTAGTATACAGGGGACAGAGGGGACTGGTGTGTGTAGTATACAGGGGACAGAGGGGACTGGTGTGTGTAGTATACAGGGGACAGAGGGGACTGCAGAGGGACTGGTGTGTGTGTAGTATACAGGGGACAGAGGGGACTGCAGAGGGACTGGTGTGTGTAGTATACAGGGGACAGAGGGGACTGGTGTGTGTAGTATACAGGGGACAGAGGGGACTGCAGAGGGACTGGTGTGTGTAGTATACAGGGGACAGAGGTGAGGCTGTGCTGGTCGTACAAAGCTGCCCATTCAGGTGCCTGTGGCCCAGGGCCAGTTACCAACCCTGGTACAGACTGCCCACTGCCCAGTGCCCACCTCCCCAGCCTTCATCACCTGTTTGCACCGAGTGAACCACCCGTCTCCTGGCGACCATCACCCACCTCTCTCTATTCTTCCTCCCTCTCTCTCTCTCTCTCTCTCTGCATGTCTGTCTTTATATTGGCATCCATCTTGCACTTACTAATGCTCTGGGCTCTTGACCTCTACAAACACGATTATTCAGTATTCACTCAGCTCGCCTTCTGTGCCCGTCCACTTCTTAAAGCCCCAATCTTGTTTTCCTCTCTCAACCTCTCAACTTCTCCCCCACACAGCCTATTATGATGAGCACTGCTCTCAGCAGAGAGGTGCAGTGTTCAGCAGCACTGCTCTCAGTAGAGAGGTGCAGTGTTCAGCAGCACTGCTCTCAGCAGAGAGGTGCAGTGTTCAGCAGCACTGTTCTCAGTAGAGAGGTGCAGTGTTCAGCAGCACTGCTCTCAGTAGAGAGGTGCAGTGTTCAGCAGCACTGCTCTCAGTAGAGAGGTGCAGTGTTCAGCAGAGAGGTGCAGTGTTCAGCAGCACTGCTCTCAGTAGAGAGGTGCAGTGTTCAGCAGCACTGCTCTCAGTAGAGAGGTGCAGTGTTCAGCAGACACTGCTCTCAGCAGAGAGGTGTAGTGTTCAGCAGCACTGCTCAGCAGAGAGGTGCAGTGTTCAGCAGCACTGTTCTCAGTAGAGAGGTGCAGTGTTCAGCAGCACTGGTCTCAGTAGAGAGGTGCAGTGTTCAGCAGCACTGCTCTCAGCAGAGAGGTGCAGTGTTCAGCAGCACTGCTCTCAGTAGAGAGGTGCAGTGTTCAGCAGACACTGCTCTCAGCAGAGAGGTGCAGTGTTCAGCAGACACTGCTCTCAGTAGAGAGGTGCAGTGTTCAGCAGCAGAGAGGTGCAGTGTTCAGCAGCACTGCTCTCAGCAGAGAGGTGCAGTGTTCAGCAGCAGAGAGGTGCAGTGTTCAGCAGCACTGTTCTCAGTAGAGAGGTGCAGTGTTCAGCAGCACTGTTCTCAGTAGAGAGGTGCAGTGTTCAGCAGCACTGCTCTCAGTAGAGAGGTGCAGTGTTCAGCAGCACTGTTCTCAGTAGAGAGGTGCAGTGTTCAGCAGCACTGTTCTCAGTAGAGAGGTGCAGTGTTCAGCAGCACTGCTCTCAGTAGAGAGGTGCAGTGTTCAGCAGCACTGCTCTAGGCAGAGAGGTGCAGTGTTCAGCAGACACTGTTCTCAGTAGAGAGGTGCAGTGTTCAGCAGCACTGTTCTCAGTAGAGGTGCAGTGTTCAGCAGCACTGCTCTAGGCAGAGAGGTGCAGTGTTCAGCAGACACTGTTCTCAGTAGAGAGGTGCAGTGTTCAGCAGCACTGCTCTAGGCAGAGAGGTGCAGTGTTCAGCAGACACTGTTCTCAGTAGAGAGGTGCAGTGTTCAGCAGCACTGCTCTCAGTAGAGAGGTGCAGTGTTCAGCAGCACTGCTCTCAGTAGAGAGGTGCAGTGTTCAGCAGACACTGCTCTCAGTAGAGAGGTGCAGTGTTCAGCAGCACTGTTCTCAGTAGAGAGGTGCAGTGTTCAGCAGCACTGTTCTCAGTAGAGAGGTGCAGTGTTCAGCAGCACTGCTCTCAGCAGAGAGGTGTAGTGTTCAGCAGACACTGCTCTCAGTAGAGAGGTGCAGTGTTCAGCAGACACTGCTCTCAGCAGAGAGGTGCAGTGTTCAGCAGCACTGCTCTCAGCAGAGAGGTGCAGTGTTCAGCAGCACTGCTCTCAGTAGAGAGGTGCAGTGTTCAGCAGCACTGTTCTCAGCAGAGAGGTGCAGTGTTCAGCAGCACTGCTCTCAGTAGAGAGGTGCAGTGTTCAGCAGCACTGCTCTCAGTAGAGAGGTGCCGTGTTCAGCAGCACTGCTCTCAGTAGAGAGGTGCAGTGTTCAGCAGCACTGTTCTCAGCAGAGAGGTGCAGTGTTCAGCAGCACTGTTCTCAGCAGAGATGTGCAGTGTTCAGCAGCACTGTTCTCAGCAGAGAGGTGCAGTGTTCAGCAGCACTGTTCTCAGTAGAGGTGCAGTGTTCAGCAGCACTGCTCTCAGTAGAGAGGTGCAGTGTTCAGCAGCACT
>NC_139644.1:12292429-12419929 GCF_964638095.1 Poromitra crassiceps
TTAATCGACAATTATTTTGATAATCGATTAATCGTTTTTGAGTACAATTTCTAAGAGAAAAGGACTAAATTCTCTCATTCCAGCTTGCTTAAATGTGAATATTTTCTGGTTTCTTTACTCCTCTATGACAGTAAACTGATATTATCTTTGAGTTGTGGACAAAACAAGACATTTTAGAGGGCGTCATCTTGGACTTTGGGAAACACTAGGGGTGTCACGATACACTCAGTTCACGATACGATACGTATCACGATACTGGGTTCACGATAACGATACGATACGATACGATTTTAACAATATTTTTTTAAACTTGAATAATGACAATATATGACTGGAAAAGTAGTATTTTATTTGAAATGCACAAATACAAAACATGCTGTTGTGGGAAATTGTTATTACAATAACAACTAGAAAAAACATGAGATTGGAGATAAGGCTTATCTTGAAATAGAATGAGTTACACCATCACTTAGATTTACTTTGAACTAAAAGGTTTCTCAGCAGTATAAATTCTCATTATGCATCTTCAGTTTTTCTTCAAACTCAAACAACAAGACTTTTCTTAATCTATTTTTTATGCATCTTCAGTTTTTCCTGTCAAGTAAACAGTTTTGCCAGAAACTCAATTGAATGGTTTCTCTCCTGTATAACTTCTCATGTGTCTCTTCAGAGACTTGTTCAACTGAACTACTTTCCACACATTGAACTTCAACAAACAAAGACGTTTCTTAGTCTATTTAAAAAAAAAAAAAAAAAAAAAATTTTTTTTTTTTTTTTTTTTTTTTTTTTGCGATATGAGATTTCATCTCAACGATACATATCGTGACGTTTTACTATCGCGAAATTTCGTGGGACGATATATTGTGACACCCCTAGGAAACACTGATCATTATTTGCTACCATTTTCTGACATTTTATAGACCAAACAACTAATCGATTAATCGAGAAAATAATCGTCAGATTGATCGATTATGAAAATAATCGTTAGTGGCAGCCCTATATGCAACACACTCCACAGTACCAATAAATGCACCCCATATACATTCATTCTAAAATGGGGCAAAACTATACATTCTAGAAGCAGTGTTAGCAGTATGTCCCCTGCAAAATAGTCTTTGATTTTGGCCCATAAAATACAGAGTCTCTCAGCTGCAGCACAGTGCATCCATCTTGGCCCCAGCAGGCAGAACAACAAACTGTGGAAACTAAGGCAACAAAGAGCCCTGAATCCTCAGTATACTTCCAACACAAAGGCACACGTGACACAGCAGCACAAGCACCTGATCCCACACACAGGAACAGAACAGCAGTCTGAACACACTACTGCTTTGAGAGGGGAAGTGGGCCTGAGGGCTGGAAAAAGGGGGAGGGAGCGAGTGAGGCCGAAACACTATAAGAGGGAGATAAAAGAGAGAGAGAGAGAGAGAGAGAGAGAGAGAGAGAGAGAGAAGGTCCGACGGCCTGAGACTGAGGAGGGACCAGTGAAGAGGCAAAGGCATAGCAGCTCAGCTGACAGCAAGGCAATGAAGTAAAGGGGGGAGGTGGAGAGAGAGGGGAGAGAGGGAGGAGAGGGGAGAGAGGGGGGAGAGGGGAGAGAGAGGTGGAGAGATGGAGGGAGAGAGGGAGAAGTAGAGAGAGGGGGAGAGGGGAGAGAGGGGGGAGAGGGGAGAGAGAGGTGGAGAGATGGAGGGAGAGAGGGAGAAGTAGAGAGAGGGGGAGAGGGGAGAGAGGGAGCGAGGTGGAGAGAGGGGAGAGGTGGAGAGAGAGAGGGAGGAGAGGGGAGAGAGGGAGAGAGGTGGAGAGAGGGGGAAAGGTGGAGAGAGGTGGAGTGGTGAAGTGGGAGAAGTGGAGAAAGGGGGAAAGGTGGAGAGAGGGGGAGAGGGGAGAGAGAGAGGTGGAGAAAGGGGGAGAAGTGGAGAGAGGGGGAGAGAAAGGTGGAGAGAGGGGGAGAGAAAGGTGGAGAGATGGAGAGAGGGGAGAGGTGGAGAGAGGGGAAGAGAGGGGGAGAGAAAGGGGGAGAGAGATGGAGAGAGAGGACCGAGGAGAGAGGGGAAGAGAGAGAGTGGGCCGATGAGAGAGGGAGAGAGAGGTGGAGAGAGGGGAAGAGAGGGGGAGAGAAAGGTGGAGAGAGGGGAAGAGAGGGGGAGAGAAAGGTGGAGAGAGGGGGAGAGAGGGGAGAGGTGGAGAGAGGGGGAGAGAAAGGTGGAGAGAGGGGGAGAAGTGGAGAGGGATGGAGAGAGGGGAGAGGTGGAGAGAGGGGGAGAGAAAGGTGGAGAGAGGGGGAGAAGTGGAGAGAGGGGGGGAGAGATGGAGAGAGGTGACACACAGACAGAGAGAGGCTCGTTTAATCTGTCACCCATTCAGTGTCTGAGAGGAGCTGCAGACTCAAGAGTGCCTTTCTCCATCCTACTGGGCCCAATTATGTCAGGTGCTGACATCTCTGCTCTCTCTGAGAGAGAGAGAGAGAGAGAGAGTGAGAGAGAGAGAGAGAGAAGGTCCGACGGCCTGAGACTGAGGAGGGACCAGTGAAGAGGCAAAGGCATAGCAGCTCAGCTGACAGCAAGGCAATGAAGTAAAGGGGGGAGGTGGAGAGAGAGGGGAGAGAGGGAGGAGAGGGGAGAGAGGGGGGAGAGGGGAGAGAGAGGTGGAGAGATGGAGGGAGAGAGGGAGAAGTAGAGAGAGGGGGAGAGGGGAGAGAGGGGGGAGAGGGGAGAGAGAGGTGGAGAGATGGAGGGAGAGAGGGAGAAGTAGAGAGAGGGGGAGAGGGGAGAGAGGGAGCGAGGTGGAGAGAGGGGAGAGGTGGAGAGAGAGAGGGAGGAGAGGGGAGAGAGGGAGAGAGGTGGAGAGAGGGGGAAAGGTGGAGAGAGGTGGAGTGGTGAAGTGGGAGAAGTGGAGAAAGGGGGAAAGGTGGAGAGAGGGGGAGAGGGGAGAGAGAGAGGTGGAGAAAGGGGGAGAAGTGGAGAGAGGGGGAGAGAAAGGTGGAGAGAGGGGGAGAGAAAGGTGGAGAGATGGAGAGAGGGGAGAGGTGGAGAGAGGGGAAGAGAGGGGGAGAGAAAGGGGGAGAGAGATGGAGAGAGAGGACCGAGGAGAGAGGGGAAGAGAGAGAGTGGGCCGATGAGAGAGGGAGAGAGAGGTGGAGAGAGGGGAAGAGAGGGGGAGAGAAAGGTGGAGAGAGGGGAAGAGAGGGGGAGAGAAAGGTGGAGAGAGGGGGAGAGAGGGGAGAGGTGGAGAGAGGGGGAGAGAAAGGTGGAGAGAGGGGGAGAAGTGGAGAGGGATGGAGAGAGGGGAGAGGTGGAGAGAGGGGGAGAGAAAGGTGGAGAGAGGGGGAGAAGTGGAGAGAGGGGGGGAGAGATGGAGAGAGGTGACACACAGACAGAGAGAGGCTCGTTTAATCTGTCACCCATTCAGTGTCTGAGAGGAGCTGCAGACTCAAGAGTGCCTTTCTCCATCCTACTGGGCCCAATTATGTCAGGTGCTGACATCTCTGCTCTCTCTGAGAGAGAGAGAGAGAGAGAGAGTGAGAGAGAGAGAGAGAGGGAGAGGGAGAGAGGGAGAGGGAGAGAGAGAGAGGGAGAGAGAGAGAGGGAGAGGGAGAGTGAGAGTGAGAGAGGGAGAGGGAGAGAGAGAGAGAGAGAGAGAGGGAGAGAGAGAGTGAGAGAGAGAGAGCGAGAGCGAAAGAGACAAAATTGTTAACTAATCTAACTATAACTGAATCAATCCCACACAGGTGTAACACCTGGTTGTATCCCTGAATGTCAATTAGGAGGAACGGCAGCCTGTGATGATCAATAGTAATAACATAACAGACAGAAGCACTCCTCTTGGATGCTTCCAAACCTCACTAGTACCACAACAACAACAACAACAACAACCACCACCACCTCCCATCTTTGAACTCTCTCCTCCCCTCTGTGTTTTGCTTATGAAGTAAGTAAGTGTGCACTGCACATCCGCTCTGGTGAAACATGACTTAACCATCCATCACCGGTCAGACGCGGAGAGGAACGGATTTATGTCACAGACTGAGTCATGGGCGGAAGGCCAGCGCTAAGAATAGAAACGTGCTCTAGAGGTATAGAGAGGCACTGTGGAGGGATGCCATTCAATTAGTGCTGTATGTCTTCCTACCTGAGTAAGCAGAACACAGCGGCGGTGCGTCATTCAGCCCTTTGCTGATCACAGGTCTCGGGGCAATTAAAGGCGGAGTGCGTCGAACACATTGAGGTCTCCGTTTGAAACGCTAGTAGGGGGTGTCGACGTGTGAGGTGTTTGGGGAGTGCGTTACTTGAATTGAATGATGATGATGGTCTTTTTTGGGGCGCAGCAGAGAGCTGTCCCGCAACTCTCTGCTTGTCTGTTAACCTTGTGTGGGAAAACCATTCAGAGGCACACTTTGACTTGGAGAGAGCAGCAAACACACCGCCGGAATTACTGTAGCACAGCAGTGGTTTTCAAACGTTTTGTGACCGAGGCGCACCAAAGACAAAATCGCAAGGAACACCTGAATATAATATCCGTGCAAAATAGCCTCTACGTGTTATCACTCTTATCACTATGTAAACGTTTTGTATTTAAATGCCAAATCAAATGGGACAAACTCTATTACCCGTGAAATATTTATTAACAAAATCATTCAGGAATTCATTTGAAACTTTGTAAAATGACATCAAAAGCAGCAACACACGATTTAAACCAAAATTTGAACATAAGAAATGATGTAGGCTAACGGAACTGAAAAGAGGGAAAGACAGAAAGATTTGTGTTTTCCACTCTCATATTTCATTATTTATCCTTTTTTTTTTGCACATACAGAATTTGCCTCTGTATTGGGAAGTAGTACTGATATCACAAATTGAAAATTCACTCATAGCTTTTTGTATGGTTTTAGGCTATACAGTATATTTGCAATAATAATAATGTATGGTTGTCACAAAACCCCACGGCACAGGCACACCATTTGGGAACCACTGAGCGAGACATGTCTTACAGCCTACACTTGATAAATAAAAGATCCAAGCCTTTTTCTATGCACACAAAAGGCTTATTTCTCGCAAATATTGTTCACAAATGTATTTAAATCCATGTTAGTCAGCACTTCTCCTTTGCCCAGATAACCCCTCTCTCTCCCTGACAGGTGTGGCTTATCACAAGATGCTAATTAAACAGTGTGATTATTGCACACGTGTGCCATGGGCTGCTTACAATAACGCTGCCTTCAAATGAGGTCGTATTTACCGTGTTCACGAGCGCATTTTCAGAAAGCTCAGAGTTTCACGATACCGTGTGCTGTACACGCGTTCACAAGTTCCATTTGGAGGCAGCAGAACACATTGGAGAGACGGCTTAATGGTGCTGAAATGAACATTTAATTCACGGACAACATCTTTTATTGTGACCAGCCCAAAGCACACCTGTGCAATAATCATGCTGTTTAATAAGCATCTGGTTATGATGCCACACCTGTCAGGGGGATGGATTATCTTGGCAAAGGAGAAGTGCTCCCTAACACGGTTTTAAACTAAATTTGTGAACAGAATCTGAGAGAAATAAGCCTTTTTGTGGGCATAGAAAAACGATTCGATCTTTTATTAAAATTTGTGAAAAATGGGAGCAAAAACAAACATTTATATTTTTGTTCGGTATAGTTCTAAATTGAGTTTTTTTTAATGTCACAAAGATGTCTGCAGAAGAAAAACAAAGCATGAAAGAGATCAATCTCTCTCCATGTCTGAGCTCACTGCAACGTTGAATGACTGAGCCGATAGTAAACACTCCTTCCATTGACCACAAAAGAAAGCATTCATTTGACAAGGCCGGCCCGTGTAGGCGAGAACATCAAAGCTCACCGCTGGCTCAGCGGGTGGGTGGACATGTACGCGTCGTGAGACACGCATGCAGGCCCCGGAGTTTAACAAGGTTGAGCCTGTTACTCGCCCTGTCTGGCACCCCACCACTCTTGACATTTCCACTCCCTCGCCGCAACCGACGTACATTTAAGTAATGATTCTGCTATCACATTGGTGGTTTAGTCCCAAAGTGGACGAAGACGTGGCCTAGAAACTAGAATGCTAATGGCGGGGACAGAGACCCTGTGAGAAGACGTGCACTTGTTGCCCTGGGGGGAGGGCGGGCCTCCTCTGTCCTGTCCCACAGCCAAGCAGTCCTGCAGCCTGTCCAGAGGAAATCCTGTCCCCTTTATAACACCCAGTGAAAGCACAGCATTTTACAATAACAACCAAACGCTAACTCAAGCCTTCCCAAACCACACTAACAATGCCAGTGGCTCCAAAGGAATGCCTTGGCAGGCTACGAAAGCCGAGAAAAGATAAGTCACATCGAGAACCGCAAAACTCAAGTCTTTGTCCACAGTCCTGTGTGGGCTTACTACTAGACCAGTGGGTTCCCAGCTGGTGGGTAGCGACGCAAAAGGGGGTCGCGGGGCCGTTTTGAGAGGGTCAGGATTTATGCATGAAAAAAAATATATATTTGACTCCTTGAGGACGTCGGCGTCCACGGCCGACAATCTCGACATGACTGTATTTCAGAGGCTGTAGCAGCCAGGCTCGTTTTTAAACCCAGAGTGAAGATACTGGTATCCTAAGGCATCATTGGTTTCATTGGTATATCAACCAGTGTCCTCTAGAGAGAAGAGTGGCGTCAGCGGAGGACCAAAATGCAAGACTCATTAGCCAATGAACAGCAAGGAATGAGTCTCGCGCTACTTTTGCATGCTAAAATAAAGCTGATAATGTACAATTTGATTCAAGGGATGAAAAACCCTTTCAGAGTACAACACAAACTGTCTATTTCGCTGCAACTCGACAGTGCTGCTTAATCCAGGACCTTACTTCCTGGAACTCTTGAGAGTTAAAAAAAATGGTCCATTGGAGTCAATGGAGATGTCGGGACTCTTCTATCTACACGGCTCTGGTATCAACCATGTCATGCTAGCTTGTCAGCAAGGGAGGTTAATAACACCCCAAATTTAGGCTACATTTTGGTGAGGGGAAAAGTGGCATGGCCATTTTCAAAGGGGTCCCTTGGCCTCTCACCTCAAGATATGTGAATGAGAATGGGTTCTATGTGTACCCAAGAGTCTCCCCTTGCACACATGCCCACCCTGCAGTTTTTGAACAAAAACGTGCAGTTTTTTGCATGCAGTATAAATGTGTTATTTTCGCCTATTCTATTTGAATATGTCTGCATCTGCATACTGGGTAATAACACCAGGTAATAAGTGAGAACACCATATAAATAAATGTAAAAAAAAAAAGACGCTCCAGAGTTCCTTAGCCCCTCCTCGAGACACCGTTTCAGTCCCTCCTGGAGGAAAGAGACTAACGTCGTTAGCGACAAGTTTGGGGATTTTTTTCTGGCCATGGGATTAACATTACCAGCAAGCAGCAGTAAGCCAGGCAATGATGATAGCTGAGTAGCATGTGCTTTTATCACAGCTAAGTCCGATAGCATCAATGCTAACTATATCAACGCTAGCGGACTTTTAAGCTATGTTATTAGCATCGATGCTAGCAGACTTTTAGCTGTGTGGTAATAAAACCACATTTCCAGAGATGGCAGTGACAACAGAATACACACAGGCTTTAGATAAGGGTCTTACCTACATGTGTATGGGGGGGGATTGTGTTCACAACATGTACAAGTAACATTACTTGCTGGTCTAACCAGAGAGAGATGATGAACAGAGCAGCCACACTCAGACAGCACAGATAGGAGGGAGCGCTTGTAATTTACACCGGCGCACGAGCGGGCGGAGTTTTTTTCTTTCATTTCTTCCTCCATAACATGCCCACCGGTAACGG
The DNA here is from genome assembly GCF_964638095.1 of Poromitra crassiceps. Classification (NCBI taxonomy): domain Eukaryota; kingdom Metazoa; phylum Chordata; class Actinopteri; order Beryciformes; family Melamphaidae; genus Poromitra; species Poromitra crassiceps. The sequence goes on from NC_139644.1 coordinate 12,300,250, forward strand.
TGTTACCAGTGGGCATGTTATGTAATCAGGGTATGCCCCACCACCATGTAACACCGACTACCGCAGCAGGCCTAATACTGGGGTCCCTAAACATTCTTGGAAATGGATTCAATTAGCCCAATTGTATTCGTGCGATGATGTAACTTGACCTCACTGTATAAAATGACCTATTGTGACCTCTAGCATAGACATCACAGCCTCATGAAACTTCACAACCACAGAGACCTAGATCATTCAGAAAGGAGCATCACCAGTTGTTTAACTTATATTAGCATACAGTATATACACACACGTGTAATTCAAGACAAGTCTGTATTTTTATTGAATTCAAGATTTTTTTTATTTTCATATTTCATAGAGTTGAATTTAGATTCTTGAAACTTAATGAGCATAACCAGTTTAATCTTGTTTAAAAAAATACATACACAAAAAAACAATCTGAAATTGGACTAAGGACAAATGTGGGTCGTGAGGCTCGTCCAGTAGAGAAGCACTGTGCTAAGAAGACGGTGACCCAACACACTGGAATGCCGTCCTTGGGTGTCTGCTCATGTTTTATTAAGGACAAGGCACAGGCGAACTGAACGGATGTTCTTTCTCTTCCATTTGATTGGGTTAATCTTCTGCCTTATTGCTGCGACAGTTCAATTCTCTCTGTACAGACGTCTTATCCAATAACAGTAGAAAAGAAAGCTCATAGCCCGCCTGACTAAAATGGCACCTGAATGGCTCGCTAGCCTATTTCTGACATATTCCTGAGTAACATTGAACACATTTGAGGCCAGGAAGTGAGGGAGGTAAAGAAAGCTGGGAGCGGTGCTGGAAACAGGAAGTGAGGGAGGTAAAGAAAGCTGGGAGCGGTGCTGGAAACAGGAAGTGAGGGAGGTAAAGAAATCCGGGAGCGGTGCTGGAAACAGGAAGTGAGGGAGGTAAAGAAAGACAGGAGCGGGTGCTGGGAACAGGAAGTGAGGGAGGTAAAGAAAGCTGGGAGCGGTGCTGGAAACAGGAAGTGAGGGAGGTCAAGAAAGCCGGGAGCGGTGCTGGAAACAGGAAGTGAGGGAGGTAAAGAAAGCCGGGAGCGGTGCTGGAAACAGGAAGTGAGGGAGGTAAACAAAGCCGGGAGCGGTGCTGGAAACAGGAAGTGAGGGAGGTAAAGAAAGCTGGGAGCGGTGCTGGAAACAGGAAGTGAGGGAGGTAAAGAAAGCTGGGAGCGGTGCTGGAAACAGGAAGTGAGGATCAGGGAGGTAAAGAAAGCTGGGAGCGGTGCTGGAAACAGGAAGTGAGGGAGGTAAACAAAGCCAGGAGCGGTGCTGGAAACAGGAAGTGAGGGAGGTAAACAAAGCCGGGAGCGGTGCTGGAAACAGGAAGTGAGGGAGGTAAAGAAAGCTGGGAGCGGTGCTGGAAACAGGAAGTGAGGGAGGTAAAGAAAGCTGGAAGCGGTGCTGGAAACAGGAAGTGAGGGAGGTAAAGAAAGCTGGGAGCGGTGCTGGAAACAGGAAGTGAGGGAGGTAAAGAAAGACAGGAGCGGGTGCTGGGAACAGGAAGTGAGGGAGGTAAAGAAAGCTGGGAGCGGTGCTGGAAACAGGAAGTGAGGGAGGTAAAGAAAGCTGGGAGCGGTGCTGGAAACAGGAAGTGAGGGAGGTAAAGAAATCCGGGAGCGGTGCTGGAAACAGGAAGTGAGGGAGGTAAAGAAAGCTGGGAGCGGTGCTGGAAACAGGAAGTGAGGGAGGTAAAGAAAGCTGGGAGCGGTGCTGGGAACAGGAGAACATTAGGCAAGGTTTGATAGCTGTGGTTAATAGCACCATTTTATGGCCATTTCCCCTGGATCCTCCACCTCCTGCTGCTTCACTAGCTCTCAGTACAACAGGCAGGCACGCCATGGTCCACAGTCTGCTCAAGACACAGGTAAACAACTGAGTGTTCACAGACAACACACAGTCTGTTCAAGACACAGGTAAACAACTGAGTGTTCACAGACAACACACAGTCTGCTCAAGACACAGGTAAACAACTGAGTGTTCACAACAAACACACAGTCTGCTCAAGAGTCAAGACACAGGTAAACAACTGAGTGTTCACCGACAACACAGTCTGCTCAAGACACAGGTCAACAACTGAGTGTTCACAACAAACACAGTTTGCTCAAAACACAGGTAAACAACTGAGTGTTCACAACAAACACACAGTCTGCTCAAGACACAGGTAAACAACTGAGTGTTCACAACAAACACAGTTTGCTCAAGACACAGGTAAACAACTGAGTGTTCACAACAAACACAGTTTGCTCAAGACACAGGTAAACAACTGAGTGTTCACAACAAACACAGTCTGCTCAAGACACAGGTAAACAACTGAGTGTTCACAACAAACACAGTTTGCTCAAGACACAGGTAAACAACTGAGTGTTCACAACAAACACAGTTTGCTCAAGACACAGGTAAACTACTGAGTGTTCACAACAAACACACAGTCTGCTCAAGACACAGGTAAACTACTGAGTGTTCACAACAAACACACAGTCTGCTCAAGACACAGGTAAACAACTGAGTGTTCACACAGACAACACACAGTCTGCTCAAGACACAGGTAAACAACTGAGTGTTCACAACACAGTCTGCTCAAGACACAGGTAAACTACTGAGTGTTCACAACAAACACACAGGCTGCTCAAGACACAGGTCAACAACTGAGTGTTCACAGACAACACACAGTCTGCTCAAGACACAGGTAAACAACTGAGTGTTCACACAGACAACACACAGTCTGCTCAAGACACAGGTAAACTACTGAGTGTTCACAACAAACACAGTTTGCTCAAGACACAGGTAAACTACTGAGTGTTCACAACAAACACAGTCTGCTCAAGACACAGGTAAACTACTGAGTGTTCACAACAAACACAGTCTGCTCAAGACACAGGTAAACTACTGAGTGTTCACAACAAACACACAGTCTGCTCAAGACACAGGTAAACTACTGAGTGTTCACAACAAACACACAGTCTGCTCAAGACACAGGTAAACAACTGAGTGTTCACACAGACAACACACAGTCTGCTCAAGACACAGGTAAACTACTGAGTGTTCACAACAAACACACAGGCTGCTCAAGACACAGGTAAACAACTGAGTGTTCACAACAAACACACAGGCTGCTCAAGACACAGGTAAACAACTGAGGGACTTTCCCAAAGGCACGTCGGCGTGAAAATATCCGTGTTTTGGAATGATCCGCTGAGATAAAGTTGGAAAATTAGCAGAGCGTTTTGTGCGTGCCCTCTCTTCTCCTGCGCCGTTTCGCTGACCCTGACCAGCCAATCAGAGTGATTTCTCTACCCCTGACCAGCCAATCACAGTGATTTCTCTCACCGACGACCCGAAAAGCCGCCGTCAAAGCCGACTGGAGCCAACGGTGCGGCGACACACCGCAAATACTCTAGCGACAGCCTCCCAGACGTGGCCGACGACGGCTTGGTGTGTCTGAGGCTGAAGCCTGCTAGAAAGAGGAAGCACCAGAGCGCATTGTGCTTTGAGTGCTTCAGTTTTACAGATGCAAATTGCTCCCACTGTTCCTCCGTCTCTCGCACACGGGAACAATAGACTGATTCTCCATCTCGTGGCCCTGTTCCCTTCATGTCCTCTTACCCTGCTGTCCTCTCTGTAGCGCCACCATCAACACGCCCCTCTCAGCCTATCTGCGTCTAACTGAGGGTCGTGTCTGCTCATCTTCAGCATGGCTGTGCTGTCATTAGCAGAGCATAGGGGGCGCTGCTGTGTGCGAGCGCCGGAGAGATGAGTCAAACAGGCCTCTGAACTGTGGTGGGCGAGAAAACAGGCGAGCAAAAAGCAGCCACTGCTTCTGCTGCTGCTGCTACAGGCTTTTACTACACCCACTTACATTGTAGGGGGGGCGCAGCTACACCTCCAAACACACACAGACGTCGCTACTAGACGAGAACAAACAGGAGGTACAAGCTCAAAACAATAGAAAAAAACATCCTTCAGTCACTTCATTGCCCAAACACTAGCATCTTCAGCACGGTGGCTCAGTTGTTGGCCACAACAAGAAGGCACCGGGTTCAAACCCCGGTCCGTCACAGGTGCTGTCTACGCGGATGTTATCTATGTGCGTGTTCTCCCCGTGTTCGTGTGGGTTTCCTCCGGGTGCTCCGGTTTCCTCCCACCATCAATGACATGTATGTTTTAGGGTTAATACTCCTGTCAATGACATGTACAGTATGTTAGGGTTAATACTCCTGTCAAAGACATGTATGTTAGGGTTAATACTCCTGTCAAAGACATGTATGTTAGGGTTAATACTCCTGTCAAAGACATGTATGTTAGGGGCAGGGCCCGAAATTAAGACCCGCCAAGCGCCAATGAGGACTCGATTTTACGTCTGGCGTGTGACGCGTGCTTTGTGAGACTGTCTCTAGTTTTCTGGTGGTGTCATTCTGGCTCTCTCGTATTCACCTTATGTTCATACGCGGGGGCGGGCCAAATTCTTCCGGGTCGTGTTAACACTTCCGGCGGTCACGGCGCGAAATACAAAAGAACATCATGAAGAAGAGAGTCGTTTTTGTAGCGGACAGTGCAGGGGGTAAAATAAAGAACGTAGCCTACTACTTTGAGCTCGGTACACAGCAAGCAAGCGGAGTATCCACCTTTCTTGTAAAACATACCTGGACTCCAACAAAGAAAGCTTCAGATAGTTTTCTCTCCTCCGAGCGCTCGAGCCACTTACTGTACGCCTATAAGACCCGCAGACGTTAACGTAATTCCCTGGAATGTGAGACTTAACGAGCCAGTTACATGGCGTTGCATTCTTAGACAGTGCCGTTAGCTTTTATTTGGTATCTTACATACAATTTGCTAAATTATTAGTTAATTCAGAGTTAGATGATATTGGAGCAGCCAGCCATTTTATTTGTATTTATTTTTACCGGAAGTCGTCACACGACATGACCAGACAACCGGGTCAAATGGGCGTGGCTACATAAGGTGAATAGTTCTAGGAAGGTTCCTAGTAGAGGAGGGGTCAAATGCAGAGGATGAATCGGTAGACCGATTAATCGGCCGGCCGATGAATGCCTGATAGGAGCATCCATGAGAAGAGACTGACCTGCTGTGACAGAAGCTACCGTTCTATAATCACTTCACTCAAATGAACGTTTCCTGGTGACAACTTCATCCAGGCCGCTTTCACAGCTGCTTTGTTTGCTACAATTGAATACAATCCTGTCGGGTTTATTGCTTTTGTTGAGTTCTAACGGGGCGGCAGGAACAGAACCAATTGAGTTAGGGTGCGAGTCGAAGAGGAGCTCCCCGGTCACAGGCTGCTACCAGCTCAGCGCTCAACTGCTTTATATGATATGAGGCTCGCTTACGGATGAGAACACAGCGAGGGAATCGTGCATTTAATGAAGACAAATGGTCGTTTTTTGTTGACGTACCTCCCAAAGTATTTGGAAGACCACAACTCGCCGTTGCTTGTTGGCCGAGCGACGACGTGTAATGAAATACCAGGCGAGTTGCATAGAGAAGCGCGCGCATATAATCAATCAATGTCAGCGAGCTGGTCGACCACACGAGTAGTTAGCATGTGTTGTTGTGATGTGTCACTTTGCAAAGTGGAAATGACACGAGGATATCTTGATGTTTTCATGTTCACTTTACGATTCAAAGCGAGGAAACGGACGGCCGACCTGCACGACAGGAAAAGGGCACACTTTGATGACATCATTTGGAGGCGGGGGCTCGTGTACTATGAGAGGGGCGGCTGTGGGCGTCTTGAAGATCAGACAGTGGACAGGCTGCTGCAGCAGGCCAACACTGGAACACACAGGCTGCTGCAGCAGGCCAACACTGGAACACACACAGCAGCCCAGCAGCAAAGCTTCAGCCAACACTGGAACACAACACACACACAGCAGCCCAGCAGCAAAGCTTCAGTCATAACGGAGCTACTTCATAGAAACAAACATGTCCTCACATCAGGTTGGAAATAGGAAAGGTCGGATGTCGAGTCGTTTCTTCTTTATCGACATTTACTTTTCACAACAGCCTCTCAGCACCGTGAGGCTCAGAGTAAACTGTGTGTTTTTCCTTTGAAGGTACGTTTGTTTGACGCCCGGCAGTAGTATGGAGTTACTTTGCCGTGTTTAAGCACACGATTTGGCCCAAACGTCCAAGAGCACCGCAAAGCCAGGAGAACTAGAGGTTATCTCACGAAGCGACACACTGTGGGCTGTGAATCTTCACTGGCCTCACGATTCGATTACGATTCAGAGGGCTACGATTCGATTACGATTATCGATGCATCACTTTTTTTCCACAATACATGATTTATTTTTTCTCACTCTCTTTTTTCTCACTGTGTGGCTACTTTTAAAATAAGTGCATTTGGAATTGCATTGTATTATGATCCAAATAAACAACTGCATGTACTTCCATTATATTTTATTCGATTATTAAAAACTAAAAACTAAAACAAAAATATTAATCGATTTTTGACATTTGTGATCTTATAATCGATTATTTTTGACACCCCTACTGTGCATGACCCATACATGACCCATACATGACCCATACATGACCCTACATGACCATACATGACCCGCCCTTGGCTGTGCCGTGGAGTCTTTGTTCCCTCTCTCTGCCATATCAGCTCTCAACAAGCTCCCTGGTTAAGCACAATATATGCATTAATTAATACACAGGACAAGATGTTACTATCCCTTGTGCCAAAATCCGAGGAAAAACACATTTAGAAGCCCAATCCAGAATAAAACAAGCTAACAGGCTAACAAACTAATAAACAAGACACAAATCACCAGTTACCTACCCTAGCCAACAGCAGTATGAAGCATGTCATTGGGGTTTTCAAGTGGGCACCTTCCTTCACCGACGTTTCGTTAAGTTAGGCCCACGACACCTCAAGAAGGCTTAACGGTGTAATCCAGCGTCCTGGAAACACCCCCCTCCATGCTACCACCGCACAACTGCATATTACCTCACTATCTAAGCCTAGCTATCCAGGGCGATTCGGTATGACATTCCTGACTACACCACCACTGTCAATGATTCAGCCCAGTTGATGCGGACCGTTAATCATGACCACCAACAAACAATCCCTAACTACACCACCACTGTCAATGATTCAGCCCTGTTGATGCGGACCGTTAATCATGACCAACATACAATCCCTAACTACACCACCACCGTCAATGATTCAACAACTGCAACTGTATGTATGAATTTATGTATGTCATGGGGTGTGAATTGTATGTGGGGCAAATTGCTTTGTGTTTGCCTCTGTGTATTGTACAGACTGTGACAACAAATGTCACCCCCCCCCCCCTCTCCCATTTTTCTCCCCAATTGTACTTGGCCAATTTCCCCCACTGCTGCCCCGGTCGCTGCTCCACCCTCTGCTGATCTGGGGAGAGCCGGAGACTAGCACTTCCTCCGACACATGTCGCAGTTGCCAGCCGCTTCTTTTCACCTGAAAGCGGGGAGCTTCACCGGCAGGACGTAGCACATGGGGGGATCACGCTATTCCCACGAGTTCCCTTCCACCCCGAGCAGGCACCGCGACCGACCAGAGGAGGCGCTAGTGTAGCGACCAGGACACATACCCTCAATCCGTCTTCCCACCCGCAGGCACAGCCAATCGTGTATGGATGCACGGCCAAGCTGGAGGTAACCCTTGGTAGGCAGGGAATCTAACGCTACACTACCCAGACGGCAGACGGCCAACTAATTTAATCTTGAAGGACAATAAGAATAAAAGAAACCATCTAGCCATCCATGGACCACATTACACTGAACATGTTGTTCATCTGGTATGGCTCGTTTGTAACTGGCTCATGTAACTGAGCCAATAAAAAACAAATGGCTAGCGCTATTAACACAAATCTGGCTCCTGATTGGTTAAGGAACCTCTCTAACACCTAACAGTTAGTCCTATTGCAGCAACATTATCCGCCCCTCTCTTCTTGTGTGTGTCATCTCATTTCTGAGTGTTGTCTTTATGTTCAAGCAACAAGGATGTCTAGAACGATGCAATTCTACAAGCTATTTGTCATTGATGTCGTTTGCACAGATCTCATGTTAAATGGCACAGCTTTGTTCACAACAAAATAGATTTTCTTTAAGCAAAGCATGTATCAATCAGCCAATAATTCATGTTACAACCACAACTATTGTTTTTTCCACCTACTGCTGCTCACTACCGACTTTGTCAAGAACAACAAATATTCCAGGGAGACAATCGTCGCACAGGTAAACGCATATGAAGAGCTAAGAGAGATACAGAGTGCAATTCATTGCTTTTCGACCATGACAACAACATACAATCTAGTGGCCTTGTTTGCAGTCATCTCTCTTCTGATCTGTCACGACTAATCACCTTGTGTTCCTCTATAATAGCACTCTTCCATTTCCCCCTCATTCAACAACCTGCTCCATATACAATCAAATGCGCCACTGCGTTGGAAACCTAAGTGCAATCCTCCGTTTCTCCATCGTCGTTAACAGAATGATCATTGTTCTGTCGTCTGTCTGTGTTGCTGCTGTGTCAACGACATCCAACTGATGCTGTTCACAAGGAAGTGGTTAACGCAGCTTTTACCGTAGCTGAGAAGCGCATCAGTAAAAGAAGGTGGAGGCTAAACACAGAGATGTTTCACGAACGCTTGAAACAAGAACTATTATTGATCGGGGGGATCGGTCACCTTCAGTGTTTATAGTCGTGAGATCTGATATCACTGATGCAGAAACAAAGAAGCTTTTCCCAGAAACGTCCGCTCCCACGTCGTGACAGCATCAAAGACTGTCACCATCAGTGACCAGTCCAGGCACTGGCCTTTGACAGAGCAGCATGCTGAAAGGCAGAGTCTGTACCTGGATGTCATGTAATTGTGCATCTTTAAAGTGCCGTGTGGATGCTGCATACAAAGAGTGTGCTTTGTGGACTAGGTCGTTGGGGCTCAACAGAATGACATCCACTGTGATGATGACATGAGTCTCTGCAGGAGGGCGAGAGTCACGCGTTCTCCCCGACACTGCAGCAACAAGGGCTTGGTGTTGAAGGCCAGGCAGGAAGTCAACTTTAGCCGTCACTGCTGCCTGGGGACGTCACACCGACGTGAGGACAATGTCCTCGCACCACACTCTGCCTTTTGTGTTGAATGACAGTCATCCATCTCCTCCCTCCTTCTATTTGAACGTGCCTCAAGTATTCAATATGCAAGAGGAGTTTTTGGACTCGCCCATAAGTTCCCAATTGGCAATTGCAAAAAAAAAAAAAAAAAAAAGCAATCATCATTGAATGATTTCCTGCACAAGCTTTAACATTTTGTAAACGTATTCCTGGTTTGATCCGCTGAGCAAAAAAGCCTAGATCAGATCTAAGCCTAGATCAGATCTCGTGGCCAAAACCACTCCGGAGGCAGAAGCCACATAAAGCTTTTATGTGTAATGGGCTTTCATCATCACTGTTAACTGCCCTGGGAAACATGTCTGTTTCTCCACACTCTCGAGTACAAAGACACCACGCTGAGTTCCCTACAAGCATTGGGTTGTCAAGCACCAACCTCCCCGTTCACAATGTCTTCGTATATCACAACAGCGAGGCTGGGAATCGGGAGGGGTTCAGCTGATTAGGGAGAACTTCATGGGGAGTCTCGTGTATCAAGCGCTCGCGGCCTTCGAAATGACCTCTCTCGCAAATGACCCACGATACTGGTCTGTCTGTGGGATGTCTGAGGTTACTGATTGGCAATGCCAACCAGAGGCCTGGAGAGAATGCAGACTCAGATTCAAGCTTCAAATCAGATTTGAACAACCCCAGGAGAACATTATTTGACCTTAATTTGATGACAAAACATGTATGTAAAGTATATGAACATATTGTATACCGGTATATCACTAGCAATGCTCTGACACAAACGACTGATAATCCAGTTGACATTTTGGGTAAAACATGATTCTGAATCAGCAAATTCTCAGAGATCTCACTCACAGTATGGTGGGGGTGGGGGGGGTCGCGATTCGCAACTGCATTCTTCTTCAAATTGAATAACTAATCTAATCTTCTTGAGGACTGAACTTCTAAGACTACTTTGCTACGCATGCAAGACAAAGCAACGCACTATCCTAGCTGGAAATTTACAATTGCCTTTTTTAACCAAATAACCAAATAAGCACACCTCTCATACAACCAAAATGAGTTTAGTGTTGTAAATCCCCAAAAACAGTGACTGGTTACATTCTCAAGGTGACGAGTGGGAAAAAAAGAGTGTGTGTGGAGGATGGGATGTGTCAAATATCAGTGGTCTGTCACCTTCAGCTCTCATAAAACAGCCAAGAACAGACCCACCACCATCATCAAAGAGCTGTGCAAGGTGCCTGGAGAGGGGAAGTGAGAGGTGAGAGATGGAGGATGCTAGCTAGCTAAGCTATATACACCACCACTAAAACACAACAGCAGCAAAAATGGTGTTTATGTTGGGTTTTTTTTTTACAGGAAATTGTAAAAATGGGCAGAACTTTAACTTCCTGTAAGCGGCAGTGCAGAACTGAGGGTATTAGCAATATGTTGCCCTGTTGTTTTGGCTGTAGCAGGCTAATTTAAGGTGTGAACTGAGCCATAAAGTCTGGCAACTAATCTCTAACAGCATAGCATGGCTACTCTCCAAAACAGTCCTGTGTGGACTGTACTGTACAGGCGCAGGATCATGCCTCCATTTCATTTGCATCCTATTAATGTCCAGAATAGCTATTCTGTGGAGCTAATATAGTCTGGCTGTGCAGTGTGGTGGATGAACCCTACATGACCCAGTTACTAAGCTGTCATCCTGCATCGGGAACAAAGAGGAGCAGCTGTCTATCAATTATAGCGTAGACGCGTTTTGAGGAGTGACGCGTACCGTTACTTTAGCCACACACACAGCACCTGCACCAGTGGCTAGAGTTTCTCCCTGGTACCGGCCTTGCTGACCCCGTATCACAGGGTGACGAGTCCAGTTCAATATGTAAAAGTATTACCAGGACAAACGTGCAATGCAAGATCACCATTACCAAACAAGGCAGACTGGCCTGCAGAGATCATACGACTGATGAAAAATAAATAAACGTAAAATCAAAAATCAAAAATGTAAATGTAGGCTATAGGGTATATCTATCTATCTATTTATCTATCAATATATCTAAATTAGAAGCAGTTGCGGACAACAAAAACGAATTATATAGTGGACAAAACAAAAGCTGTTGCAGCAGAACAATAGGATAATATACCTTTGTTATACAGATCACCTGAAAGCGTCTGGCAAATGTTGCTGGGATGTAACGTAGGGGGACAGTGGCAAGACATGTTGCAATTGCAAAAACAAATAGGCTGATACACAAAAGAAATTGGCAGTGGTATGGATGGCCTGATACATTACCTGCTGATTCACCCGTGTTGATCCAATCTGGGTTTGCAATGCTGGCAATTGCAAAGATATCTGCTGCCAGGAACAGGCATCCTGAAATGATCGTCAGTTTATCCATATCGCCAGCTGAAGTTTGGGGGTGTCTTAGTGGTGAATGACGTCAAACTGTGGCGTGGGGATCCAAATGTGACCCCCAAACCATATAGAAAGGTGGAGCAGACAGAGAGGCTGGTTGTTATCGGTCTACCTCGCCCCCTTCAGAGGGAGCCTCCTGTTCGCATTTTGTCCACACATTGCAGCAATAGGTCTTTCGCGTCGGATAGCAGAGAGAAGCCTTCAGCTACAAAGGGCTTGGAGAAGGCGTACAAAGCATCACATCTCAACTGTTTCCCCCCAGATTCTTCCTCCTCCGATAAAGCAATAGGCTCACTCAACGCCAGGGCCCTGGTCTGGACTCCAGCCGCTCGTGTTGTCGTTTGGGTCCGTTTAGCAGCAGCAGCAGCATTGGGCGACTGCGGCTAGCAGATAGCTTTGCTAGCTATTTCCCAAATTCGGACTCAGTACGCCGAGCCGCGGCCCAGAGGCTGCTCGACGCCCGAGACCCCGATCGCGTTAGCATTTCCAGAACAACGTCACATAGCGGAGGAGCACAATAAACCAACGAGTCCCCTCGCTTCACGCTATCCTTGTTTTCCACAGGCGAAGGTTCTAACGTTACCCGTCAGGAAAACGAGAAGCCATCCTCCCCCTCTTGCTTATTCATGCCCTCCTCTCCGCTGGAATAGCATCTGTACGAAGTCCGTTAGCCGACGAGCTCTGTTGTCGGGACCGCGGCGAGGAGACCAGCGCTGTGTATTTCAATCAAAGTGCGCTGCTACAGGAGCCATTCTGGACGGTAACTGATGCGTTATTGTTGTGCTTTCCCCCCCGTATGCCCACCGTTAGCTCAGCCCCTCTTTCTTCCAAATGACATCAGGCGAACACCCCCACGCAGAGCGCTACACACATACACACACTACACATACACACACAGAAGCTCACGGTGTGTTCGCGTTCGGGGGGCATTCGTTGTCTTCTCGCGATATTATGCAAAGAAGGGGGTCGAGTCCATGGTCGCCCTGGCAGAGTGTATGGATGGTGAGAGAGGTCTGGGTCAGTGTGTAGTAGATGGAAAATGTAGGGAAACTGGTGCCTCCCTCCAGTCGGTGATGATTAGTTACCATATAAGGCTAAACAAAATGTATTTCAATTTCAAAATAGCATTCATTTATTATTTATTCCTTCAAATATCAAATGATGGAATGAAACTAAATAACCGAGTCATTGTAACTACAGAAGGGCCACAAATTTGAGTTCTGACATTAATATCTCAGGAGGATTCTGAGAATAAAGACAAAATTCTGACTTTACTTAGAATTCTGAGACTGAGCATTAAGTCAGAATTCTGAGATTAAAGTCAGAATTATGAGTTCTGACTTTAAACTGGGTTCAGTCATGATTACTGTTTTTCAGTTAGATATGTGTGGGTACAATACTTAAGTTTAGAGTAAAGTTGAGCTCCATACCAAATACAAAATCATCACATAACATAACATTGTTTGATATCTTCCTGAGACCCGGACACCCCCCCCCCCCCCATGTCTCTTGGATAAATAAATAAATCCATGCATTTGCACTTGGTTAATGTAAAAATGCACATGAAACCATGGGAGGTCCAGATGCTTCTGGCCCATCATCTGAAAACTCTCTGTTTGAGCCTCAACAAAATTCTCTCCTGTTTAATGGTGTGTCTCCTACAATGTTCGGTACAAGTGTCAGGTATAAGTGCAAATAATACCTTAAACCCCATGACACAGTGGTGTGGCCATTCAGCCTTATGGCACTAGACCTGCGCCCACCACCCACATCCCCCTAGCCACTCCCCCTACCCACCCCTTGAACCCCAACTCTCTATGACCTTCCTATCCCTAGCTATAGCACCTATTCCCTAGCCACGCCCCTTCCTGACCACGCCCCCACCACCCACATCCCCCTAGCCACTCCCCCTACCCACCCCTCGAAATCCTGACTCTATGACCTTCCTATCCCTAGCTATGGCCTCTTGCTTTTACACAGCTCTGCCCCCTTCCTTGACCCCCCCACCCCCTCTACCACCCACCATTTCTGTTGAGGATACACATCTATACATATATCGTACAGGCAGGAGATCGACCTGACGACCTGGTGCAGTCAAAACAACCTGGAGCTCCTCCCAAGTGAGAACCTGGTCAGGTGGGAGGTTCATTTGAGATAGTTGGGAGGGAGAGAGAAGAGGCATGACACCAGTCAATATTTGAGAGCGACAAGCCGCCCCCTTTCTATAACCACATATAGTTTAACACAGCCAAATAAGGGCTTTTCCCCACCCATATAAAGTTTTTTATTATTGTGTTGTACTGTTGCAAGAGTTTGTGTATGGAAGTGCTATGGGTAGCATGTATGTAATAATGTATCTTAGGTGCTATAATCATTTTCACAAGGTTGATTCTGCCCAATAACAACGATATCTACATTTTAGCCCAGTTGTGTAACAAAGATTGAATATTTTGAATGATGGGGATATATTAGATTCCATTATCTCATTCAGACCTGGTGTTAGCTTAATCCCCAGATAAGTCAAGCCAGATGGCATCCATCTAACCATCCACTTGTCCCTGATAGCTGGAGGGCATATTTTAGATAGGGGGCGTGGCTTCAGATTTTGATAGCTGGAGGGCATATTTTAGATAGGGGGCGTGGCTTCAGATTTTGATAGCTGGAGGGCATATTTTAGATAGGGGGCGTGGCTTCTGATTTTGTCCACTTGACATTTACATGGACATTATTACCCTCCCCACATTATGTCACTTTGTAATTTGTAATTTATATTTTGAGTTTGCTTCATCTTCTGCAGTTGATGTGATCGCTGCGCTGCATACTTCACAGTCAAATTCCTTGTTTGTAATATATGCTTACTCACTATGGCTATTAAAATTAATCTTGAATCTATACTGCCTCATACTGTATGGTTGTATTCACAATTTAAGCTTGGAAAATTCTGTACACACACACACACATTGATTTGATGCATTCTTAACTCTTGTTCCAACATAAGCGGACACACGTTTTATTGAAAGCATGCCAGATAGCACTGAGTATGGTCAGCGCTCTCAGTTTTCAATACATCCGCAGGAACTCAGCAGAACTGTAGCCTCCCTCTGCTGGCAGTAGCAGTACCAACAGCTGGTCTGAGCAGTCCAGGATCAGCAGAATCTAATCTCACTGTTACTCTGTATTTACTGAGTATGTTAATCTCACACTATTACTTACTGAGTATATGAAAAAATGACATGTATGCAAATGACCGTATAGTTTTATGATAACACAACATGATGATCTTCTACGGGGGTGTCAAACCCGATTTCATTCCGGGCCACATCAGCATTATGGTTGCCCTCAAAGGGCCGGTTGTAAATGCAACATGATATAAATGTATCAAGCCTATGTGTTATATTTCATATTGCCTCTGATTTGATTGTTTTTTAGTAATAACTGAAATCAGAATTATAGGGAAAGCAATGGCAAACAGACAAGTATTCTATTTTTAGCCGTATTGCGCCAATTGTATTCTTTATAGCTCTGACGGGCCACATAAAATGAGGTGCCGGGCCAGATTTGGCCCCAGGGGCTTGAGTTTGACACGTGTTCTATATATTATGGATTTGGAGCCTCTGAGTCTGAGGCAAGCCCAAGAGCACTTTTGTTCAAAATAGCACAAATTAAATCTGCAGCAACGGCGATACTTCTTAAGTTAAATTAAGCAAAGTTAAAATGCTTATTTATACATTCAACCAGCATAATTAGCAGTGCATATTGAAGAAGCATGCTAACCATGGCATGAAAGGTAAATCTCTTTCCAAGGAAACCACACTTGTTCACACATACCCTGTCGGTCTAATCATTTTCGTACTTATGTCTCCCTCTACTGGCGATAAATGGAACAATACATTTTCTTTGAGCTGAATATGCCACCTCAAATACTACTGCTGCTACCACTGTTACTACATTAAGTCGGAGTATAGGTTGAATTCAACAGCACTCCTGAAACTGGCAGGGATTCAGTGACTTCAAAAGGACTCTGACGCCCCTGAACACAACCTTGAAACCTAGTTCTGGATTCATGCCACAAATCCAAAGGACAACCAGCTGTCATTACTGTAGATAGACCATTTAATGAATTTACATCAGATATACAGTGAAATGGACAAAAAACAACAATGCATCATTATCCTGCAGCTCCCTTACAGCTCCCGGACAGACTATAAATTATTGGAGACACCAAACCGATTATCTTTTGTAGCGGGAGGTCGGGGGTTTGAGGACCCCTTTCCTTTTGAAGCAGCCGGGCAAAACCTGCCCACGTTAAAATAACTCGGGTTCCTATATTCTGTTTTCATACTTCGTCCACAAAGGGAGTATTAATAAGGTGTCCGCTGGCTGCCATGGATTTCTTGCCGTCCACAAATTTCTTCGCAGCCTGTAAAAAGACAACCAAAAAAGCTTGTTTAAATTTTTGTTAAAAAAAAAAAAGTTTGAACATTTGTAATACTCTCTGGAGATGTGATTAGCAATAAGCAATATGGACAAAATATATTGCAATATTTTCTAAATATGACCACAATTCATGATATGCATTCACAATACTTTCTTAAGGCCTTGTTGCGAGTTAGAGGTAAATGAAGCATATGAACTTTTTTTAAAGTCCTTTAATTCAGCATTAGATGCTTCATTTCCCTTGGTGAGCTCAAAATCTAGAAATAAGTCCTCTAAGGGGAAGCCGTGGATAACTGATGAATTAAAGAAGCTCTCCCGGAAAAAAAATAAACTTTATAGGAGATCTATTCTTAACCCCTCCCCCATGAACATTGAAACCTATAAGAAGTGTAAAAACCAATTTACAGCCTTAGTAAAAAAAACAAAGAAAATATATTATTCTAATCAATTTACTGAAGCTTCTAACAACATCAAGACAACATGGAACCTCATTAATCACCTACTGAATCGCTCTAAATCTCCATTAGCTGCCCCCATAGAGATGAATGGTAAGAAGGGGATTATTTCTAACCCTAATGCCATTGCGAATGGCTTCAACGACTTTTTTGTAAATGTCGGCCCGGAACTAGCGTCTAACATCAAGGACTCTGACATAGACCCCTGCTTCATGATAAAGGGCCAGTATCCTCCACTCCGATATTTTGATCCACCAACATTACAGGAAGTCCGTGATATCATCATGTCTTTGAAAAACACAGCCCATGGTCATGATGGTATTAAACCTGTCCTTATTAGAGAGACCATTGATTACATCATCAAACCTCTCACTCATATCCTCTCTCTGTCACTTGAAACTGGAATTGTCCCCCAGGATTTAAAAATCGCAAAAGTCATACCCATCTTTAAAACAGGCGACTCCAAGGAATTCAGTAATTACAGGCCAATCTCAATTCTACCATGCATATCTAAAATCTTGGAAAAGCTCATCTACTCTAGATTATCTAATCACCTAGCAATCAACAACATATTATACAAACATCAATATGGCTTTCGCAAACAATATTCTACCGAACATGCCCTCATACAGCTTGTCAACTATGTTTCATCAGCTCTTGATAACAAGAAATTTGCCCTTGGAGTCTTCCTGGACCTGAGTAAGGCGTTCGATACGGTCAGTCATGACATATTGATTGCCAAACTCAATAGATACGGAGTGGAGGATACTGCCCTGCAATGGTTTAGAAACTATCTTACCAACAGAGAGCAATATGTGCATCTGGCTGGTTTCTCTTCCAAGAAATCACACATTTTGTTTGGTGTTCCGCAGGGATCAATCCTGGGCCCTTTATTATTTTTAATTTATATCAATGATATGGCCATGACATGTTCCAAACTCCTTCCAGTATTATTTGCGGATGATACAAACCTTATAGCTTCTCATGAAGACTTCAACACCTTAATTAGAACTGTCAACGAGGAACTATCTTCTGTTGCGGAATGGTTTCAATCGAATAAATTAACCCTCAATGTCAAGAAATGCAACTTCATGATCTTTTGTAATGTAAATAAATATTACCCTATAGAACTAGCTCAAATTAATATCAATAATGCTGAAATTGCATTAGTTCAGCATACTAAATTTCTAGGGGTTATTATAGATAGCGGGTTGAAGTGGTCTTACCATATTGACCTTGTCTCAAAAAGATCTGCAAAAATGCTTGGCATTTTGAGGAAGGTCTGTCCCTTAATTCACTCCTCAGCTCATTTAACCTTATATTATAGTTTTCTGTTTCCATTTATTAATTACTGCAACATTGTTTGGGCGGCAACCTATCCTACATATCTCAACAAATTATGCATCATACAGAAGAAATATCTAAGGTTTATATCTCATTCTAATAGATACGCTCCCTCGGCACCCCTCTTTAAAAAGTATAATATATTACCCATTGACAAAGTGAATGTTTATCAAACCTGTTTATTTCTACACAAGTTTATATATAGGAAACATGATCTTCCAGTCACCCTTCAATATTTGTTCATTCCCACCACAAATATTCATTCATATCAAACAAGACACAGCAATAACAATCTACTTTTACCACGCACACGGACTTCAAGGCACCAATTCAACATCGCCTTTAGAGGTCCTAAGCTTTGGAGTGAATTAAGCCTACCGCTAAGATCAATGTCCTCTTATTCTGCTTTCAAAAAGCACCTGAAGAAACATCTACTGTCCTCCTGATCCCTGTACTCATCCTTCTCTGACAGATTTTGACAACTTTTCTCGAACAGACTTTGTTCTCCTCTTAGCCTTCTTGCTTTTGCTCCAGATGCAAATGACCTTGTTTTCACTGCTTTGCTGATTTAACATGTAGCTTTTCTTTTTCTGTGTTTTTTTTGTTGTTGAATGTTTAGCCTGCATGTCACGAAATTAATATGAGTAGGTGTGGAACTCTGTACAAGCCTGCAAAGGCTTCGTTCCCACCTTGCACAGATTTGTACCTAAATTTGTGCTAAACAAATAAACTAAACTAAACGTTACAATTTTTTTTTCAACAGGACAGTATTCCATTTGCCACCTTTAAATCAAGTATACATCAAGAAAAATTACATTTCATTTAACACAACTAAATTAATAAGAGTCATTGGCCAAAGTAGGAATCCAGACCTAATTTAACTCATTCTAGTTTCTACATTTTTTTCAACAAGTTTCTCTCTCTCTCAATTTCCCCGCCCATCGAACGACCAGAGGAGGCACTATTGCAACGACCATGACACATTCCTCTAATTCGGCTTCCCACCTGCAGACACGGCCAATCGTGCCTGCGTGGAGGCGCGGCCAAGCCGGAGGTAACACAGGGGCTCGAACCTGCGACCCTCATGTTGGTAGGCAGGGAATTTACCACTGCACTACCCGGATGCCCATGAATTCTAGTTTCAAAAGCATGCATTGTGCAGCTTTCTTCGTCTTTAGTCATTTATGTCATATTTTATTGGTCGATTCATGTTTTTATTTATCCGATTTATTTATCTGAATTTCAAATACTTTTATTAATTGAACCATTTCTTTATTAATTTTAGATTTTTCAAGATGCGGTGTTCCATACTTTGCTACTATATATCACAATGTGCTGGTGAAGGTGCATGGTGATGATGAAAGCCTGTCATTATACATGTACTCACAGCGACCACGTCAGCGTGTGAGATGGATTCTATGCCCTGGAGAACGGTGTGAGGGGCCTGGTAGGCGCCGGTGGCTAGAGCCTGAGCACCCAACTCCTCCATCACGCCCTCGGAGCTCTCCATGGACATCAGGTACTCCGCTGTCATCTGGCTCCTACACAAAGTTGAGATGTGCAAAAGTCAATTTCTTCAAGGTCAACTTGTCAGTGGGTTGCCCTAGTGAACTAGTCTGTCTTAAGAAAGGCATCTACGTATTTAAAGTAGGCTGTACTGTGAATAGGCTTAAGAGCAGTTTCTTGGCTGTCTTAATGAAAAAGCATGAACTGTGCCTTGTTTGAGGCTTTTGATGAATGCTAATCCATTTCTTCTGAAAAATTAATTAAGAAAAAGTGCAAAGAGAAATCTAAGAGATCTTTCTAGACCACACATCGGCAAAATAGGGCCCACGATGGAATTGCCTTTTTTTCTCAGTGCAAGATACCCGCTGAATAAGTGTCCAAATGTTCATGTCATTCTGGCCAATACTCCACTTCTGTTATAACATTTCAGTCTGGAATATGGAATAGGCTATCTTTCAATAATCTTTATGACTAAAAGGCTAAAAGTAATCTCGTGTAAGAAATTACTCTTCTACAGTCATTTCTTGCGGCCCAGGGCCGGACTCAGAAAAACAAAACGACCCCCAAAAACTCAATAAAAGGCAGAATTATGTTAAGAAATCTCATCTGCTACAGCCATTGGATTTGTATCACTATTATATCAGGAGATTACCAAGAAATTACCAATCACAATGGGAGAGAGGGTTAATAATAGGGAGACTCCCACGGAAATCAGGAGTGTTGGCAGCCGGCAGGTATAATCTCAAATGTGTGGCCCTTCGCTTACTTGATGTAAGTCAGTATGGCCCTCAGGAAAAAAAAAATTGCCCACCCCTGATCTAGACTATTCCTTTGTGTTTGCGATGACTATTTTATCAGCAACATTATGCCTTGATGTCTGATACAACCTTGATTCCACCATGACATGACCCATAAGACAGGCCAACACTGATCAGTGAACTCACTTGGCTCTGTTGATGTCCGCCTCAGACACGTTTCCCTCGGCCACACCTGTCACCTGGGCGAGGGCAGCTTTGATCACCTGTACAGAGGAGGACAGCGAGCACAAGCTCAGTGAAAGGCACAATCTAATCGGGCAACATTTCTGAGGTTTCATATCAGAAACCATTTTCATTCTCTTTGAAGGTGTAATCTGGCAATCACCTCTGCTGCCGAGTCAGCTTGTGCTATGGTGTAGACTCCAAACAGGCCAGAGTCAGAGTATGAAGAATTGAAGGCTGTGGCCTGGAGGAAAGAGGTCAGAGGTCATCAGCCATTAGGTCAAAACTCCCTGCATTCATACAGTATCCCAGAATCCTAAACAACAGTATCCCAGAATCCTAAACAACAGCATTCCAGAAGTCAGTACGTGGGGGAGGTAACTCACGTCAAACGGCTGTGTGGTAGCCTTGGCGATGCCCTGGCTCAGGAGGCTCGTGATGTTGGAGCCCCTCTTGACATGCGGCCCGGCGCCCAGGACCCTCTGCAGCACGCTGAAGGCGTTGGCCTCGGCCGTCCCCATCACACCGCCCTCGCTGGTGATCAGTGTGTGGACCAGGCTGTCGCTGTTCTGCATCCGCAGCTCGCCTAGACACGTGCGCACGCACACACACACGCACGCACACACACACACACACACACACACACACACACACACACAATTTATTTATGTCCACATAGATGTAAAGTACAAAGGACATAAACACTATTAGCAGTGTAGGACATTTTAAAAATATTTTTGGGGCACATTTTGCCCCCACTGTCTAAAAAATGGGGGCATTTACAAAATTTGGGGGGCACTTAAAAAAGTAATTACTGCATAAAGTTGCTAAAGCGTAGTGTGGACAACAGCACACCGTTTGTGCAAGTGTGTTTTCTTTGCCTTCTGGCAACCAGCTTGCAGGTGTTGAGTGTGTGTTAAAGATGGAAATTGAATGAAAAGAAATTTATAGAAAGCTTGGGGCCATTTCTTTAGTTTTTAGGGGCATTCTGAGATTTCTTGGGGCATTTTTGCTGCCCTTGCCCCTGGCTAAATTCCTACACTGACTATTAGTGCAGTCAGACTTTAGGTCAGTTACATTATATATATTAAGTGCTTAATTGGCAATCACAATAATGCATACACATACAGTAGGATGTTAACACACAGGATGATGACAGTGCCGTGTCGATAGATACAATGATACTGTAAGACAAGATAACGGTCAGTATGCAGCTCATGGGTAGAAAAAGCAGCGCCTCCTCCATATTGAGCGGCTACCCATAATAGTAGATATTGAACAATATACCTTGCTAACTGCAGGAAGTACTGACGACCGCACACAGCGCACGCGCCTCAGGCAAAATGCGGAAGTAACTTTGGTCCCGCCACGTTAGTTCTGGCTATGGATTGACGTTTTTGCGTCACTTTGGATTATGATGTCATCGCGTGGTGAGTACACGAGTCACGACATGTGACTGAACGCGGGTAGGCTTGTGTACAGTTTACTGCCACTCAGCTGCTAAGCTGACTAGCAGCATAGATATTATATTACTATAGATGGGTCACCGCAGGCTCCGCCAATTCTAACAAATGGTAGCAGCAAGTCTCCTAAATGGGCGTGGTCAACCATTGACTCAGACCTGCCGAAAGTCTCCTAAGTCTCCTAAGTCTCCTAAGTCCATGGAAAACCATGGGCAAAACCCACGTGACAAAATGACAGGAAGTGAGTTGAAGTTGGGCCGTCTTGCTTGAATCCCATCATCTTTGCTAGCAGGAGGGGTGGAATGCACTTTCTAATTTCCCAAAATGTTGCCGTGTTCCTTTAAAGCCAGTGTGAAGATCCTGGTATCCTCTGAAACTAGAAGACCTAAGGCATCCATTGGTACCAACCAACCAATGTCATGCTCGTTGGGAAGGGGGCTAAATAACCACAAAGCTAGGCTAAAGTTTGACTATGGAAAAACTGGCATGGCCATTTTCAAAGGGGTCCCTTGACCTCTCGCCTCAACATGTCTGAATGAGAACAGGTTCTATGCGTATCCACGAGTCTCCCCTTTACAGACATGCCCACTTTATGCTAATCTGATACCGTTTTTGGCAAAAACCATGCCGTTTTTTTTGCACGCAGTATAAAGGAGGCCATTTGAGAACCACTGCTTTAGTGAAAATGTTTGCGCCAATCACTAATACGCTGTAAAGAAGACCACAGCTCCACCATCGCCGTCCAATCAATGTGATGCTGCTGTAACACAGGAAGTCTTACCTCCACGGTACACAGCCTTAGCCGCAGCGGCTCCGGCCCCGCTGCGGACACTCAGGAGCCCCTCCCCCAGCTGCCTCAAGACAGAGTGCTTCACACCTGGACAGGTACGTGAGGGAATATTAACATTAGCCTGGATGTGGAAGACAAAGCACTCGACTGTCTCACGACGAGCAAGATTTCCTCACAAACATCATAAACTCTGAGGACAGAGAGTGGTGTCGGCGCCTAATATGCTGTTGTTCAGACATGCCAACACATGCATGCTAGTCAAGTCACACACACACACAGACACACACACAGACACACACACACACACACACACACACACGTGCACTGCACACACACGCACGCACAAGTCAAGTCAAGTCAAGTTTTATTTGTATAGCACATTTCATACACAGAGGCAATTCAAAGTGCTTCACATAAAATGGTTGACAGGAAAATAAAAGAATAAAAGAAGAGAATGAAATGGACATTTAAAAGCATCACAAAACTTTAAAAAAAGAGTATAAAAAGTGCATTAAGCAACTAGTCTCTTAAAACAGACTGTCTCATCTACATCCGGCGAATGCAGCTATACAGTCTGTACGTTACACCCCCAGACCATGCACAAGGAAGTTGGGAAAAAAACCTTCAGACAGGAAGGAAGTTCGACGGAATCCGACCAATCACGACACGTGTGTCCACGAAAAATCCGGCATATTGTATTCTGATTGGACTAATGAGCGGAAGACCCGCGTTTCTGCGATTCTGATTGGACTAATGAGCGGAAAACCCGCCTTTCTACTTCCCATTCCGGTTGGTGCATGATTCTCCCCCACGAAGTACAGACGGTATGGCGGAAGCATTTGAAAATTGCGGAAGCCAACTCGTCTGTTCTAAGAGACTATTAAGCAACAGGCGCAACAGTTGCAAAAAGAGCTAAAAACTTATAGAGGACTCATTGGGTTTGCATAATAGAATGAATCAATTTATCTATACAGGCTACACAGGCATGTAGCAAACCATTAGCAGCACTGCTAACCTCTTCCCCAAATGCCAGCATCTACTGAATGCCTCTGGGTCTTTGGACAGAGGCCAGATGATATTTGAGAGGTACAGTAAGGCAGTAAGGCAGGCTGGAGTGTGTGCAAGGACCTATGCTTGCGTACATGTTGCATACTTGCGTGCTTGTGCGCACGCACAAAGTATATTTACATCAACAAGAGTGAGATAGGACTTGACTAGAGCAGAGATAGGTAAGTATGTCCTTGAGTAACATCACTAGACTAGAGCAGAGAGATATGTAGGTATGTCCTTGAGTAACAGCACTAGACTAGAGCAGAGATACTGTAGGTAGGTATGTCCTTGAGTAACAGCACTAGACTAGAGCATAGATAGGTAGGTAGCCAGGTATGTCCTTGAGTAACAGCACTAGACTAGAGCAGAGGTAGGTAGGTATGTCCTTGAGTAACAGCACTAGACTGGAGCAGAGGTAGGTAGGTATGTCCTTGAGTAACAGCACTAGACTAGAGCAGAGGTAGGTAGGTATGTCCTTGAGTAACAGCACTAGACTGGAGCAGAGGTAGGTAGGTATGTCCTTGAGTAACAGGACTACACTAGAGCAGAGATATGTAGGTATGTCCTTGAGTAACAGGACTACACTAGAGCAGAGATAGGTAGGCATGTCCTTGAGTAACAGCAGCACTAGACTAGAGCAGAGATAGTGATACTGTAGGTAGGTATGTCCTTGAGTAACAGCACTAGACTAGAGCAGAAATAGGTAGGTAGGTATGTCCTTGAGTAACAGCACTAGA
This sequence comes from Poromitra crassiceps, assembly GCF_964638095.1. Taxonomy (NCBI): domain Eukaryota; kingdom Metazoa; phylum Chordata; class Actinopteri; order Beryciformes; family Melamphaidae; genus Poromitra; species Poromitra crassiceps. The sequence goes on from NC_139644.1 coordinate 12,324,581, forward strand.
CTGGAGCAGAGGTAGGTAGGTATGTCCTTGAGTAACAGCACTACACTAGAGCAGAGATACTGTAGGTAGGTATGTCCTTGAGTAACAGCACTAGACTGGAGCAGAGGTAGGTAGGTATGTCCTTGAGTAACAGCACTAGACTAGAGCAGAGGTAGGTAGGTATGTCCTTGAGTAACAGCACTACACTAGAGCAGAGATATGTAGGTATGTCCTTGAGTAACAGGACTACACTAGAGCAGATATACTGTAGGTAGGTAATGGTATGTCCTTGAGTAACAGCACTAGGTATGTCCTTGAGTAACAGCAGTAGGTATGTCCTTGAGTAACAGCACTAGGTATGTCCTTGAGTAACAGCACTAGGTATGTCCTTGAGTAACAGCACTAGGTATGTCCTTGAGTAACAGCACTAGGTATGTCCTTGAGTAACAGCACTAGTGGAGACTCACCTAGTCCTACAAGAGCCATTCTGCCAGTGGTGAAATGGTTATCCACAAAGGACTGCAGCTACAGGGGGAGGAGAAGGAGGAGAGGCATTTATGAGCTATACACAAAGTAAAGTTTTGCAAGAGTGACTGAAATCACTTGCCTAAAACATAGACAGACCATAGCATTGACTTCCTATATGGAGGAATAGAACACGCACAGGTGACGCCATACCTGTTCACAGGAGACACGGCCAACCATGTGGTCAGGGCAGTACAGAGAGTTGGACAAGGCGTTCTTGTACGCTGCTTCATGCAACTTCTCAATTACACCTGTGGGAGAAAACAGACAACAGTCCAGTCAAAGATAATTACTTATGATAAACTACTAAGGAGGTAGATAACTTTGAATACTGATGATCTAAAACAGTGGTCCCCAACCACCGGGCCGCGGACCGGTATCGGGCCGCAACGCATTTGGTACCGGGCCGTGAGCCGGTACCAAAAAATAAATAAATAAACATAGGCTATAATATTATAGGCTGTGTGTGGTAGTTGAAACATAGTTTCAAGTTGACGTTTATTTATGTTTGTAGTTAAAACAAAAACATAAATACTGTATAGGCTACATACAGTACAACACAAAAGGCTGTTATTTACCCTTTGTCACCACCTGGTGAGTAAATATATATGTAACTAAAACCATTAAAATTGACAACCGGTCCCCAACCTTTTTTTCCATGTATCTACCGGTCCTTGGCACAAAAAAAAGTTGGGAACCCCTGATCTAAAACACTCAAATGAATAACATATTTCATCATTAAAACACATGCCATGACGCTACGGAGAAGTAGCATTTCAACAATGAAGATCCAAGTGATCAGGCACTAACCGATCTGTGGACACTGCTGGGCCAGTGTCTTGTCAACCTTCACCCTGGACGTCAGGTCTTTTACCTCCCATGGCCGGAACTCCTGAGCTGTGATCACGCTGACCAGATACTCCAACACAGAGTCTCTGGACACACAGACACACACGCACAGCACACGCACACAGTTACGGGACTGGTCACACTATAATGCATCACCATGTTAGGGCTGTAATTTACAATTATTTTCATTATCTCTTATCTGTCAATACTTTTTTTTTTTTTTTTTAGATAAAAAGTTCACAATTTAGTCTTTAACTTGTCGAAAAACAAAGACAAATGCCTATCACAAGCTACCAGAGCCCAGATAATTTAAATGACTTACTTAGCCTTATCAGCTGCAGTCAAAAACCTCCAATTTATAATATGAAACTGAGAAAAGCAAGCAAATCTTAGCATTTGTGAAGCTGTAAGAAGCACATTTTTACTTGATAAATGACAAATGATTATGCGATTATCAAAATTACAATCAATCAATCAATCAATCAATTGACTTGTGGTCTCAACACTAAACATGACCCCATGTTCACTTAGTGGAGCTATAATCAAACATGCATAAAGCATATGAGCAGGTCAATACAATAAATATGGGCAACTAAATCCTGGCTGACAATCGCAGACCAGAGCTCTGGCTGAACGAGATGAAAGAGAACTGTGAGAAATGACACGGAGAAGATTGTGCATGGCCCCACATTCTGGGCACATTGTCCTCTATAGCTCATGTGCGCTCTGGGTGTTCCACAGTTGCTGTGATTTGCTTTTTCAGATCAGCCTTTTCGGGATGTATGGAACTGCATAGGTATGTGAGAAGAGATGGGGAATTACTCAGATTTGCAGTAAATGTCAGGACTTTGACCTGGATTCATCAAGAACACAGCTAATTTCCGATATATATTGATTTTCGGCAGGAAAAAGTGGAAAAAGGGTTGAGTATCTCTTTAAGTGGGAGAGGAATCTCTGCGGCCCGAGGGAATGACGAGCCCCGATCCTCGTCAGAATCTGTCAGAGAGACAAAGTGGCCACCTATATTTCCCATACATCCATCCAACCTCGCCAAGGAGCTACATACTTAACAAAATGAACAATGACAGCGATTCCATAACACCGATGCTATGACTTGTCTCAAGCCCCCAAAACGTGTTTCCCCACGCACAAAAGAGGACTACATTTCCAACAGCCACCCCATCAGTCTCCGCTGTCGGCCTCCACCTGTGGGACAACAGTACAGCACTGACGGAACCATGGAGGCACTCACAGGTGGTCCCTCAAGCAGTCCATAGAGTAGACTAGGGTCTCCCTCGATGAGGTCACACTGCAGGGAAACACATGAGGACACCGTCACTGCACTGAGTCGGGCTGTGGGAATGTTGCACGAGCGCACCCGTGTTTATTTATAGCAGGGAAAGCTGGGGGGAGATTTGATGTGTGCGTGTTCGAGTGAGGGGGCGGGGGGACAAGATGACGCTGACTCACCTTAGGCTGGCCCCGACTGCTTCCACACCACGACACAGCCTAAAGGCAGACGCTCCCTTATTAGTCTGCAAAGAAACAAACCGCCACCGTCATTATTCAGCAAGATCCCACAGCAAGATGTCGGTATAAAGAGTAAGAAACTACGGGGCTGGGGGGTTGAGATGCCCCTTGACAAAAACAAAACAAAACTGTATTATTACATTGCAAAAGGGAAGTGAGAGGGAAGTGTGTATTGAATATGTTCCAAACAAAGTCCTTCATTTGTCACAATTGTAGAAAAGACACGCATGTAAAAATGTGTTTTAGTTTGCCTGATTCTTTGCGTTTTATTCATGAGCTACATATTATTCACCTTATGTTCCAACACAGGGGTCAGCTAGTTACTTCCCATTGTGTTGACACTTCCTGTGACAGTACAGCACTAGTGACCAGGTAAAACAGACGGTGTTTTGAACAGGAAGTCATAACACAACTGGGTCAAGTGGGCGGAGCTACATAAGATGAATATGAAGCACATTGAATTTGCCTTGTGTATGACATGTGCTATATAAATAAATGATCTTGCCTTGGTGCAGCACCTTCGATACATGAATACAGTAGCAAGTAGAGGAGGGACTCATGCGAAAAATTAAAATAGCTCTAGAAGAAGTGGGTCACAGTTCTCCCAGGCCGCCCCTTTGTCAAACACGTCACACAATTGCAAATTACCAAGTTGGCTGCCAATCGTAGCACGTGAGAAACCCCCTGGTTCTCCACGGTCTCATAGCGACTCCCAGCTCTCACAAACACGCCCACGCTGGACACGGGGGAGTAGTGCTCCAGCGACGCTATCACAAGACCGTTGTGGAGCTTGGACACCTGAGGCAGCAAAACGAAAAGAAGGTTACAGAGAATCTGGAAGGCAACAAATCGAGCTTTTGAAGCTTGTTGTCAAAGCAGCAGAGATAAACAGAAGAGTACGTGATGACGACTGCCTGTAGACAAAAGGTCTTAATCGGTTTTGATCATCAGAAAATGTCATGCTGAGACGGACTGTCCATCAGGGTGAGTACAGAGCTACTGCATGACCAAATGGCAGACAGATGCGCACATATAGACGCATATGTGGATTAGGTGTGACTCCGGCCTGAAACAGTGATTAATGTATACAGAGCTGAGCAGCACCTACCTGGACATCCTGGGCAGGCAGGGGGGCAGAGGGGGCTCCTTTGCGGCCTCCATAGGGCTCAGTTAGAGCCTCACTCCTCCTGGCAGCAGCATAGCATCGTTTCTGTGGAAAAGAGCAACGCCAAATTCAATCTCCAGCAGTTTCTCCGCTGAGGGCAGCTTGTTTGAGGGTAACGGGCAAAGAGTGCCCCTAAATTCCAATTCCTGATAAAGCTTCAGCAGGTGTAAAGTATCAGGGTCGAGTTGTGTTTAACAGGCTGTGGGGGGGGGGGGGGGTCGTTTCCTCTTGCCTTTTCCTGCTCAGAGTGTATAATATCAAAGAGCAAGTCTGGTAACAGAGTGGTCTTAACTCCACAAATATGAATGCCATTGCCATGTATAACGTGTCATAACAGTTACTGCCAACTACCTAACGCTAACACTGTTATAAACAACATTGGTCTGCTATCAGTCCAATGCTATCTAGTGTGCCAAGCTGCTTTGTTTCTCCTTGTCATAGTGGAAATTAAAACATAGGGTTTGTGGGGTTCCGGGTAGTGGAGTAGGGTGACCTGAAGTGACCTACGTATGTACATTTAGCATACAGAGCGTGGAGGACTGCAAACGTCATGCATCTGTCATGTCAACAACACGTGGGCTACTGCAGCTGCGTGTGTGTTGTCATGTTCATGTCCTGCTTTCCATTTCAGGAAAAGCCCCAAATATGTCGATTCTGAGGAGAGATGACCTTCAGGTTGGCGCAGGATACAAGCAACACTACAACTTGCATTGTGGTCATCTCAGCCGGGACCAACTGCTAATGTTAGCCAAACTCCCACTCTAAATGATAAATGATCATTTGGCTCGATTTCACTGTAACGTTACATGCGAATGGTTGCGGAGACCTTGTAAGCAACGCCTTACCACCTAGCAAGGTAACTAGCCGCACAGACCCTAACGTTAGCCAGCGAGCTAACAGTGGTAAGATGTGGCTTCACCTTCAAAGGAAACAACGAATTACAACTCTGTTTAAATCCATTTGGCTACACAGCTCAGATCAAACAGGAAAAACTGGACTCACGGAGAGATTATTAAGAGGCCGAATTCCTCTCATGACTCCCGACTCTCCTTCAGCCGGGTACGAAAAGACAGATATGGCGGATTCATGTCCTACCCACAATCCACTGCGCGTAGTAGTAGCAAATCAAAGATGTTTTATGATGTCAAGATGAATATAAATTGTATCACCATATCATTCGATTTGATGGGTTTGCTGCTACTGTGGTGGTTTTGAGTAACTATGCCTACGCTGTCATGACCCCAACAGTATACAGGTTTTCATTGCAGCCAAATACGATAGCTGATTTCGTTGAGTGTAAACGTCGGAGTGTGGAAGTTGTGTAACCATCTTGCAGGTTTAAACGATCTCTCTTCACGCGTAGTGGTGACGCGATTTACCGTCGCCCAGAGAAAGTTCCGTCGCATTCATTTCCCAACGTGTGCCGAACGCCAGAACTGAAGAGAGCGGTGTGGTGTGCATTTTTAGATCGTTTTCTGTCCTCCGTGAAGCGAACGCCGAGAGGACACACGGGCACATAGTTACTTATATCTAAACACGCTTGAAATCCGCTAAAAACATGGTGAGTAAACTCATGGCGACACAGTAGTAGAAGAATATATACTCAGGTCCTCATGGCCAGCTCCTCCATGCACTCTCCACTCTCTGCAGTAGAGTGCTACCAAAGAACTGCAGCCACTGCCAGCGATCTAGGTTTTACAGACTGTTAAATTTGAGTCGACTAACATTAGTCACACAAATAATAACATTTTTATGATTTTAACAATATTAGAGTGCTAAACGGGGTGTGTTTCTATTCCGTCTCGCTGGAAGGCTACAATGCAGCGCGAGCTCCTTAGCTGGCTACGCACGCAGCTGCCAATATAACTGAGCAGGCAAAATGCTAGTGACATTTCAAAATTCTCGAGTTTGATACTCTGCTACAATGGTCTATGATGGCCCACTGTCAGAATCTTGCGTTAGCGCCACAGCAAATAGGCAGGAAGTGTAATCACATTCGATTTGTTCCATGTTTGCAGGCTGATCCTGAAGTGAACCCCAAGGCCTACCCACTGGCTGATGCCACTCTAACCAAAACCATCCTGGATCTTGTGCAGCAAGCTGCTAATTACAAGCAACTCAGGAAAGGAGCTAATGAAGGTAAATCAAGCTTTTGTCTGACTTGTTTTGTAGTGGTGAATAATAGTTGCATATAGTTATTTCACTGGCATGCAGATTGGTTCCAAACCCCCCCGGCCCATGAGATATTTAAGCAGTAAGAATATGGACAGGGAACCCATTGTTCTGTCTCCCATCACCAATACTGAGTAAGTTTCCCCCCCATCTTTTCCGTAGCCACTAAAACCTTGAACCGTGGTATCGCCGAGTTCATCGTGATGTCAGCCGACGCTGAGCCGCTGGAGATCATCCTTCACCTACCTCTGCTCTGCGAGGACAAGAACGTCCCCTACGTGTTTGTCCGCTCCAAGCAGGCTCTGGGGCGCGCCTGTGGGGTGTCCCGTCCCGTCATCGCCACCTCGGTCACCATAAAGGAGGGCTCCCAGCTCAAGCCTCAGATTCAGGCCGTACAGATGGCCATAGAGAGACTGCTGGTGTAAGCACAAGTGCACTGTGTAAAAGGTTCCGAGGTTTTGTCGCTGATATTTTTGTACATGGAACCAGCAATATTATTTGTAAATGCTTTTCGTTTTATCTTTTTATCTTTTCTCAAACCTACAGTGCATGATTCTGCATACATTTACACTGCAATACTTGAATGTATTGTCATCTGAAGCTATGAATTGTGACAGAACATTTATGAACAGGGAGAATCATGCGTGCCAATCATTCTGAGCTTTTATATAACCCAGATTTGTTTGTGTCACTCAAGCATGGCGATCGCAGGTAGTTTTTCTTTAAAAAAGCTTTCCTACCAGGAAGATTATGATCATTCCAGTTTGCAGTTTCATTATTGGTAATTTTCAATTTGACTTGAAAAGATTTTCTTTTTTTTTTATTAAATACTTGTGATCAGAACAAAATCAATAAAGTCTTGTCACTACAGGTTTATGTAAGAATGTCTTCTCTTTTTTCCACGTTAGTTTATATGTTTGGTCGAAGTTGGAAAAGCTGAAAACTAGCTTAGCGCCAGTTAAATACTTGTCAGTTGTGTTGGCAAGACATGTCATTTTCTGTGACTATAGGATCAATCAGCGTGACGTCACTGCCACCCAAAAATCCATAACCCCGCAGCAGTTAACTAGCATGAGTTGTGCCAAACAAACGTTAATATCTCAACAATACATCACATCGCTTATATTTTGACATTGTGAGCGAGAGCAGAATTAGCTCAAGAGTTTGATGTATAATAGTCTCGGCTCCCAGACGTTTGGTGAGCAGCGCCACCGGATAGACTGAGAACTGAGTCTAGATGTATATGCATGTCATGTTAAAGTTGTGTGAACTGTCGGTTTGTAAATTGTCGGCTGATCCCTCGTATAGGCTTGCCAGTGTTTAACAAATGAAAATAAGGGACACTTAGGTGGAGGATAAGAGTTTCATATATGGGCTAGTGGTCTAAAAGTGTAAACCACTTAATTTAATCATTCACGTTATCGTCTACCACAGAACAATCAATCCTGTGAACATGAACTACTGCCTCAAACCAGAGAACTGGAATGGAGCTAAAATGTGAAGCAAATGTTTGACTTTACACAAAAACTATTTTTATTGTACAGAAGTTTCAAAGCAAAAGTCACCAATACTTGCCTTGGGTAACATTTTCTTATGTTAAAAAAAATAACTTCTGGACAGTTGGGATAATGAAAAGACAAGTGTAAACCTCATAAGTGTTCAATATCCATATTCAGCACAGTGGAAGCAGACTAAAAGTTAATGGTGATTTTACCTCCAAGTCTAAGAACTAACATTGCAGCTACATTCTACACCAGAGTAAAGCTTTTTATGTTACTTACTAGGGATCTCGCGCGCTCGATTCCTAGGCTCGCCCGTCCTGCAGCTCGCATTCGTAGCTCGGCTGCTGTGTGGCCAATGAGACCAGCATCACTGATGTCAGATTTATGACATCACTGATGATGTCACAGTGGGAGGATTTAGGAGGGATTTATGATGTCACAGTGGGACAGAGAAACAGACAGAGCCATAGCTCCCATTTATATACTGTTGATTGTAAACGTGGTAAAATGGTTAATGTACACTGTCTCTGTGGTAAACAGCCCAGAACAACAGAGAACACATTTCCCAGTTAGCATAACGTAACATACAAGAGGCAACTTTAGATACATTCAAAATCAGCAATGATTTGGCTTACTTGAGGGTGCACAAATTTTGAAGGAAATTACACAAGATTCTTGTTACACTTGTTATGCTTCAATATCTTCATTTAGCCAGTCCAGCGAAAAATCTGTTTCGTAAAAAGAAAGACCAGCATTCCTGGTATAGGAATCAAACATCTTTATTAGAACCCATATCCATAAAAGGTCACTAAATTGCACGAAGCACACTACATTACAAAAATATACTCAACATGTAACAGTAGTATAGACATTTTTTCCTCATTACAAAACTACTCACACAGTTAGCTTTTTCACTAGTATCTTTCAAAAATATTAATTCACAATTCGATTCTTTGGCCCATAGAGCATCTTCTGAACAAAAACACATACGTTCTTTTAAAACTTACAAAGGCCATCTTCACAGCTAAACAAACCCCAAATAAATACATGATATGAGAACGGTACAAAAATACACTATGTTGGCTGTGAAAAACTTAGATGATAGATGATGAGGTGCATGGACATCCATAACACAAACACCTGAACATGTTCACGCCATACAAACAATGAGTGATCTGGATGACTCATCGAGAATCACAGTTACTATGGAATTGTGTGGGCTGACACAAGTCCTCACCGTCGCGTCGCCATAGCGATACGAGGGACCCCCGAGTAGGTGAGAGTCCACGTAGCCGTCACAGATTAAAATGGCTCCCGTTGCCACTGGTAACAGCTGGAAACAGTGTAGCACCAAGTCCAGGCAGCTCTGCTCGGTTTAGCGGCTCCACGCTCTTTGTCCCCCCAAAGCACCGGGCTTTTAACGGTGCGCTCGCCAAGGAGGGCGCAAAGAACCGCGGAAGGTTGGCAGAGAGGCACACTCGCCTCGTAAAGATCGTAACCTGGAGCTTCCTCTCCGTCTTTCAGTTATTAATGACTGAACAACAGTGTCTCACAGTGTCTGAAGGCATACTGGGGCTGCTGCTCATGAGAGTGTCTTTCTTCAGCTGAAGAGACACACAGCTGAGCCAGCTGCGACTGGTGGGCATCTCGCCCACAATCTCCCACGTGTCCGTCTGCTCACAGTAGCGCTCGATGGTGTCGTGATACCTGGACAAAGAGGTGACCAGTTACTCTTTGCTTTTTCATTACGCAGTTTTTATGGTTTTTACTATTTCAAAATAATAGTTTGTGGTTCCTAGCGGTTTGTAATTGTATGCACCAATGCCTGTTCTTTGTTGTTTTGACTTGTCTGTCTGAGACCAAGGACCACAATGGAAACAAGTCAATGGGCTTTGTTGTGTTTTTATCCTTGTCTGAGATGCGTATCCGAGGATCATGTATTCTTTGTTCCCAAACATCTAATCAATCAATCAATCAATCAATCAATCAATCAAAAGACTGTAGTTGTGTTTATCCTCCAGATTTAACCTGGGATGTACGTACAAGCTATACTGCCTTTGCCAGATGTTCCTGGAATAGCCTCTCACCTGTCCCAGCCCTCCTCTCCACCCAGAACGTAGATCTTTCCATCGACCACAGCAACACCGGGCCGGTAGCGTCGTTCCTTCATGGGGGCGCACATGGTCCACTGGTTGGTCTTGGGGTTGTAGCACTCCACCTTATCGGTGTTCTCTGTCGAGGCGTGCCAGCCGCCTGGAAGACACAAAGAGGGGAATGAACCACGTTGACAGTGGTCAGTGTTGTAATTATGTTCCCCTGAATCCAGCACAGTCAATCATCAAAAGACAATGTTCTCTAGACGGAGTGCCATGAATTGGAATACCTATAACGTAGATCTTTCCTTTGAGTGTACAGGCAGCTGAACCGGAGCGAGCGATCTGCATCGGTGCCACCTCTGCCCATAAAGCGCTTTTAGGGTTGTACACCTGGGCGAGGTTTGTGCCATCGCCGTCCTCCAGCACCGCACCACCTACGACCCAGGGCACACAGCGGAACATGAAGGCATCGCCAACAGGAGAGCAACGACTGCAATGGAACACTGCCAAACACTGTTGATAAGCTGGAATGGGTTGCAGGCCTGAAATTAAGTCTTTTTTAGTGCAAGACCACTTTGGCCTTTGATAAATACAAATGTATTGGGGCATTGCGTCCAAAATGTAGCACAGCAAGCCCAAAACAATGTGGTTAGTAGTAAAGTCCTTTTTTCAGTAATTTTTCCTCAACAAACTAAATATTCTAATAGAGAAATGATGTTGCACAATGTCCATTTTGGCCACATAAAACATGTGTGCTTGCTACAGCTGTAAATGACAGGTGGAATTTCTTTTCTTATCTTATTTAACGTTATTGTAGATAGGATAACTTAAATGCTGTGCTTTCTTGACATGTTTCTGACATGGTATCTATGTCTGACATATTTTTGACATTGGCTTTTTCTTTTGTGTGTTTTTTACTGAGATGTACTGACATTGGCTTCTGCTGTAACACAAGAATTTCCCCCAGGGGATTAATAAAGTACTCTATCTATCTATCTATCTATCTATCTATCTATCTATCTATCATGTGCTGCAGTCTGATACAGCCTATACGTGAGCTGGCTCAGACGGCAAAATTAGTTAAATGTCCGGTAACACACAACAACGCAAGTGTAACCCAGGTTCCTTTCTGTAGCTACAAATTACAGATGTCCCCGAAACACCTCACAGCATCTGTAGACGCTACAATTTACAGAGGTTCCCTAAACACCTCATATGCAGGCTACTGCTTCTATCATGTTTTTGTTTATTTGCTGCATGTAGTTTTAAATGAGGAAATCCACAACTTTCTTTGAAGGGCACAACGGCCAGTTGAAAACAGGGCATGCCAAACTGGCCTTGCGGGTAGTTCCATTTTAGAAGGGGCGTTACGGCCACACTCCAGGGCGTCCGCAGCACTGGCCTTCGGCATTGGTATAACAGGGGTGTAACCCACACTCCATACCAGTAACATAGAGCAGTCCGTCGAGGGACACCACGGCAGGGCTGGTGACCGCCATCTTGACAGACTCCATGAATTGCCAGGAGTTGGTATGCGGGTTGTAGCACTCCACAGAGTCCAGGCGAGAGCGGCCCTCCCAGCCGCCCACCGCAAACACGTAGCCGTCCAGCATCACCAGGCCTGGGAAGAGAGGGGGACGTGTAGGGGGGGGGTTACTCTTATCACGTCATTGAAGATAAATAACTGTTTATGCCAACTGATTTTATCCAGGTCATCTTACAGTGTAAGGTACTATAGTACCTGAAACAAGCAATCAAAAACGTAGAATACAAAGGTGAAGGTTTATCATGTAACCATAACCAAGTGCTAGGAAAAGAAAATAATAACAGCTTATGAGGGAGAAAATATGTTTGTTTTTTTGTTTTTTAATAGCAACTACAGTTGAGTAGATAGTGGAAAATCATTGAAGGCAGACATAATGTACTTCTTGGAGAGATGTGATGGAATATTGACTGGGAGGTAACTATGCTCTTGTTGTTAACAGGGTTGACGTGGTGACTATGCTCTTGTTGTAACAGGGTTGACGTGGTAACTATGCTCTTGTTGTTAACAGGGTTGACGTGGTGGTGACTGCGGTCTCGTTGTTAACAGGGTTTGACGTAGTGTACCGTGCGTTCCATTGAACGAGTTAAATTAACATACCCAACTCAGAGCGAGCTACATTCATGGGAGCCATCTCCAGCCACGAGTCGAAGCAGGGGTCGTAGCGCCACATCTCCCTGCTGGCCGAGCCATCGGGAAATTCCCCCCCGGCCAGATACAGAGTGGAGTCTACGGGGGGAGAGAGGAACAGAAATCAATGAGGAATCAGAAGGACGGGAAGAAAAACACACCGCATAGTAAAGTTGACATCTCTCAAGGCTTGCACAATCGCCTCTCCATGTAGTTTGCTACAGATACCGCTTTCAGACAGACACAGTTCTGGTTCTGGCTCCGTTCTGGAGTCTCAGAACCTTGGTGCTTTCTGGCAAATCAGCCCGTGTTCACACCAGGTTAAGCCGAACCAAAGTGGGAGGACATTATTCGGTAGTCCTTCTTCAGTTTTGTAAGTTTATTAATTATTTGGTCTGGCGTTCGAGTGAACCCAGCCTGGGCCATCTCTTCCGCATCTTCTTTCTTTCTAGCTTTTCTTGAGATTCGGTAGATGCCCAAATCGCCACTAAACATTTGGTTTCCTCAGGAGACCACTGCAAATTATTTCTCTCCATGTTGTCACTGCCTTCTTCTCCTTCCTGCTCGTTTTCACAGCCTAAAATGAGACACGCCCACTGATGATGTCACGGTTCCCAAGGAAAAACCAACTATTTTTTGGTTCCGCTGAGAACCAACTTTTCAGGTTCCGAAACCAATTATTTTTTCGGTCTGAACGCGCCGGCCGGTTGAAATTTGGGTTCGGGAACCCGGAACCGGCACGGAGCCCTGCCGGTGTGAAAGCCCTATGAGAGGCCACAGTGGCTTGTTATCAATGTGTGTTTGCATGTCATCTAAATTGAAGGCGTTCTCTCTCACCTGACACCACCAGGCCGTGCTTGCTCACAGCGAAGGGCAGGCAGGCCAGGTTCTTCCACTGGTTGGTCACGGGGTCGAAGCTCTCCACACTGCGCAGCACCACCTTGTCGTCTTCCCCGCCCACTGTCACGATCACTTCGGCTGTCCCTGTTGCCACGGCAACAGGAAGGAGGAGAGGGAAGAGTAGGGGTACGCAGACAGTAGTACTGAGCCAAGTGTGAGCTGTTCATTTGAATCGTATTTTATTTAATTTATTTTCATTTAGGCACCGTTTGATCTAAATGAGAAATGGTAGGTTACAGCAGAGTGGAGTGGGAACATGTGAGAGGGTGTGTGATGACACAAACAGTCTCTCTGAATGAATACAGGAGGAAATCAGGACAGTTTATTATAGTTACCTGAGACCGAAGTATGAAACAAGAGACACTTGAGCTGTGTGAAGTCCCACCATAAAAACAATGATATACTGAACATAACGTGTGTCAAGAATGTGTCTCTATACAGCGAGACACAAGTCACCATGACAACATAGTGTCCTCCTGCATACAATGTGCCATGGTGGCATTGCATCACAATAAAGTAAAATAAACTAGAATGTGTACGTCCTTAAATAAAGGAAATTCAATAGAATTGAACGTGGAATCTTTTCAGCTTCCGTATTTTGATCAATAATGCAATTGCAGTGGAGACGGACTTGCAGTTATGACTGGAGTTGACCATCGATACAATCTATACCCATCCAAGGAAACTACGTGCGTATGACACTACACACACTTCTCACAATCATTGACACAACAACGTTTTAACTCAAAGAAGTTGCTGAACTAACCCAGACCACTAATGCATGTGCTTGGATATCAGTCGCACTGTGCGTGTGTATGTAGTACTGTGAAGTGTGTTTACCTGTGCGTGTGTATGTAGTACTGTGAAGTGTGTTTACCTGTGCGTGTGTATGTAGTACTGTGAAGTGTGTTTACCTGTGCGTGTGTATGTAGTACTGTGAAGTGTGTTTACCTGTGCGTGTGTATGTAGTACTGTGAAGTGTGTTTACCTGTGCGTGTGTATGTAGTACTGTGAAGTGTGTTTACCTGTGCGTGTGTTTGTAGTACTGTGAGGTGTGTTTACCTGTGCGTGTGCATGTAGTACTGTGAAGTGTGTTTACCTGTGCGTGTGCATGTAGTACTGTGAAGTGTGTTTACCTGTGCGTGTGCATGTAGTACTGTGAAGTGTGTTTACCTGTGCGTGTGTATGTAGTACTGTGAAGTGTGTTTACCTGTGCGTGTGTATGTAGTACTGTGAAGTGTGTTTACCTGTGCGTGTGTATGTAGTACTGTGAGGTGTGTTTACCTGTGCGTGTGCATGTAGTACTGTGAGGTGTGTTTACCTGTGGACCTGCGCGGCCGGGCCCTGGGGCAGTAGAGCTCTCCCCGGCGGTCCTTCAGCAGCAGGTAGTCCTTGGCCTCGGAGATGAGCTTCTGGCAGCCCTGGTACTCTCTCACCACATCCAGAGACTCAACCACGTCGTGGAGGTAGTAGGGGCTGATGAGAGGCAGGCGGATATGCTCCAGGACCTGAAGGAAAACAAGAGAGGAGAGGAACCATTTATTAAGTCCATCCAGACAGAGGGTCATCAGCACGCTTTGTCCTCACATCTCCCCCCATGTCTGCCACAAAGCAAGGTAAGGACACAAGTGCGCACATACACATAGAGAGAGATATGGTGGAGAGAAGTAGCATTCAAAAGACCTGACCAGACAGAAGCTGGGTTTCCATCCAAATGTATCGCAACTTTTAATCTAATTTTCAGAAAGTCGGCAAAAGAAAAATGCGAAATAATGCGCGTTTCCATGTTCCGTTTACCGTGTGTAGCCCAATTGTGTGTAGGCTACACGACATGTCATGTTTTGCAGTGATCAAGGCAGACTGTGTGGTTTTTGAATGGAGAGACAATCCGTTTCCACCGCACGTTTCGCATTTTCCTTTCATCGATACACCCGACTTTTCCGCCGCCCTCGAGCGTGAAAACCTTTTTGCGATATTTGGAGGTTTTTGTGAATTAGGCAGCGTTTCCACTCAGTTTTTTTATGCGCAAATTTAAATTTCGCATAAAAACAGGTGGATAGAAACCCGACGAGAGACACAGAGAGATATATATGGTGGAGAGAAGTTGCGTTCAAAAGACCCAACCTTTTCAAAGCTCTGTTGGCGGGTTGAGCATTTGTTCAGCCATAGCATGGCGGCCTCGAACACCATCTCCTCTTTGGGCACGTTGACATGGTCACTGGCAATGATCTCTGTCAGTTTGTCCACACACAGAGAGAGGAACTCCTCCTGGGGGAAACGACAGAGCAAGAGTCAGATTGTCAGAACGTGACAAAATCACCAAACAGAACTATCGACTCGATTATTCACAAACTATTTAAACTCATCTTTTCTGCTTTGAAGTGATAACTGATCACTCTTGGTTTGACTGGTGATCAGTTACTGAATTCAATGACATACCGTACACATTGCAGATTCTGTGTTTAAGTCAGAAGGAGCTGATGCACACCTTCAATCTCTTGAAGGCAGGTGCGTCGGAGATGCAGTACATACGAGAGAAATAAAGAGGAGTCCCTCACACTGTCAATTACTTGCAAAAAAAACTTTAATTAACGACGTTTCGGTCTATCGACCTTCATCAGGTTTTTGCAAGTAATTGACAGTGTGCGGGACTCCTCTTTATTTCTCTCGTAGATTCTGTGTTTACCCACAGCTTCTTAGTTGTGGGTTTTTTACATTTATTAAACATGTCAAAATAGCAGCATCACTACTGACGGACAACTTTGACAATGTACGGCTCCATCAATCTCCCACCTGCTGGTAAACACTGCTGAAGTGCTCGAGAATGTAGTCCATGCTGCCTTTCTCCAGCTCCTTACAGGAGTGGGCCTCGGCAAAGCAGTGGATCCCCACACAGTTCATCTCATCCATCTGACGCTCCATGAAACGACAGCAGGCCTCTCGGACCGCCATGATGTCCAGCAGGTTAGCTGCTGCTAACAGGGCCTAGAGCAAAATTAAGCAGGGTTTTTAGCACGGATGCTAATCTGGAGGGGTGACAATGATGAAGAAAGGCGAGGATGGCTGACATAGTTCACCTGCACATTTGCTTTGGAGATGAAGACTTCGGAGGTGTAGGCGTAGGTCACCAGCATGCCAATCATCTGAGGTTCAACTCCATTGATGGCAACCCGCTCCTGTCTGGACTCTATCAAGTCCGTGGAAAACATTGCCTGCAGGTTAGAAGAGGGGGTGAAAAAAGAGCAGCAAGTTCATGTTTGTTTTGTATTCATGATTCTGCTATTTTAACATGACTAGAAATCGTAGCGCACTCGATTCCTAGGCTCTTCCGCCGCACGGGCTTGCGAGCGCCCGCCCTGCAGCTCATCCACTGTGCGGGCTCATCCGCAACTCGGCTACTGCGTGGCCTCGCCTGCTCTATTGGCATGCGCAGCGCACAATTGCTCAACTTCGCATCACTGATGATGTCAGTCATAGACATGACATCATCGAGTGCTCGAGTGACATCACTGATGATGTCATAGACATTGTGACATCAGATCAGTGACATCTTTACTTACCAAAATCATCACAAAATCTCAATGTGTGAACAAAAACACACAGACAGAAAGACACTTTGGCAATTGTATGTATGATGATGATGATGACGATGGTGGTGGTGATATGATAATGATGATTGTGTCACTTTAATGCACTGATTGCATAATGCAGCACATAAACATGCACATTGCATCCTGACTCCTTGTGCATGTGAAAGCTAAAGCAGAATGGCATTGCACTGACATAAGAGACCCTCATAAGAGAATAGATCAATGCATGCTAATGCGAACAGCGGATGATCTGTGTTTACCTGAAAGTAAGAGCTAAAGGAAGCCAGCACAATACGGTGACAGGGGAACTCTTGCCCCCCACAGCACAGGGTCACATCGCAGAAGGCGTTGTTGAGCCGCAGGCTGTTCAGGCCCTGCAGCACGGCGTTGGGGTGCCTCGCCTCCACGAACTGAAAGTCCTCGTTGCCCAGACTCTGGGACGCTGTGGGAGCTGGACCAGCAGCTGAGGCAGTGGGTTCCTCTCGGAGTGGGAAGGTAACGTTCAGAGTGGGCAAACCGGCGTTGACTGGAACGATTTCAGCCATATCTCTCTCTGCTACTAGGCAAGTCTGAAAGGCGGGCAGAGGCAGATAGTTACGACACTTTCACTTTACCAGTACAGTATTATGGAAGGGAAACTTAGCGTAACGTTAGCGGTACAGTTTGACTAATGCCAAAGAGTTAACGTGACATGAATTCAGGAATTAACGTACTAGCGTAACGTTAGTAGCTAACAACAACCAGCTCTGATTTCGCAAACTCAGTAAACAGAAGTGCCTTTGCGAGGAAAGCGCATAAATGAAGAGGCTAACATAGAAGAACAATACCTGCTGACATTAGCACAGCCAACAAACGGTCCACTTTAGACTAATAATATTAGACCAATATCTAACGTTGTTAACAGTTAGCCAACTAGTGAGGCATAAACAGAGAGGTTACGCAGTCACGCATATCTCTCGGTGTAGCGATGTTAGCATTCGGTGAACTGCTCGCATTAAGTAAAGGCAAAGTATTATTACCTGATAGACATAATCGTGTCAACTGGCGTTACAAACACTCCCCACGTCTGGCGGCGAACGAAAAAGCAGCTTTAAAAGCCTCTCACTTTGAGCTCCTCCCATCTGTCAATCCCGCAGTACGAGCCAAGAGAATTAACTTCTCCCTACTTCCTGTTTCGCTTCTCCTTGAAAAGGGTGATCGGAACCAACATTGGATTTGTAATCTAGGCTACAGAATGAAACCAGCAGCACTGAGATCAAAAATTCTCTCAGTGCTGCTGGTGCAGCCTAGAACTTCTAGGCTGCATTCAATGTATTGCCAATGTATATATTTTTTATTACAATTAATTATTCATGTAGCTACATGTAAGGAACATTCAGAGGTGGGAAGTCAACATGTCAGAAGTATCAAGTCATCAAGATTATTTTCTTAGCTGCATGTCAGTGAGTTTACAATGAGGCTCCATTCAATTGATTGAGGCCACAAAATAGTCTGGGGGAAAAAAATAAAAATTTAACATGTTTGTCATAACAAACTATATTACTGTGATTTTCAATTCACTGTTGGTCCAACAACATAGCAACATAGCCTACCAATTACAGTACTTCTTTATTTAGGTCAGTGATTGAAATATAGGCATATAAACGGAACAAAACATCTGATAGGTTATGCTTGTTTTCTTGTGTTATAAACATTGTTTCCTGGTGTTATTGTTAACCAAAACGTTTGTTGCCATTATAGAATGGCACTCTAGAATGAATAGGCTAGTCTGAGTCTAGTCTATTCATTCTACCATTGGAAGGCTATGGCTTTAAGTGGCCACCAAATCGGTTGTGTACGTGTGTGTGTGTGTGTGTGTGTGTGTGTGTGTGTGTGTGTGTGTGTGTGTGTGTGTGTGCGCGCGTGTGTGTGTATGTGTGTGTGTGTGTGTGTGTGTGTGTGTGTGTGTGTGTGTGTGTGTGTGTGTGTGTGTGTGTGTGTGCGTGCGTGCGTGCGTGTAATCTTTTTTTAAATCCTGTGTTCGACATTAATATTGTAATTCATATAAGTAGGCTACGTTGTTCCGGGTAGTGGACGAAGGTTCCCAGAGGCTGCCCTGGTGAAAAAAGACTCGACCATGCATTTCAATAGTCGTAACTGTAAATTACCCAGTTTATTTGCCATGCTTCGAAAGTGGAAAATCAAAATCACACGTTTCTGTTGTTCCTTGGTTTTGCATGCAGGGCTGTATTACTGAACGGGCCTACCGGGCCCAGGGGCCCGAGAGCTCAGGGGGCCCATGACCTAGAGTCTCTTCGCAGAAGAGACTCTAACTGATGGGGCCCCTGAGCTCACTTCGCAGCTGAGACTCTAGCTTATGGGCCCCCTGAGCTCACTTCGCAGCTGAGACTCTAGCTTATGGGCCCCTGAGCTCACTTCGCAGCTGAGACTCTAGCTTATGGGCCCCTGAGCTCACTTCGCAGCTGAGACTCTAGCTTATGGGCCCCCTGAGCTCACTTCGCAGCTGAGACTCTAGCTTATGGGCCCCTGAGCTCACTTCGCAGGCGGCCTGCGAAGAGCTCAAATTCTTTCCCATGAATGGCCAAAACTCAATCTGGGTGGAGGGCCGAGGGCCAAAAATAAACGTTGTGGAATTACATTAAAATGTATTGTGTTTTATAGAAAATTAACATTCTAAATCTAAAATAACATTTCAATATAATAATCTACTTTTTATCTGTTTGGTAATTGTAATAATTTGCAATTGGTTATATATATTTAAAAAAAAACATCTGCATTTGTGGGGAGCTTAAACATTTAATCAGTAAACACCCAGTTAAAAACAGTTGTATTTTCCACCTTTGTAATCAAGAGAGAAATTTGACTTAATTCACAACTTGAAAAATCCTCAAGGTACTTTGAAAATCAGCTTTATTGTCCATCTTTTGTAAACAATTTGCCATGACAATTTGCAGGGATGCAATCTCAGGAGTGAACACAGTATATCCGCAGCCACATTCAGACACTGTTTCACAAAGTCACCACATGAAAAAGCGTGTCCACCCTTTGCAATCAGTGCAGATATCTGATAACTTGCCCGAGTTGCATTCTGGATAAAAAAAATCGGGGCAAAAAAAAAAAAAAAAAATTGTGCCGTGAGGAGGGGGGGGGGGGGGGGGGGGGGGCGTGAGGGGGGCAGGCCCAGGGGCCCGTGAAGTCATAATCCGTCTATGTTTGCATGAACATGTCCGCTTTGCCTCACCGTGGTCTTCAAAGTAAAAGTCTTAAAATAGGCTACATCTGAACATCATCCTTTAATAGGTCCTGAAATATAATAGATGTAAGTAAGTAATTTTATACTTTAGAGCCCAAACATGCACAAATGGAAGAAACTTTCCTCAAATTGCAATTATTTTGAAGATGCGAGTGTTTATTGGAGGCCTTATAATAAAATACAAAGTCACAATATAATCAAAATATTATAGGCCTACTGTAAGCAGCCCCACTGTAGGCTACTGTACTGACTTTTAAATACCCACTACCTTTTATGTTCATAATAACACACACACACACACACACACACACACACACACACACACACACACACACACACACACATGCACATAGCCTATACACAAGAAAAGCAAATCACCCTTTATAATTGAGTAGCCTATAACTTAATTAATTAGAACACTAATTAGAATGTGCTTTATTTATTTGTCATTTATGTTTGTCAAATTAGAAAACATGCTTATATTATTTTTAGGCTATGCAATAATAGCACAATAGAATCACCCCAAATATTTTTCTCAATTTCTTTGCATTTTTGCATTGCCATAGAAAAACACATCCTTTATATTGTGAAAGTTGAAACAGTAGCTACTTGTTCTTTGTCTACATGATATTGTGGATTTAACAAAGACCACCTGACTATGTTTCTACCATGCATTTATTTTCCCCTAATAGGTAGCAGTTGCATTTTCATGCAAAGCAGTTCTGAGATCCAATGGTGGCAGCCATTCTCCTATTTGAACATGGCTGAGGCTGCTGATAGGTCCTGTCAAATGACACACTGTGTACAATTACAACATGGATTTTTTTGTAAGTAAATCAAAATGTTTGCTGTATCATCTCTGTTTTGTGCCAAAAAAGATCAAACTCTTTATTTTCTTCTCCATGGGATAGCAAAAAGTATTACTAGGTGTTACTATGTTTTCTGATCACAGATAGCTGTCCTTCATGACGACAGGACCCTCCAGTGCCTTCTTCCTGCGGGCGGTAGCTTCCAGGATCTTCTTCCTGGGTCCTAGCTGGATGCGAATGCCTTTGAGGTCTTCGTCAGAGCAAAGCATGAGGGCTTCAAGGTCCAAATGCTCCCGGCTGAAGGCCTGGGCAAATTCTGGCAAGGACATTGCAGACAAGAAGACATCCAAAGGAGAGGTTTCCTCATCGTCGTCGTCATTGAGTCCCAGGTCTTCCTGGTTCCAAGGCGCGTCCGCATCGCCGTCGTCCGCAAAGCCATCATAATCTGCCTCTGGCTCGAACATCTCATTCTGAACGAGGTAGCCGAGATTTTCATTGCTCGCACTAGGCATGTCTTCTGACTCCAGCCCCATCTTCTTCATGAAGGTCAGACCCCCAAGACCGGGCCGGTTAAATATAGACTGTTTGGTTTGCCCGGGTTCATCATCATCATCATCATCATCATCATCCTCTTGGAAGTCTGCCATTCTGTTCATCTCATCCATCTCGTTCTCATCCTGCTCATTGAAGACGTCCGCGAGCTCTGGCTTCCCGGACGTTCCGTTCTCCTGCTTGACGAAGATGACGTTCCCATCCCCTCCGACCTTCTGCAGTGTGCCTTTATCTTTCTTGCCAAACTTCTTCTGGAGCGTGCCCTTAACCCTGGCTGTGAGCGAGCCAGATGTGTCCGAGGCGATGAGCTTGGAGAACTGCTCATCATTGATGCCACTCATGGTGCCGCCGCTCGAGAACGACGGTGCCACGCTGCTGGCCTCCGAAACAGAGCCGCCGTTGCTTACTCCTCGGTACATCTTGTCCATCTTGCTCTGGTGTCTCTTCTTGACCTTCTCGCAGAGTTTCACCCGTCTCTCCGCTTCCTTTTTGGCCTCCTTCTTTAGACCGGCCACCTTCTTGGGATTCTGGTTGGTCTGCTGCGAGGCGGCGGCATCGAGGTAGCGCACGCAGTCCATGCGGTCGCGCGAAGCGGCCACGTCCATGGCTGTGTGGAATTCATTGTCCAAGGCGAAAAGGTTGGCGCCAAAGTTGACCAGAAAGCTGAGGATGTGCATGTGGCCATTATTGGCAGCGTGGTGCAGTGGCGTGTTCCCCCAGATGTCACTCCGGTTGGGGTCCCCACTGTGTAACAACACAAGAAAACACCGTTCAATAAGAGACTTCACTCATCTGCAACTTTTTTCATATAAATAAATATCTACGTATTTTACTACTCTATCGCTGACTGATATACAACAGCCATTCATAACATGTTCTTGAAAGCTTAATTGCTGTTTTAAACACTCCGTGCCATGGTAGGATTTTCCCAGGAAGAACATTATTTACAGAAGCAGCCACAGCTTTTGGGAAATGCAGTGCAATGCAAAAGAAAAAAACACAGCAATGACCGCTTATCACCAAAGCTGTTACCAAGATCAAGAAAAACAAGACTATCAAAGATGATCAATTTAAGAGTTGGCCTACATAATTGCATATCAACAGATCATTTTCTTCTCCAAGACACTGAAGCAATATGAGCTTGCAGTAGGCTAACATTACATTTCATTAGCAAAATGTTCATTCATAATGAATTCACGAAAAGGCCTTCAGACAGGATACATGGCAGAAATATCATGGCTGTGTGGATAATTGGTAAGCTATTAAGATTTAAAGTCCTCCTGTGCCATGTCCCATCGTTACAGCAATAAAATTCATGATTGTGGTATCACAGCAACAGCTTGTCATAAATCCCAAACTGTAAGTTAATGGACTCACTTATGCCCACATATAGGCTACTGTAGGTGAGAAATTGGTTAAACCGTTATGACAGGAATCTTCCCTCTAGATATCTTCCATATGTTGATATGATATGATGATATGATATCTTCCTATCTTCTTCACTCAACAGCAGAGTGGAAAAATGCTGAGTGCAAATGTTGTGCTGCATTGGAGCCGGTCTTTTGTCATGTTGACAAAGATGAAGGGGACGTGGGGGTGGGGATGGATAAAGGCTCTTCTGTTTTACAGAATGGCTGATTAAACATTTGGCTCAGCTCCTGGGACAGCGCAGTCTAAAGAGTGGAGTATAGCCTATAGCTTTAGGTCTGCATACCATGCATGGAAACATGTGAAGTGAACACAGTTGTTGTCAAAGTCCATAGGATCTTGGCTGATTCACATGATATAAGTTATAAAACACATTACACCATCGCCATAAAATTCTGTCAATAACTTTTGCCCTTTGAGAACTATTTTATTTATTTATTTTGATTACACTGGAAGTAGGCCTATATTGTATTTCTTGGAATTTCCTTTATTGTAGGTTACACACATAATAAATAACAGGATTTGTATCTAAAATATTTCTCTATGTGACACAATCAACCAAACTGATAATAACGCCTGCCAACATTTAGTAGGCTATTCTTCCTTTAAGATATCCAAATGTAAACATTAAGCCAATAAGATAAATATGGGATTAAGCATAATGTGATATGAAGGCTTTCTGCTTACTCTCTGCTGCATATGAGTTGAAGAGCATCGACATGTCCGTGGAAAGCAGCCCATAAGGTGGGTGTCATCCCATCCTCATCCGGAGTGTTCAGGTCCTTCCTTGTCGCCTCCTTCAATAGGTCCAAGTAGCCGTCAATCGCCGCTTTATGGTACCTAGACATGTTTTACCTCGGTGTAATTAATCTCTAACTCAACCATTCGAAATCAAATAGGGGAAAAATACAAAAAGGTCTATAGGCTACTACAAATCTGGCACTTTCTCTTTTCCCACTCGCGTCCCATGCACAGTGGAGGAAACTGCAGCCCCGAAGCAGGGAGGGCGTCGACATTATCTGTGGCACAAAGCTATAAAACTAAAAGCAAAGTCCAAGTCCTGTCAAGTCGTGACACATTCACAAACGTCTTTCCTGCGTTTATCAGACGTGTGGTGTGGGCGAAGCAGACCAGATCTGATCCGCAGCTGTCTTTACTCCCTCACTAAACAACCGGTGACTTTTATATGGAATATTCATCATACTCGTTATAGCCATAATAATAATAATAATAATAATAATAATAATAATAATAATAATAATAATAATAATAATAATAATAATAATAATGCTATGAGTTTATAAATCATTCAAAGTAATTTTTAAAGACTTGCTTCCATGTTAGGTTATCCGATTAGTTGCATTAGCCTCTATATTCTCATCTATCTCATCTAGGCACGCTCCAAGGCGAGCAAATTGAATCAGTAAATTCTTATAAGTACCTTGGTATCTGGTTAGACACCAGACTCTCCTTCCAGACTCATATTGAACATCTCACAAAGAAACTGAGGAGGAAGATCGGCTTTTTATATAGGAACAAATCTTGCTTTTCATTCAGTGCCAGAAAAACTGTTGTACAATCATTAATAATGTCGGTTTTTGATTATGGTGATGTTGTATACATGCATGCCTCATCTTCCATTTTGAAGTCCCTCGATGCTGTTTATCACAGTGCTCTGCGTTTTATCACAGGCGAGGCTTTTCTTACACACCATTGTACTTTGTACGAAAAGGTGGGCTGGTCCTCCCTAATGGCTCGTAGAGAAAAACACTGTCTTTTATTTATTTACAAAGCTTTAATTGGGAAACTCCCGGCATATTTGTCCTCACTTCTCATTCATAACAGTGGAGGTTATCAAACTCGCTCACAGTCCTGTATTAGACTATCTATCCCACGTGTGAGGACTGAACAAGGAAAGAGTGCTTTTGCTTTCTATGCCCCCAACAGTTGGAATAGACTTCAGGACACTCTGAAAATAGAAGCATTGATCCCTCTTGTTTCCTTTAAAACTCTTTTAGAAGGTCTCCCACATAATGGGTGCTCTTGTTTTACTTGAAAGTGGGTTTTTCACCTATTCTTAATGTTGTTTTGATTGTCTGTCTGTAACTTGAAACTTTGTGTATGTGTTCCTCTGTACCAGGGCTCTCTTGAAAATGAGAGCTTGCTCTCAAGAGATATCCCTGTATAAATAAAGGTGAAAAAAAAAAAAAAAAAAAAAAAAATAGGCGAGCTGTTTTATGAGGAGTTATGTTTTCTAGATTGCTAAAAGCACTTTATAAATTCTAATAAGTAGGCCTACTAATAGCTAATATTCTTATTGGTGTTTATGGAATTATAGTTTTATGCGGTTATGTTAAAATATATCCTCCTAAGAAATGGTGTATCTTTCCTAATAATTTAATTATCGTTTAGTGATTAGCCTACCAGAGAGAATCAGTTAATATCGGCTACTACAGGTGTCAGCAAAGAAGAGACAGTATATTATTATTTTGTTGTGATAATTTGCGTAGCATATAGGCTAGGTTGTTTGATCTAGGGTGCTCATGCGCGCCTATCCGAGCCAGGCTACGCCTATCCATGATGCGCGCACCAAAATGTCAAGCGCACAGATGCTACAGTACAGACTCCTTTACAGTAGATGGCGATGTGGTCTACTCTAATATCTCAGCCCACTATCTCTCATTCTCAAACTGACTGAACCACCAATGAATGAGAACCAGGAAACGAGATTCGGCATTAGATGATTTATTGCTTCTGTTCCATGTTGTTCTGTTCTCTCCTGGTTCTCTCTGAGCGTGCCTTGCGTTCCGTGAAAACATCATGAAGTTGTAGAGATGTGTTTGTCTGATCCATAACCAGCCCTGCATCGAGAAAGACCCGACGACCCGATCGACCACTTTGTTTAGAGCAGGTCGCTGTTGTTCCGCCCTGTGTTTGGCTCCGCTCCGCTCGGCGGTCTGTCTGCAGAGAGATGTCCGACAACGGCGGCTCGGCTGTCGCCCTCCTGTCCTACGAGACGCTGGTCCATGCTCTGGCAGGTGCAGCGGTGAGCAGAGCAGATGATGGCATCGACCATCGACCCAATGTTATCTGAGCTGTGTTTCTTTACTTCTTGAAATTGGTCGTTTTGGCATATTGTTTCTTGGGGGGGGGGGGGTTAGCGCAGGGTTCTTGAGGGGGTTCCTTCCAGAGGGTCCCCAGCAAGAAAGGAGGATAAATTTTTTTTTTTTTTACTATAATACCATTCATAAGTAACACAATGACAGAATGAATGTATGCTATTTTGGCCATAGAGTACACTTTCATACTCTACAAGCAGAAATTCTATGCTATGGGATGGGGGACCCTGGGACAAAATCGTATTAAATGGGGGTCTGACCTCCGTGTTGTAATATGTGTCAGTTTAGGGGTCATTGACATGAGAAAAGTGAAAAAGAACCACTGTGTTAAATAACATTATGCACTGGCCCTTAGGGGAGCGTGACAGCAATGAGCGTCTTCTTTCCTTTGGATACAGCCAGGATCAGACTACAGGGTAAGTTAAAGTTCTTGTCTGAAATGGATGGACACACACACACACACACACACACACACAGTGTTGGGCAAGTTACTCAGGAACTGTAATTAGTTACTTATTACTGATTACGCCTTTAAAAGTAATACAATTATGTTACTTATTACTAGGTTTCAAAAGTAAGTCGTTACATTACTCGTTACTTTACTATATTACTTTCGCTATGCCAGTTCAGAAAAACGGACATACAACTGAATCCACTTTATTGGAACAATAATTAACCTCACAGCAGGAGTCAACATTCAGCCAAACTGCAGACTTTTTATTTATTTGCCTACCTAGGACAAAAAAATGAATTGCCTTCTGGCAACGCAGAAGCCTCACATAGCCTGACCTCTAACCACACCGCGTTTTAGAGCTGTGCCAGTGCTGGAGAAAGTAATGCAGTAACTTGAAGTTACTTGGATTAGCAACTAATATAATTACTTGTTGAAAATGTTAGTCCCTTACATTACTAGTTACAGAAATTACAGTAACTAAGTTACTGTAACTAAGTTACTGCCCAACACTGCACACACCCGACCTGATAGCAGCACCGACCTCTTAACCTCAAGTAGCAAAGTTCACCATAGGCTGCAAGTTACTGTGTGAAGCACAACTCCAGTTTTGGCCTACGTGTCCTAACTGCATTCTGAAAATGTAGAATTCAGCCTGTCCTGTCACTTATTCAGAGCACCTGGCGTCACTGAGCAGTGATCCATGTCGTCTTTTGTTTTTGTTTCAGTGGATGAGAACCGGAAGTCCAAATCCACCCCCATCATCCTGAGTGAGATAGCGAAGGAAGAGGGCCTGTGAGTCTCTGTGCTGTACTGTCACATAACGTGCTGGCTGCAATCCTTTCTCCCAGGCTCCAGGCTTATGGCTCTCTTGTTTTGCGCAACTGTTCTGAAATCCAATCCCCTTGGTTTGATCTGAGCAGTCGACTGAACCAGACGCCCTTATGTGGCCTCAAACCGGGCTTCACACACTGCTGTTGCACCCAGGGGACCTCAAGCACCTGACTAAACATTCCATCTCAATTCATACTTTGTCACCATAACTGGGGTAGTTGTATCATGTTTATATTCCATCTCTCTCTAGACTATTTCCGCATACTCATATTTGATATTTGTCCCCTTCTCTCAGTCTGTCTCTGTACAGAGGCTGGTTCCCAGTGATCTCCAGCCTCTGCGTCTCCAACTTTGTCTACTTCTACACCTTCAACACGCTGAAGAAGCTGGCGGCTGCTGGCCAGCACAAGTCCAGACCTGGCAAAGACCTGCTCATGGGGTTCATATCAGGTGAGCACTCTCAAAACTAATTGCTCTATATGTTTTTTCTCAAGTGAAGACTACAGAGTTGTTTGACTGAGAGACCTAAGGATGAAGTGTTATTATGGATAGCACCACATTCCTTGGCAAGGCCCGCCCTACTCTGCCTCTGATTGGGTTGGGCATGAGGACTGATGATTAGTTGGTTTTAGGCATGAGGAGTGACGATTGGTTAAGGTTAGGGTAAGAATATCACGGTAAGCCAATCAGAGGCAGAGTAGGGGATTCAGTGGCGGAGTAGGGGCGGTCTTGACAAGAAATGTGGTGCTGTCCATAATAACCATAGATAACACAAGAATGAAGGTGTGGGTAGATACAGCATAGTATCTCAATATTTTGTATGGTAATATATCATCATATCGCACACATGCCAAGTATGGAATGACGAGTATGAAGGGTGCATTCAAGAGAGCTAATTATCTGTTCTTCCTTCAGGGGCAGTGAATGTGATCCTGACCACGCCCATGTGGGTGGTCAACACTCGCCTCAAGCTGCAGGGGGCAAAGTTCAGAAATGAAGACCTCCAGCAGACCCACTACAAGGGAATATTTGGTCTGTGTGTGTATGTGCCTGTCTTCAAACATGCTTCTCTTTGATGGCATGCCATTGTCAAAGCCCATGATGTTTGTGCTTCCCCTGCCAGATGCCTTCTCCCAGATCATAGCCAGCGAGGGGGTGGGCACCCTGTGGAACGGCACCCTGCCCTCTCTGGTCCTCGTCTTGAACCCGGCTGTGCAGTTCATGTTCTATGAGGCGATGAAGAGGAGGGCAGGCACAGGAGGGAGGAAGGTGAGACCGAGACAATGGCGTTACAATTCTACTACACAATCTGATCTATGAGCCTCGTGTGACTAGATTCATACAGTAAAATTTTTTCCCTTTGTGATAATTTTTTTCGTGGCCCTTTTATTGTCTACTGGGCGAGGGTGTATGATGTTGAGAGACCCGAAACACCTTACGACCCCAGTTAACATCACTGATGGCGCATGCCGTAGTATGCTGTAGTATGTACTGTATTTTAAAATCCTGGCTCCCCTGGCCAGTGACACTTAGGAATAGACTAGGTGACAACCAAGTATAGTTTGGTGACAAGCTGGAGAGACAGTTGACGGTCGGAGAGACTGCATCCGGTACGGGATGGGTTTTAGCACCCCTGCCTGGCTCTCTCGTGAGGGAGAAATCCACAAACGCTACGGATTAACCTCCTGAAAATCTGTGTAAAGATCGGCGCGGCCTGGGGTCCTTCAGGCTAGAGCGGTGCTCGGCGCAGGCGAATGACGTGCAGTGCACAGGCCTTCCTTGAGGCATCCTCTCTGCCCATGGTAGGATTGCCTTTTCCCCGGGAGGGTCTGGTGAGATGAAGGAGGAGCCCGGCCTGGAGTCACCCACAGGGCCTAGACCCTCCATGCACCGAAGGCATTACAATACTGCAGTGTAGCACTAACTCTATTGCAGCGGATTGGGCGTGATCAACCCTTCCGCGGCCAACGTTGCAGACAGAGTAGGAAGGCTGATCTGTGAGCGGCTGCTTCTGGGACGCGGGTCGGGGTCTTAATCGGCCTCGGCTGGGTCTACTGGGCGAGGGTGTATGATGTTGAGAGACCCGAAACACCTTACGACCCCAGTTAACATCACTGATGACGCGTCCCAGCGCATGCTGTAGTATGTATTTTAAAACATTGTATTTTACAAACAGAAAAACAAAAACCACATAAACATACATTGAAGTCCCCACTCCCCCCTCCCTACAGTACAGTACCCTAACCCACCCCTCCAAAATCCCAAAAACAAGTAAAGCCCCTAAAAAAGTTAATTTATTTTGTGTAAACTCCCAGGTGGAGCAATGTATTTATTAACTGAAAACAAGCTGACTCCCATTGAAGTGGGATAACCTTTGTAGGTTATAGGTGTATAGCCTTATCCAGCAGCAGTTGTTGTGATGTAAATGCTGTTAATTATTCATCACACTGTGACATGTAACCTCCCTCATTCAGTCTGTTTGTAATCATATTCAGTGGCATAATCATATTTAGTGGCCACTTGAAGGGTATAAGTGCCTGGTGAATTCAGCAAATAATCAGCTACTGTGGCCAGTGGAGAGAAAAAGTTAATTAATATCTTGCACCTGAAAGTTGGGGACATTTTAATACACTTTGAATGTGTGTGTTTTTGTTGTTGTAGATCAAGCCCTTTTCAAGAGCATTTGAACATTGGGCAACGCTATTCTGAAAACAGGTTTGTCAGCCTGTGGGTTAATACTCTTTGTCTTTCTGCAGATATCCTCAGCAGAGATATTTCTCATTGGAGCCATTGCCAAGGCCATTGCTACCACAGCGACATATCCCCTGCAGACCGTCCAGGCCATCCTCAGGGTAAACACTGTACTTTTGGACTTCATTTTCTACTAAGGGGCTACAATATTCCCAGCTTTTAACATAGGTTATGCAAGTTTAGTCTGTACTAAAGGATTTTGGGTAGTGATGTTGGTTTTGATGCTTATGAAAAATATATAGAAAAGGCTTGAAACGTCAATGTGTTTCAGAGCAGATGAAGAGATTTGCACTTCCAACCACTGATCGTACGACTGGGCTCCTTTTGTGTGAATGACATTCTTTACCTTGAAAATAACCATATTAAAATATTTTAAATGGAGCTCGTTTGTTTTGTATGTTTACATTGTAGTGCAAATTTGACTGTTTACTTGACAAAACTAGTGAATCAGCAGTTTGTGGGGCCAGAGAAGGCATGACAGTCCTGTAACATACAGTATATTCAGTCCTGTAACATACAGTATTTTCAGTCCTGTAACATATAGTATATTCAGTCCTGTAACATACAGTATATTCAGTCCTGTAACATACAGTATATTCAGTCCTGTAACATACAGTATACTGTAACATACAGTATATTCAGTCCTGTAACATACAGTATATTCAGTCCTGTAACATATAGTATATTCAGTCCTGTAACATACAGTATATTCAGCCCTGTAACATACAGTATATTCAGTCCTGTAACATAAAGTATATTCAGTCCTGTAACATACAGTATATTCAGTCCTGTAACATACAGTATATTCAGTCCTGTAACATACAGTATATTCAGTCCTGTAACATACAGTATATTCAGTCCTGTAACATACAGTATATTCAGTCCTGTAACATACATGTAACATACAGTATATTCAGTCCTGTAACAATACAGTATATTCAGTCCTGTAACATACAGTATATTCAGTCATGTAACAATACAGTATATTCAGTCCTGTAACATACAGTATATTCAGTCCTGTAACACAGTATATTCAGTCCTGTAACATTCAGTCCTGTAACAATACAGTATATTCAGTCCTGTAACATACATGTAACATACAGTATATTCAGTCCTGTAACAATACAGTATATTCAGTCCTGTAACATACAGTATATTCAGTCCTGTAACATACAGTATATTCAGTCATGTAACAATACAGTATATTCAGTCCTGTAACATACAGTATATTCAGTCCTGTAACACAGTATATTCAGTCCTGTAACATTCAGTCCTGTAACAATACAGTATATTCAGTCCTGTAACATACAGTATATTCAGTCCTGTAACAATACAGTATATTCAGTCCTGTAACATACAGTATATTCAGTCCTGTAACATACAGTATATTCAGTCCTGTAACATATAGTATATTCAGTCCTGTAACATAAAGTATATTCAGTCCTGTAACATATAGTATATTCAGTCCTGTAACATACAGTATATTCAGTCCTGTAACATAAAGTATATTCAGTCCTGTAACATATAGTATATTCAGTCCTGTAACATAAAGTATATTCAGTCCTGTAACATACAGTATATTCAGTCCTGTAAAAATACAGTATATTCAGTCCTGTAACATACAGTATATTCAGTCCTGTAACAATACAGTATATTCAGTCCTGTAACATACAGTATATTCAGTCCTGTAACATAAAGTATATTCAGTCCTGTAACAATACAGTATATTCAGTCGTGTAACAATACAGTATATTCAGTCCTGTAACATAAAGTATATTCAGTCCTGTAACATCAAGTATATTCAGTCCTGTAACCTAAAGTACTGTATATTCATTTTCCTTCATTGGTGCTAATTGCTAGCCTGGTAAAAACAATCCTGATCACGTGAACTCACATTCTGTTTGGCTCCACGGATCAGTCTGGACTTCCACCTGTCCCCAGCGCTTTCCACAAATCAGAATATAACCGGGCCAATCAGGGACCCGCACTGTAGTTGACAACGTAACCATTTGGCAAAGCAGCAAATGAGCTATAACATTAACGTTAGTAGAGTAAACACAGCCATAAGTAGAGTTATTGCAGAAATAGACTCAATAACAACAATTAAACAATAACAGCAGTAGGTACCGGCGGAGTTTCTCCGCAGAAAAGACGTTTTCGCCGTTCTTCTGAGTGGATTTGGCAATGCTGATTGGCTGAAGGAGTTGTCTTGTCAACTTAGGCAAGCAATCCCGCCCCACTGAAATCGATGTTAGCGGCTGGAAGTCCAGATTGATATGTTGAGCGAAAACAGAATGTGAGATGACGACGTCTTCATGATGAGTTTTACCAGGCTAGCTGATCGCTTCACGAAAGCTTTATGCTATATCCCCCTCGAATCATTTAAGACCAGTTCATTATGCTTGAGAAGAAAAACACAAATCCTCAACCTCCAGGCACTGTATGTAAAATAGTTTAGAGAGTTTAGTTTAGGTCAAGAGTTTAGTTTAGTTCAAGAGTTTAGTTCAAGAGTTTAACTTGTCTGTACAAGTTAAACTCTTGAACTCAGTAAAAGTGAGCCATCTGTATTTTCACATACTGTGACAAGAAGGTTTTGATGTTTTTTGTTTTTGTTTTGGTGGAACATGAGGAACGTCCAAAGTCATTTTGTAGAACATGCAGACTTGAGTTGGGCAGAACATAACTCGCCAAGGACCTTATCACGATCATATCAATTCTTTATTGGCCTTCATACAGAGTGAACGATCCTTCATATGATATCTCAAGGCAATAACTTGCCCTCTGTTCTCTCACTAGTTTGGCCAGTACAAAGGTGATGGCAAGGGCGGTGTGTTAGGAAGCCTGCGAAACGTATTCCACCTGCTGATGGACAGAATCAAGTGAGTCAAAATACTAACACACACACACACACACACACACAGATTTGATAGCTGCTTATTCATTTTGATCTGTTCTGTGCTACAGGAGACACGGTCCACTTGGCTTATACAAAGGCCTGGAGGCCAAGCTCCTACAGACGGTCCTGACAGCTGCCCTCATGTTTGTGGTGTATGAGAAGATCACCGCAGCCACTTTTAAAGTCATGGGCCTGAACAAGAAGCTGAAGCACTGAGGAGACTCGCCTTCTTGACTGTAACATGCGCTGGTCTCAGATCAGGGAGTCCGGCCGTCGCTCGGTAGCTACAGGGTGTCATGGAGGTTTGACTGTAGCCTGGCATTGATAAACCTGTATTAGGACAGGAATAGAGTCCCATCAGTGTGCTGAGGAAAGACTGAGAATGGGTGACTGTAGGGTTAGATTCCCATGCTCACCCATAACATACACCGTAACCAGAGGGGGGCTTCTGTGCTTGGCTTCTATCAAATACTACTCACCTCTCTCTCTCTCTCTCAGCCCATAAGTGGTTCTGTTTATGCAAACTGGTCTTTTCTTGAATCTCTCTTGACATGGTTGTCAGTGGTCTTATAAGAGCTGAATTTAGTAGGGCGTGGTTGGTCACTTTGCACTCAACATTATTGCTAACTGCAGGCACTTCACCTGAAGGAGTTATTCTGCCCGTCTGCTCTTCTGGAAGCCATTACTAAAAACATAGCCTGACAGAGGGCGCTGTTTCTCACCCTCTTGCACATGGAGGAGTACTGTATTGAAATCTCCCCTCCAGGAAGACCACTGTCATCACCGTTTAGAGAGATTCTTCATAGGCAGCTTATAGTTCTTTCTGATGTCCCAGCTGCCAGTGAAGTTTGGTGCCTTCACTTGAAAAGCATCAAACTAATGCCATCTATAGCGTTGATAACATTATCAAAAAGCATCTGAGTTTTAAAACTAGTTGTTGGTACTAGAAACTAACAAGTGTGTTGCAAAGAATGACCAAAAGGGTTCGTTACCCATCTCCCACCTCTTTGTGGCTGCTATTGTCTTGAGCTACAGTAAGCTACTGGAACATTGTTTTTTTAACTTTTGAGTAACTCCTTAACTCCTTGGTTTACCGGAAGACGTTAACCTCACGAAACATCTGTAGATAAATGTTTTAACGTGTTTACTTAAGATGTCAGTATTACATGCAAATTAGATGCCTACAGCTGCAACAAGTAACAATGTATTGTTGACACCGACAGATACAGAAATGAACACTGGAAGCCCAGCAAAAATGGGCATAATTAATGTTCACTATAATGCCATCCATAAATAACAATGACAGAGTATATGACTGCTTTGGTCATGGGTTTCATTATGCTTTATGTAATATATCTAAAAGTGAACATCTTAGATGGGGGACCAGTCTGTGGTCTAATTTTTGTCAGTTTAGGGGTCCTTGATGTGAAAAAGTTTGAGAACCACTGGGTTAGACGGTCTAATGTAAAAGACCATTACATTCTTTATGGAGAAAACAAAAGTGTAGCACTCCCAATTGACATTGGTGGATTAAGTTTGTCAAATCAAACAAATTTTCCACTTCGTATGTATGTTCGGATTTTAACAATTTACATGAAGTTACCATTTATATGAAATTACAATAAATGTATTATAAATGGGTAATTTAGTTAGTACACAGGAGCATCTTTGAGGGTTTGAAGTTTGTGCTCCACCGCTGACTGTTGTTGAAGCTGTAAACTGTTCGGTGGTCACTATGTTCTCACTCTTGATAAGATTAATGGAATTTTGGATAACTCATTGTTTGCTGCTGTTGCACAAACTTGATTGTTTTTGCTTGGCTAACTGGGCGATTATCTAGTAAGATGTGACTTTCATTACTGTGAATGGGACTTAACATTTGAGCGGTTACAACCTACTGATTGATTGTAGGCATCAGTGTGTTCTTCATATTAATTTCCAATACCTCTTTCAACAGAAGCCTGGTTTATTTAACAGTAATATCATTGCATTGTTGTCTTAACAGTTTACACGAAAACATTTAAACTGCTGATCTGATGCAATACTTGAAGTCATATTAATTTACAGGACAATTTTGTGTGTGACATTATCTAATTTCTTTACTCTTTTGGGAACGGTAACTTATTGTTATAACCTGGGAATAATAAAAGTTTGAGACAAAACTCATATCATGCTGTTATTACTGCAGAATAAAAAATCAGCACATGCCAGAAAAAGATTATATTCAAAACAAATCCCTCAATCTCCTGTAGTGGGTGATAAATCATGGCATCAAAGCATTTATATCCACTCAGCTATTCTCAGAGGTTGACAAAAAAAAAAAAAAAGCCAAAAGTACTTTGGCATCTAATCATCCATTGGATGTTTGAGGAAATCTAACATGACAATCTAAGGGGTCCCTTAACTCATTACCCGCTAGGGTTTCTGACATAATATCACGTGTCAATGGCGGGGAATGAGTTAATAATAAAACGTTAAAATTGTGAATTGAACCGGTTGGGACCGGTCTCACGAAAATACGAGCCGCACTTTGGACTCGCTTCGTGACAGGCACCAGGTCAGTTCAGTTCATTTTTTTATTTTATTAATTTTTTTTAATCCCAAAGGGCAACTGATCTGCATGCAGGTATAAAAACAGAAAGTGTGTGTGGTGTGCAATAATTACATTATGTCATTTACATTACAGTAATAAGAGTTCATAGCAGGTCTTGGTTGTAAATCAGAACTGCTGGTGTTATCGATGGTGGTGGGAGTCTTGATTACTGGCACCGCTTATTATCTCCTCTATAGCAGGTCTTGGTTGTACATCAGAACTGCTGGTGTTATCGATGGTGGTGGGAGTCTTGATTACTGGCACTGCTTATCTCCTCTACATACCAATGTGGTAGGAAGGAATACTGGGAGTCTCTGTGGATGGAGTAGGTCACGTCTCTTTGGGGCTCCCAGGAGAACAGGTGCACTACACTGGAGGGGAAACATCATTCAATGACAACGTGGGGGGCTACAAGCACTCTTATTTCAACCATTTCCTGTATTTGGCATGAGAGAAAGGTTAACAGTGCAAATCTGTGTCATTGCAACTCACCTAGGATTGTCTTCCTTAACCACGCCCTTCACAAAAGACAGGAAGTCACCGCAGAAGTTCATACAGACTGTTGGCTTCCAGCAGTTGGATTCATTCTATCCGGGACAAGACAGATAGGGTGCAAATATTAGATTTACGCGTAAGTCACCACTTATACCAGTGAAAATAGTTAAGTCAATAGAAACCTCCCCACACTAAGACCAATGCAATTTTCATTTATTGCTAAGCTTTTTTGGGTAGGCTGGCAAACAATGACATCATACCTTGATGAGATGTGATATCTTGGAGATGTGAAAAGTCTCCAGAGCGACTACCACTCCCTCCTGATCCCGGAAACCTGCTACAACACGAGGCACCCCAGGGAGAAAAGACTGGGCCCACCACTTCAGCAGTTTGAACCTGACAAACACCCAGACAAGGAACATGCATTATGAAACAGAGCAGGGGGGAGGGGGGGGCTGGCAACCAGCAGCACAAAAACAGCGTCTACCCACAGGCCATCACCCTGATTAACACTTACAATCTTTCACTTGAACACTTTTGCAAAAACTGGAATCACTTGACTTCACTCTGATCACTTTGAACACCTTGCATTGCAAGCTTGAACACTCAATATGCACATTGTGCAGTTTACTGAGAAATATCTGTGCAATATCTGACGCAAAACCTCGTTCACATTGAACGGTAAATAACTGTGCAACACCTGACCTGATTGTTTATACATGTAGCTTATTTATACACATAAATAACGGTGCAACACCTGACCTGATTGTTTATAGATGTAGCTTATTTATATACACGTAATTTTGATTTTGAAATTTCCATGACTTTTCCAGGTTTGCCATGACCCTAGTAACATCTACCTGTGGAGGGTACTGCGCTGCTTGGGGGTGCAGATCTCCGCTGAGGTCTTCAGTTCGACGTAGCAGGCAGGAGGAGCTGGAGCCTCGGGGTCTTTATCCCGGCAGTCCACCTCACCGGAGAACAGCAGTCTGTGATCGGCCAGCCGAGTCTGGACCACAGTGCAGAAGGCCTCGTTGGTGTTCACCACTCCACTTGGGTCAGGGGGACTGTGGATGTTATCTACAGGGACGGACAAAGGTGATTTACAGTATTATCATCCAAACATCTGCTGATCATTTAGGATGATCCCATTGAGTGCTTTGGGTGTGTGTTTCATATATTATCACATTGCCTGGGACTGATATGAATAAATGTACCTTTTTCCGTTGTGGTTTTGAAAGAAGGCCGTTACGCAAACCATTATTACTGATTGTATAGATGGTTTCAATTCAACATTCTAAATTAAATCCCAGCTCACTTCCTGTTGCAGTGTTTGCTAGTACAATCTGACAGGACTGACAATTCCATGAAAACCGTCTATATGCCTTCATACCTGTGCATGTGTACTGCTCAAACTTGTATCCCCAATACATCATCTCTGCATGCTTCTCAGTGCGATTCTCCCTGTCCCTGCGAGCGGCCTCCGTTTCCACTTCGCTGATGTACAGCGTGCCTCTGAACTTGGTGACCGCCAGCAGCCAGCCCTCCCGTGTCTCATAGGGAGTGGTCAGCAGTTTGGTCAGATGGCCACGCCATGTCACAAAGTCCACACCTAATGCACTGGGAAGAGCAGAGGCCAATAAAGAAAACAATTACAACTGACTGACAACACAGTTCTGGCTATAAACCAGCCTTTCAGTCAATGTATGCTGGGATCATACTCCAGCCCTGTATTTAAGCGGGTAAACTTGAAAGACATTGAATGAATTAATCTTAACACTGGCGACACTTACCATGTGGATGAGTCTGTGGTCCCCCTTGGCTGAAGCTTAGATCTGTTGGCCAGGACCCACCGCAGGATGTGGTCTAGCTTCTCCTTCACCCCGTCATCTCTCTTTATAAAGCGGTCCTTGTATCCATCCCTTAGGTCAAAATTGGGTTTCCCTGTAGGTTCCGCAAAATACCTCATCTGCCTCCTGTCGTTGAAGAATCTACGTTCAGAGTCCAAGGAAAAACTTCCTACTTCAACGGGCTGTTTGTACACAGGAAAGTCTCTTTCGTACAGCTGCCGCCTGGTGCTCAATGCCTGGGAGGTAAAGGAGGATTGTCCAGGAGCTAGACCAGCTTGGTGTTGGTGGTGGTTTGGTCCGAAGCGTTTAGACTCAAAGTGATCCCCGCTGTCATCTCTATCTCTTTTGTATGCCGACTGGGGGTCGTGGCGTCTGGAGGTGGGATACTGGGGTCTGTGGTGGCGTTGGTCCATTGCTACCTACAGGAAAAGGAGCGGTGAGTGACAAGCTGACTGATGAAAATACAATTATTCTGATCTTTTTCCGCAATCTGTAGGGCACCCTATGTATGTAACGGGTAACTCCCCGTTAGTGAATGAACACAGATTGTTTCTTCAGAATGGGTATAAACTGCCTGAACTAACGTTACAGACTCCACCTGAATTACCAGTTGCACACAGAAATTCTGTAACAGACGCTAACGCTAGATTCGGGTGAATGTGTCAGAATTATAGCGTTAGCTACCTTCAACAGGAATATGATGATACTTAGCCAGTTAGCTAGCTCGCTAACCAAGCATCTGCTGCAGGGAATAAAAACACTGGACTGAACATTAACATTAAAATTAACGTTAACGTTACCTCTTAACTAACGTGATGTTATTAAAGTAAGCCCGACGCAGTAAGAAAAATGACTTCCATCCCAAAAATTCCCCAATAAAACCTTGTTTACGAGAAATGAGCATTGCAACTTAAGTGAGAATAAACAAAACGTCCTCATCCCAGCTAGCTAATGGCTATGCTAATGCTAGCAGCAGCGAACACACTTCCGTATATGCAGGGTCTAGGCCGCTAGGCGGCAGTGCTTACCGAGACGTTTCCGACAGCGTAGAAGAAGAGTTGTGAATCGTGAGGAGAAGAAGAAGATCAGCGTTGTGTTGTTGTTCAACAAAACCAAAGCAATCTTTTACAGACAGTATAAAAACAATTTGTTTTACAGTCTATGGATAATACCAAGACTACCGCTATAAATACCAGGCAATGATTTATCTGAGTGACATGATTGGTCAAATATTTGTTTAGCTATTGGTTAGTAAGTAGCTAGCCTTAGCTAATAAGTTACCAGCCAAAAAGTAACGTTAGCTTTGTTAGCGTTAGCTGGCAGCCAGCTTACAAAACCTAATAGCTAGGCTAGGTTTATCGTTAGTGGAGACAACTGACAGAAAGCCAAATGAGTGAACCGATCTGAATAGCAAAAGTAAGTGGGTCCCTAGCAAAACGAGGATTAGCGTTAATTTAAATTCACAAGGATAACACATTTTATTTTTTCCAGATATGAACAGGAAAAGGGGTCTGATTTCAGACACTTTCAAAGTGAAGAAAACAAGAATTGGTGTAGAGAAGTTCGGAGCTAGCAGTAATGGAGAAGGTAGGTATGGCTGCTATTGAATTGGTGATTACTTTACATTTATTGAAAGATGTAACATTCACCTGCATCCATTTCTTAATCAGAAGGACCGACTGACATCAAGTCCACCCTCCAGTATCTCATGACACTGTTCCCCCGAAAGCTCTTCAATGACACCCTGCCTCAAATAGTGCTGAAGCACCAACTCTACAGCATACACACTGACAGGACTATGGTGGACAGGCAGCTGGTAAGATGCCGATCCTATGTTCTCATTTGTCTATTTCTCTTTAACCAAATGTGAAAACCCAACACTCTTGCCTCCCTTTTGCCCACAGAGTGAACTCCGTGAACAAGGAGAGCTGTTGATGTTCCAGCTAGGCTTTGACTCAGACGCTTTTGGGCTGGTTTTCACTTCAGACTACAAGGCCAAAGTGTTGGCTGGCGAGGAGGGCAGAGTGACTCGAGAGACAGTGGAGAAGTTTTTGGAGAAAGTGGTGTCGTCTTGTACTGATCTGAGCTTCAGCAAAGACAAGATGCTCAAGGAGTTCCTCTTCACAGACTCGGAGATAACGTATGAAAGAACAACCTTAATTAATGGGCTTCAATATTGTAATTAAGTGCCAAGTGTCTTGTACATTTACAGTGTCTGAAAGTCCTTATGTTTGACAACTCCTCATACTTGTGCATGTGCATAGATCAGCACTTACTTTATTTTTCCCCACCACCTAGGCAACTGGTGAAGTCGGGAGTCCTGACTGTGAGGGACGCAGGCAGCTG
Organism: Poromitra crassiceps; assembly: GCF_964638095.1. Taxonomy (NCBI): domain Eukaryota; kingdom Metazoa; phylum Chordata; class Actinopteri; order Beryciformes; family Melamphaidae; genus Poromitra; species Poromitra crassiceps. The sequence continues at coordinate 12,364,439 of NC_139644.1, forward strand.
GTGGTTCTCCATTCCCAACTCTGGTAGATTTACCAAGTACTTAATACAAGGTGGGTATAATGAACAACAGACAACAACTGGATAGAGTCTGTTAAACACTTTGCGTTAAAGGTGTCCCACGGCGTAATTTCTCTCATTCCTCAGGGTCATTGGCAGTGTCTAGCTAATTGAAGGCTTGTTTGTTTTCCGACCCTGTTCTCCTTTTCCCCCCTTAGGTCGTAAAGCAGTGCTTGGCATGGTCAAGAAGTCCAAATATAGTGAAGTCTTAAAAGCAGAGCTAGAGGAGCGTCGAACAAATGCGCAAGTCAAATTCCAGATGAAATATCACGTCCATGACATTGTTGGTGCAGAGCTGGTAGAGAGGTAAGACCGGTTGAATATGAGTTGCTTATATGCAATTGATTCTGAAAATTGGGGATTTATTCGTCAGGAGTCAACATTCAGATTGTTTTTTCCATTTAGCCGGTGGGGCCAGTAGGTCAGAGTTCTACTTGCCTCGATTGTGTTTTCACTGGCTCATCAGGCAGAAATTATGGGCATTGAGTGTTCTTGACAGTAATTACAATGCCTTAAGAAAAATGAACCAGCTTGATCCGCCTTGCTCACAAATGGGTGAAAATGGTACAAAACTTTAGGGGATTGATTACTTACCGTAAATTCCGGACTATAAGCCGCGGCTTTTTTCCCGTTTTTTGGCCCCTGCGGCTTATATAACGGTGCGTCTTATCTATGGATTTTTTCAGAAAAAAAAATTCAAATACAAATAAAATCTCTCTTTTTTAGCACTCTTTCTACCTATAAATCCACTTCTGTTTTAATTTCCTCTGTTGCCCTCTTTTCACCACACCGCGGACACTGTGTGCACTGTCGAAATAAACAAAGGTGTTGTGTTATGTTGTTTTGTTGAAATGTTACGGTAATACGGTAAATGGGAGCTTCCTCAAACAGCCAACAATCCCCTCTGTGCGTGAACCCTTACATATGGTAATTACGGTAAGCAAAGTTCATCAGCCCGGAATCACAACAAGACGAGCAGTCTCTCTCTCACTTACCATGGGGAAGGTACGCAGAAAGTCACACGACGCAGCTTTCAAGCTGAAAGCAGTCGAACTCGCACTAAAAGAAACAAACAGAGCAGCAGCGCGTACCCTGGGCATCGATGAGTCAATGGTGAGACGTTGGAAGCAGCAGCAGGAGGAACTGTCTCAGTGTAATAAGACAAAAAAGTCCTTCAGAGGCCACAAAAGCAGATGGCCGGAACTTGAAGATTCCCTTGAGGACTGGGTGTTGACCCAGAGAGGAGACGGCCGAGGCGTTTCCACGGTGCAGATCCGACTGAAGGCCAAAACAATCGCCACCGAGATGAAAATTGAACATTTCAGAGGTGGGCCATCTTGGTGCTACCGATTCATGAGACGAAAGGGACTGTCCGTCCGGGGGAGAACTACTGAACAACTCCCTCCCGACTACCAGGAGAAAATCACAAACTTCGGCGAATTCACACAAAGGAAGATCACGGAATATTATAGGAGTGTGAAAACATCCACAATCACCAACGGGTTCCAAAACGCTGGACTGCTGCGGGATGAAAAGGATGACGCCGCCACAGCTGGCGCTGAGGGCCGTCAGAGGCTTCAGAGGCTGTTCGATGCCGACAGTGATGAAGAGGAGTTCGTTGGTTTTGAGTGACAATGAAGGAGAGAGGAGAGTGGTTGACGAAGCCACCCTGAACCTGTTCGTTTCCGACACTGAAGATGAGGACTTTGGTGGTTTCAGTACGCAGGAAGAAGAGGAAGACGAGGATTAGTGACTTGACTTCTCTGGTTACAGGTTTGCTGCACATATACGGTAGCCTATTGTTGTGTGATTTTGTCTGGGGATTAGTGACCTGACTTTTGTTTTGTTTTGTTGAAATGTTAATAAATGGGAGCTTCCCCAAACAGCGATCTCTTTCCCGACATTCCTCTCTGTGCACGAACCGTTTCATATGGTAATTAAACATCAAAACACCCGCGGCTTATAGTCCGGTGCGGCTTATAGAAGAAAAAAATAGTCAATTTTGGTGCTGCGGCTTATAGACCGGTGCGTCTTATAGTCCGGAATTTACGGTATTTTCCAGTCCAAGGAAGTTGTTTGCTTCCACAAAAAATAAGCAGCTGTGGCATCCAAGTTGATGGGTCAGAAGCACAGCAGAGGAGACTGGGACAGTGGTAGAGCATAGAGGTAAAAAAAAAAAAAATGCTAACAGGAAATGGTAATCGAAACTTTTTATTGACCACCAGTCAACTGGCCCTTGTCGAACCTTCTATGTAAAGAAAGTATGACAACACCTAATCCTAGTGTATGTACTATATACTAAGCATTTTTGTTTTCTCTATAGCATACCTACAACTTCAGGGACACTGCTGCGGTTTGTCGATTCCTGAACCAAGACAGACTTGAGACGAGCCACTGAGAGATCCAGAGCCACAGAAAATGGCAGAAGGTGTCCAAAACATTGATTAGTTTTTGTATTTATATTTCAAGTTAATTAACTTACTTTTTGGAATTCCTTCTTTGCTACCTTTATTGTAAAACCTTGTGGGTTTATGAATTGCTTTAATATGACCGTGTCATGTTTTCAGCAATTACGTTTTCAGAGATATGTTTAAACCATAAACAAGTGCAAATTCACAATAGCTGCGACCACATACAGTATGTGAATTTACAAAATGCAGGATACAAAATTTCTAAACCTTTCCATGACTTTTCAAGGATCCATAATAGAATTTCCATGTAATGTGAGGCAATATGAGGAAGGAAATGATTCACTTATATTTGTTAACACTAGAGTATAATAAATAAAGTATATATTTTATTTTTTTATTATATTTTATAATTATATTTAGCGTAGTGTTAACAAATATAGTTGAATCCTTTCCTTCCACATAAAAATCATATTTGCCATGCCAGTTGTCATCACATTCATTGTCATTTCCCCCTGGTGTGGGTAATACAGTAGTCTGTCTCTGCAACAATGTTTAGATAGATAGATAGATAGAGTACTTTATTCATTCATTTACTTTATCATGGAAAACAAAATAAATGATAGCTGCTCTGCAGCAATGAAGTCGTGGCCGGGCCATCGCCCCTTAATGCGGGCGACACAGCTCTGAATTTTCATGCGTTTTGGAGTCGGACACTGCACAAAGCAGTTACATGTTACTTTCTGCATCCACTATGTGGCGCTAGAGAATATCAAATAATTATGTGCCATCTTGCTGTATATCATGTGTAGAGCAGACCATGTAAATGGAATGCTGTTAGTCACATACGGTTCAATTTGTGTTGCCAGTAGGTGGCACTACCCAAGAAGGGCATTAATGCAGCAATACATTTAGTGGAGGTTGCCTGACATGCATAAGTTCATGAATATCTGACATTTCCCTCACCCCCGACACCACCCATAGCCTCCCAGGCGATAATCCTACCCATCCCTCGAATCCCATCTTTCTAGTACCTTCCTATTCCTATGCCCCCCACCCCATACACCACCCATATCCCCAGAACATGTTTCAGATGCTGTGTTAGTGACTGTGGAAAATAAAAAGTGCTCTGAGAACGCATTATTTGGCCTCCATATTTTTTGATGGGGTCGGAGGTGGCCCGTGAAAAGTTGAGAGATTTTCAAGTGGGCGCTGAGTTGGAAAAGGTTGGGAACCAACATCCTGTGCTTTAGACAATTCCCTTAGCAGGACAGCAACAACAACAAAAGTATTGATGATGCACACCAGTACCAGAGAGGTGCTGAAAGATGCAAAAGTCTTCTTCAAGGGTATGTGTGCAAGTAAACCTGGAAAATGTGAACTTTAATCATTTAAGGTGACTTGACTTTAAACTTCTTTGTCCCATTTAGGGGCATAGTAGGCGTCCACCAAATGATTTAATGTAATCCTCCAAATAACCATTAAACAAGTCATTCTAAGCACTATGTGTTGAGTTTGTGTGTCAATGAATCCAGACAGAGGGTAAACAATTATTAAATTGATAGTCTCCAATATAGAAAAGGCAGAGAAGAGAACTTATTTCATAAATTTATTAGATTAAAGTTCAAACATCTGTACCCTTAATTCACTAACTTCAAAACCCCACAGATATATCACAGGAATAGAAACAGGGAAGAAAATGGAGCAAAGTAAAATAAATCATTTTGAAGGTAGCCTTTGTCTAACACCACTGATATGCAGATACACAAAGGTGAGTGTGACAACCTGGGTAAGAACACAGGTGAGTGTGACAACCTGGGTAAGAACACACAGGTGAGTGTGACAACCTGGGTAAGAACACACAGGTGAGTGTGACAACCTGGGTAAGAACACAGGTGAGTGTGACAACCTGGGTAAGAGAACACAGGTGAGTGTGACAACCTGGGTAAGAGAACACAGGTGAGTGTGACAACCTGGGTAAGAGAACACAGGTGAGTGTGACAACCTGGGTAAGAACACACAGGTGAGTGTGACAACCTGGGTAAGAGAACACAGGTGAGTGTGACAACCTGGGAAGAACACAGGTGAGTGTGACAACCTGGGTAAGAACACAGGTGAGTGTGACAACCTGGGTAAGAGAACACAGGTGAGTGTGACAACCTGGGTAAGAGAACACAGGTGAGTGTGACAACCTGGGTAAGAGAACACAGGTGAGTGTGACAACCTGGGAAGAACACAGGTGAGTGTGACAACCTTGGTAAGAACACAGGTGAGTGTGACAACCTGGGTAAGAACACACAGGTGAGTGTGACAACCTGGGTAAGAGAACACAGGTGAGTGTGACAACCTGGGTAAGAACACAAAGAAGACATGCAGCGATTCCTTTTGTGACTGCACAACACATACTACTGACAGACAACACGCAAAGGCCTCTCTCTTCACACACATTTCCAGTAGAGCATTTATGGAAACCCCATAAAGGTAGTTTGTACTGTATGATACAAACTACTGGTAGGTTATTTCATAACTAGAAATTGAGCACACTTCCTTTCTAGCGACCCTCAAACTGGCAGCACTCATTTTGACCGTGCCTCGTTGGTTTGCCCTCGCAGACGCAGCGCCCCGCCCGCTCAACTGGCATGTGCTTTGCTTGAGCAATTGTGCGCCGTGCCGGAACCGGCCGCCCAATTATATTAGTAAGATGTAGGTAGGCCAACATTTAATCTGCCTCATATAGTGCCAAACCTTCCGCTTGTCATAAAGGTCACAGATACTGTATGGTAACCCCAACCACTGAGGACAGAAAACATGCTTGTTTTGTGTCATGCGGTGTAGACGTTTTTAAAATAGAGCAACATGACATGGTTCCAGTTTTTCCTTTCCGTGAGATGTTTACATGGGAGGCCTAGGAAACAGACATGTATTGTAAAACTCAAGACAATTAAAAAGTAACTTATGAAGTTCCAGAGCAACATTCATTCCATTTTCACGATCAAACCCATTCCTCTGTCCTTGTTGTCTCGACAGAAAAGGCAGTGTAACATCCCACTGTTCATCCGTCACGATCACGGCGGACAGGACGAGGGGCTTTGGAATCTCTTGAGGGCAAGTTCAAAGTGATCGTTGATTGTCTTTCCCTCCACCTCCACACATGACTACTCGCCCCGGCTCATGTGGGGGACATCGTCCGTGTCCTTTCCCCACAGAGGCACCGGGCTCTTGTGACAAGGGCTGAACGAGGAACCAGCCATGTCACTTTGTCGCATCGTCACACCAATTCCTAAAATGAGTATCCTCTTCTTCCTCATTGCTGCTTGGCGTCAGCTGGTTGTTGTTAGAGGGCTGCAAAATGGCAATGCTTACAATAGCACGTAGAGGTCTTGAGTCCAAAATGCAGGCATTGTAGACTCAGTGGATTTCAATATGAACCTGTGTGAATATAGAAAGAGCATGGTTGTCAGGGTGAACAAGCACGCACACACACACAGCGCAGTGGTGTGGCAATTCAGCTTTATAGCACCCCACCACCCACGTCCACCGAGCCACTTCCCCTTACGGCCCTCCCCCCACCACCAATATCCCCTCACCACTGTACCTACCCACCATTCGAATCATGACTATCCCCTTCCTATCCCTATGATCCCCCAACGACAACACCCATATCCCACTAACCTTACCCACCCCTCGAATCCCATCTCTCTATCACCCCCCCCCCCCCCCCAACACCATCACCACCCATATCACCCTAACCACTAACTAACCCTAGCCATCCCTTGGATCCCAACTCTCTACCACCTTCCTATCTCTAGCTACAGCCCTTTTCTGACTAACCTCACTAAACGTTCATGACTGACTGACTGTCCTGACTATTCCATCTTATGGCCCCATTGGCCCAGTGCCATGGGAAAAACACAATGCACAGCAACGAGTGAGTAGGTAAGGCAAATCCCAAATAAAGATATGCATGAAAATAAGCCAGCCGCACACAATGTAGTATGCTGCTAGGGGTTGCACAAAAAGATCTATATATCGATCATGATCCTCTTGCCATACATTATCGATATAGGAGGAATCAGCGTGACGTCACTTACCACCCAGAAATGCAGAACCCCGCGGCAGTTAATAGTATGAGTTGTGCCAAACAAACGTTAATATCTCAAAAACTATACATCACATCGCTGATATTTTGTAACGGCACAGGCGAGGCTGGTTTCGAACCCGAGGTCTCCAACTTACAAGCCCAAGACGTTAACCATCCGACCAAAGGGACAATCCCCTTTGGCCAAGGACCAACGTACTCCTTTGGCCAAGGACCAACGTACTCGTTTTATCCACCCAGACCCCGGATCGCTACACTACCTCCACCTGTGGGAAGCGCAGCCCCTGCCGCTTCAACGTCTCCGCGCTCCCTCACGCTCCAAGGGCTACGCCTCCGATAACTGCGCGGCCATCCCAACATCCCACTTGACACCAATGTAACGGCACAGGCGAGGCTGGTTTCGAACCTGAGGTCTCCAACTTACAAGCCCAAGACATTAACCATCCGACCAAAGGGACAATCCCCTTTGGCCCAAGGACCAACGTACTCGCTTTATCCACCCAGACCCCGGATTGCTACAATACATGTCGTGTTAAAGTTGTGTATACTAGCACCATATCGTGACATTTATCCTGAAATGTGTATTTTTTGCATTCATGTATGTGTTGTTTTGTTTTCTGGAAACTTAATTTGTACAGGGTAAAAAGATTTAATCAGGAATTATTTTGTATCCTTCGCTTAAAACGTTTTTTTTTACTTCACACGCGGCAAGTTGCACTGTGTGCAGTATGCACTTTGTTGTACACTGTTACAATGCCAATTCCGTGAAATACATAATTCCTACTTTTTGCCTTTTTAGGGATCTTTTTTCCTCTTCAGATATTGTGATGTATCGTACATGAAATTTCCTGTATCGATTATGGCAAAATCGCTGTATCGTGATACCATCATTATCGAGGGCAAGTATCGTATTGTGAGTTACTCTGCGATCCCCACTGCTATATTATGCTACATCTGTAAAGGTGTGATATTTTAATCTAACTTTAAATCACTAAGGTTAGTCAAGCTATTCTTCTGCTCCCCATTTCCATTGCAAGGGGGGGGGGCAGCTAGATGTGTGTCATCAATCACCTCAGACAGCACATGAACTAATAGTGTTACAACAGTTACTGACACGACTGAGCCATCAGCAGCCTCTTCCTCGTCAGGCCTTCCCCATCAGTTGACACATTAGCAAGCTAACATGACTTGCCTGGCTTAACTTACTCGTGCTGCAGGAATAGGAAAATGGGTTATATGTTCAACTGCATGAGTTTGGCTAGATGAGTGTTTGCTAAATTACCTGTAATCTCACATTGAACATCATCGACGCGATGAGGTAGATATATGGAAATCTGATTCGCAGTCGCCATGCGAGATCAAAAAATATCAACAAAGTCCTCGTCAAGCCTTTAGAAAACACTCCGTAAGTCCGACCAGCGGACCCCGAAAATTGCAACACTAAATATGACAGACCCGCCATAAGACGAAGTCTCGAAACGTTTTTTTTTTACCAGTGTTATAAGACTAACCAACTACTAGCAACGTGGTGATATGTGAGAGTGCATATTTATATCATAACCGAGCTCCGTTCTTCGCCTGGCTTGCTTGGCAGCTCCACCCCGACAGACAGCTTCTGCTTCTCCCGTTATGGTCATTGGGAGGATTTTAAACACTGTGACACAGACGGATGTTGGCGTGACGTAATGTCCTCAACCCGTGTTACACTCAAAAGAGTCCGTCTTTCTCACTTTAGTTTCGAATGATATTTTGCTTTAGCTAACCTAGCGTTAACCAAGTTGGGGGCATAGGGCATAACTTAACAGTCTTAACGTTAATGGTACCCTCTGCATACCAGCAAAAGCGGCGTGGCCTATTAGCTCGCTGCTTGTTTTTTTGAACACACACATTTGTGTGGGCGTAGCTAGCAGCTATCGTTAGCCAGACCACCGGATGCAGCATCTGGTGGTGGTAACCAGTTTTTTTCCTCAGGGGTGGTGGCCGCTGTTTTGCTGCTCCCCATAGCCTCCAGATCAGTTCACGAAAGCATGGGAATGTTGTGAGGGAATTTCCAAGTAAACTCGTGTAAAAGTGGCAGATAAGTGATTGTAAGTTTTCGACAAGACGTCCCATATTCAGCGAAACCCGCTGCAGCAGAAACGGCAGCCCGTTAAGACTTGTTGGGACATTTTGTCCAGCGAGCAAGTCCGGACAAAGAAAAGAGTTGTGAGCTAACGTTAGCTCTGGCCTCCAAGCTAACTTAGCGGCCACAGACGACATTCTTCGAGCTGCGGCGCAATGCAGGCCATAAAGTGTGTCGTTGTTGGGGACGGGTAAGTTCATCGAACTGGCCAGTGATTTGTGCCTCCTCTCTGCATAATTGGCCATGTTTAGCAGAAAATCATCCTGCGTTTCGTTTCAGATTCCCCCACAAAAGTTAGCTAGCTAACGTTAACTACCTGTTTACATTCCGTGGATGTTTTGAGAATGTTACACACAACTAACACTTTGTGTTAACGTAAAGTCATAGCTAGCCAAATTAGTCGCAATAAATCACATGAAAACATATTGTCTTAATGTTTATGTACAACATCGCCAGATACTGTAGTAGCGTTATGTCTGATAGTTATTTTTCTGATAACTGCCTCAGACGAATATTGGACAGAATGTATAATTGAGAGGCATGTTGGCTAATCTCTGTCTCCATTTAACCCAGTTAAATAGTTGTCATCGTCCCTGGGGGACGTGATCGTTAAGGTTAGCCAACCAGATAGTATATTATCCATGTTTGCCAGTAGTTGGTCTACTTCCGAGAAATTTACAGGATTAACGTTAAGGCAGCTATGCAGTGTCATTTTGCCCGTTCGATCTATACTCCGCTTTTCTGAAAATTTGGGCATGAGTCTGTGGCAGTAAATCATTTAACTGAACACGGGGTCAAGAATGAGTCCAGACGGTCCTACTTGTAAGTGGGCGGTTACATACGCTATTCGACTTCTTGTACTGGGTGTGGTGGGATGCCACAGCAGGAGAGTCATTGATGGGCCTGTGCTTATGTTACATTGAATTTTTACTTTGCATTTTGACAAAGGGAATCCTTTTTGTCGATTGGTTTTATATTCACTCTATAAGCACACACAAGATTGTTGTAGGGTACTTCAGGTTTGAAAAATACAACCATATTTAATACTCTATGCAGGCTTGTTTTCTCCAAAGTAAAGGTAAGAGTGCCAGGACCCACACATCTTTTTCAGAGTAGTAGGAGTGTCTTTCAGATTGTAATGGGTGAGCTGTTGATGGATCAGTAACAGCAACGCTTTATGAATTCAGACGCAGGATCATTATGCACATTAGTCTTTGAGGGATAAAATCATAAACGACTGACATCATTGTTCTTTGCTTCCTCCGTGCAGAGCTGTGGGTAAGACATGCCTGCTCATCAGCTACACCACCAATGCCTTTCCTGGAGAGTACATCCCCACAGTGTGAGTATAGTTCAGCCTTGGAGAGGCGGGGTGGTGTGGGGGAGCACAACAAGTGAACCTCCCAAGACTAAAAAGCTCATCACACAGTTAAACTCCACCCCCTTCTTTCTCCTACTGTTTGCCGGCACAATTAATACATAGATAAGGTAGTAGGGGTGGGACTCACCAGAGTCCGCACGATACAATATTATCACAATACGTTTTCAGTCACAATACCGTATATTGCGATTTATTACCTTTTTTCGACTGCAAATTATGTCCCCAAAGGGAAAAAAACGACAACATCTGTTGTATCTAATGAGATCAAGTTTCCAGTCTGTTCATCTCACTTCAATCGTTTGTATTGCAATAAAATGGGATTGTCAAGCAGACATACAAACTAACATTGTCATAAAAACCAATCATAAATGTTGCATGCACTTAACATTTCTGTAATAAAATACTGCAATTCATGGAAAATCACGATGCAATGCTGTATCGATTTTTTTCTCCCACCCCTAAAAGGTAGTGGCCTATAGTCAGTCACTCTATAATTGCTTTTTAGATGGAAATGTGGGAGGTGGCAGATCAGGTTACTGGTTACTGCTTCGGCACTGAAACTCAGCCCAGAGAAACCAGTTGATAAATGAGTGATTTGGGAAGTCATGAGGAAAGCCTGCACCTTATCTGATTCTGCACCAGTTGTAGCTATGTTCATTGGTATCACTCTGTGGTGTGGACAGGCTTAGCAACTGGCTTACTACAACTTTTTATCATGCACAGGGTTCCCACGGGTCCTTGAAATCCTTGAAAGTTTGTGAATTTGAAAAAAAATCAAGGCCTTTAAAGTTTGTGAAAATAGACATGGGTCATTAAAAGTGCTTGAATTTAGGGTACTATGTCTCCACACTCACAGTATATATTGTTTTGCTCTGCTGTGAGAAGGCAAGAGGTTTGCATGATCAAGAAAAGACAATAACGGTTAGACAAAACAACAAATCAAATTAAGACCTGAAATTGAAATTTTACACTTCAAGACTTGAGTCTTGAAGAAGGAAGATCCCGCACACTTCTCTTGCTCGGTATCACCATTTATTGATCATTTAATTACACAACGTTTCGGACCCCCTGGACCTTCATCAAGTGTCTACGAAGGTCCAGGGGGAACGAAACGTGTAAAGAGCAATACATGGTGATGCTGAGCAAGAGCAGTGTGCAGGATCTTCCTTCTTCAAGACTCAAGTGATACCAGAGAGAATTGGATGTGTAAATATCTCCTTTGAAAAGACACTTCAAGACTTGCAATTGTGTGTGTGTGTTTATAACATGACTATTTAACCTTACAAAGGAACATTCTATCTTTTCACATAAATTGCAATGGGGGCGGAATTCATCCTGTCATTTACCGTTTTCTCAGGTTCGACAACTACTCTGCCAATGTGATGGTGGATGGGAAACCAGTGAACCTGGGCCTTTGGGATACGGCAGGGCAAGAAGACTACGATCGACTCCGCCCACTTTCCTATCCACAGACGGTACAATAACAGTCAATGCCGTATCATATTGCACCTATTGTACTACTCTTTGATGTTTATTTTCATGTTTGAAGTGCCTGTGCATAACCCATTTATATTAGGAATGTCTGGGATTTGTATGAATAGTAAGGAAGTTTGTGTGACATAAATGCAGTCATTTTGTCTTTTGCACTGTTCCGATCGATGGACTCTGATTGCGATCTGTCTTTCTCACCAGGATGTGTTCCTCATCTGTTTTTCACTCGTCAGTCCTGCCTCGTTTGAAAACGTCCGTGCCAAGGTAGGTCGCTGCGGCGCCCGTCGGAGAGGAGGAGACTATGAGGCATCTTAAAGGAGAAGTTAGCCAAAAAACAATGCTGCTTTATTTTGCACCTGATCTCAGACCTGCTCTGGCAAACTCCGTCCCTTTATGTCAAGACATAAAGGCGTGTATCTCATTCAATCTGTGGAGGACAAAGATAATTTTGGTACCACCAGAAAGCTTACATTCTCCTCTTTCCAACAGCATATAAAACCCCAAATGTGATTTGGGGTCAGTGTGACTGATTCTGATAGAGCAGGTCATATATACGCATCATCCTTCTCACTTGTGCTGAATTCATTAGTATGGGTCAAAGTTGTTACTGGGTGCCTTTGATAAAGAAACACAAACAGGCCTGGTCAATCCCCCCCCCCCTGCTGAACTCACTGTTGTCATCTCTGTGCAGTGGTACCCTGAGGTGAGACACCATTGTCCCAACACTCCAATCATCCTTGTGGGCACCAAGCTGGATCTGAGAGATGACAAGGACACCATTGAGAAGCTTAAGGAGAAGAAACTCGCTCCCATCACCTACCCCCAGGGCCTGGCCATGGCCAAAGAGATCGGTATCAGTACTTTTCCAATTTCAACACGTTTTGATGGAATTCTGTATTTTTGTCATGAGCGTGCTTTGCTCAGCTCTGTGTCCCATTCCCTTAACTTAACTCTGTGTCCCGTTCCCTGCAGGCTCAGTCAAGTACCTGGAGTGCTCAGCCCTGACTCAACGTGGCCTTAAAACTGTGTTCGACGAGGCCATCCGGGCCGTCCTCTGCCCCCCACCCGTCAAGAAGAGGAAGAAGAGGTGCGCCCTCCTCTAAGACTTCACTGCAAAGGATATGGGTTGGGAGGGGGAGAGCATGACCTCTAGTGGGTGAGGGTGGGAAAGACAACAGGAGAAACAAACACACACTAAAGCAATGTACATTCAGACTCTTTCCTTCCGTAACAGTGTAGCTACAGCAGTTATACCAAGAGTTCCTACGAAACGTTTGACGCGCCGTCAGATCTACGAGGGTTTAGATGTTAGACCCTAACCCCCCCCCCCCCCTGCTTAACATCCAATTCATACATATAGACAAGACTGACTACAAAATGATCAAATTCCTGAGGCCTTCTAAAAAACGCATGGGAAGTTTTGTAAAATGGACCGTGGAATGTTTTCAATTTGTTCTTCCACTGGTAGTCCATCTTGTATGTTTACAGTCTTGGTGGTTTATTCAGATTGGAAGAAATATTGCCAAACACATTCTGCAGAGATCAGATGCTGTATTTCAGCTGACAACCTCAACACCTACAGAAAGGCAGCCGACAGTTTGCCATGGTGCACTCACTGCAGAGAAGGGTTCAGCTCCACGACTGATGGCGAGTCATTGATTTCATTTACAATTTGTGAGGGCGCTTACTTGAGTCGACGCTTTGTTAGCAGGGAACTTGAAGGAAACATCTGTGAAGTTCTTTTTGCCTCAAATTACTCTTCATGTACTATAATCTTTCTACCGCTAGGGCTCATTAGCTTCCAGTTTAGGATCCATGTTCGTTCACTTAGGTGAAAGTGAATGAGAGCCAGGCTGAGACATATTCAGTTGTCATGTTGTTAATACTGAAAATTAAGGCTGGGAAATGGGAGTAGGTCTGCTGATGCCAACAGTGCTATTAATCCCCGAAAAATCGCAATGATCCAGTATTTCATGCATTTGGCCCCCCATCGGACCTGTCAAATAGTATGGTATTTTTTTCTTTTTGCATCTTGTCCCCAGAGTTGTCTTAACTGTATAGTTGCCGAAGAGTGCAAAGTTGAACACTTAAAGGATCATTTCTGTATTTTTCAATCTGGACCCTATTTTCCTAATCGGAACAACAACAAGAAATTGGTGCAGTATTGAGCGAGATTGCAAGTGTCTGACAGCAACATTGAAATGGAATGTGTTCGCTTACCTTCCGCTTCTTTGGTCTGTGTGTGAGAAAGCCTCACTCAGGAGAAGCCTTGAGAGGAGAAAAGTCCAGTTGTTGCAGAAGACTGGGAATGTGAGTGGAGTCCCGGGAAGAGATCGTCGTCGTTGGAGTACAGACAGCATAGCTTTAGCTTCTTTCTACAAATCTAATGAGACTTGGGAGCTAGATGACTTACTGAGCGAGACACACGCAACAACAAATGCAGCCAATCAAAACGTAAACAAAGGCTTCAATTTATCTCATTTCCATGTTGTTAGAGAATTAGAACAATCTGAGCCTGTCAGTCAGATTCAGGGACAGATGTCCACAGCTGGATCCCTAAGCCCCCGTTCACACAGGACGCAGAAGCTGTACCTACGCTGTACCCACAAGTTCCATTGAGGCATCCTTGTTAACAGGTGAAGCCGTTCACACCACCCGCCCGCGTGCCACGCTCGCGCCACGCCGAAGCCACGCTCATGCCACCCCGAAGCGATCACTTAAGGCGCTGACAAGGTTCTGCGCAGCCTCGACTCGGAGCCTTGCCGCCGCCGAGCGGCGACAGCGAGACTGTGCATACTCGAACGTAACTCGGCGCGTTGGCTGCGGTACACGTCCAAAACGTTATCATGTCGTTTACCAAGAACTTGCAATCATGTCGGTGGGGGGACATTTTATTGTCCCTCCATTTCAAAACTCATTCCGGTGAGCCTGCAGAAGGCTTTGCTAGATGAGGGACAAGCACTGTTAAATGAGGAAATGGCATTTCCTCATTCCTCACAACAAGGAGTTGATGCCGCGGAGTCACATTTTCGAGGAGCTGCACGCCCCCTATGCCGAGTCAGCGCCGGCGATTTCGCTCAAGCATAATTTGCGCTTTAGGGTTGACGGCGAATTTCCAAGCGTGACGCATGAAGTAAATGGGAGTTGTGGGCGGGTTCAAGGCGCGAGGGTAGGCGCTGAGAGGAAAAGACCAGGCGTCTTGTGTGAACAGTAAGGCGTACGTTCAGCTTGTGCCTGCTTCAAGCTTCAGTTCTGCTTACGTCTGGCGTCCTGTGTGAACGAGGGCTAGGGCAAGGCGAGCTTTTGCAGCACTAAGAAACATATGGAAGACATCCAAGATCAACACAAAGGCTAACTTTAGGATATTTAATAGCAACGTCCTTGGGCTTCTGTATGGTGCAGAATGATGGAAAGTGACACACAGACCCTGTGTCACAAGCTAAATGTATTCCAGACGAGACGCCTTAGGAGGATACTGAGGATATTTTGGCCTAGGACAATCTCAAATGAAGACGTTTACAGGAGAACGGCCACGACCCCACTGTCAAATGTGATCAAAAACAGAAGGTGGATAATGGATCGGACATGTTTGCAGAATGGACCCAAGTGCTATCCCAAAGGTGGTTATGAGATGGACGACACCTGGAAAAAGAAAACGAGGCCGACCCAAAGAGACATGGAGAAGATCTGTGGAGAAGGAAATAACTGGGATGGACCTGGGGCCAAGTGCAGCTGACAGGCAGCATTGGCGTTCGTTGGTAAAGACCCTATGTGCTATTGAGCACGAAGAGGATTAACTAAGTAAGAGCCTGTCAGTTGCAGAAACGAGCACTTTTAGAGTTTTCGTGGACGTACATCGACGGTGCGCTGTGCCCTGTGTGATTACATTGCAGCTGCTGGCTGGCTAACGCGATCTCGCTCAATATTGCGCCAATTTCAAAAATCGTTCCGATTAGTTACTTAGGCATAGAAAATGTATGAAAAAAGGGTCCAGGTTGAAAAATACCGAAATTGTCCTTTAATATTAGATATTGGATTAGGACTGTTTAGGTGTTAGAAATATTTGGGTGGCGGGGAACAACGGCACCTTTTAATGGTCTATGGGCATTTATCAGAAACCTTTGTGCAGCACATTCTTTGGTTGTGAGTAGCACACTTGATTTGAATAGCATCTCTACTGGCTAAGCGATGTCACTAAGAAGAGCATTTATACGTGCTTAAGTAGTAAGAGTAACAAAGCCACCGTCGGTTATGATGTAGTAATACAGCATACTCATCCTTTTGTTATAATCATGTGATTGACTTATTTTGTATCGTTCTTTTTCTTCACAGAAGTTACACTTCACTCACTGTATTGTAAGACTAACACTATGAATATCCTTTTTGTTTATTACCTCCTGCAGTTAACGCTACCTTAATCTCCCTACAAGCCTAGCTTTTTGTAATTAATGCTGATAGCATGTCTGTGCAACATATACTGAAAACTAAGAGTAGAATTGCTACGGTTAATTTTATTTTTTTTGCATATTTACAGATGTATTTGAACTACTAGATCAGGGGTAAAGTACACGATGTTGCTCATCATCACGCTGTGCTCCAGTTCAAGCCAATGTTGTGACCCTTTAGTTTTACGGATAAAGCTATTGTCACTTTTTGAAAAAGCCAATAAATTCCAATAAAACCAGCTGAATTTTGTCCTTGTTCTTCCATAATATAATACACCTGTTTCCATAGATGTGACAGTACAACGGTAATCCAAATATTGGTCGGATTCATAAAACTGGTGTGGAACAGAACATACAGTTGAACGATCTCACATCAGCTTTATTAGCTGTGACCACTCGGATAAATATTTCAATTAATTTGACTGTCAATGACCCTTTGGCGGCTACAGTTTTCACCCTAGGAGGCTGAAATTTGGCATTGAGGTCAAGTGTGTGTGTGTGTGTGTGTGTGAAAGTGCATTTTACTGCTACTTTCCTAGAAGGCGGCTCAGCTGTAGCTCCAGATTTGTCCACATGGGGGAGGCAGGCCATCACAGCACACAGGTCCTCCTTCCCATCTGTTAAAAACAGTCATCAGCTGTCAGGTCCTTGGAAGCGCACTGATGCAGGGGAATTACTGAGGTAATGAAGGTGCAATGAAAATGCACAAACTGTATAGCCTAACAAGACTGTCTGTCTAGTGACTAGACTAGACTTCATCACCAATCCAGTAAATGTAAAGCAAAGTTGCTATATGGTAGGCCTATGATGCTCTAGCCCAGAGGTTCTCAAATGTTTTTCAGCCAAGGACCCCCAAGATAGAAAATATACCGGGGACCCCCTCATTCTGATTTGTGATTTTGGGCTAAGCTTAATGGTTTCCACTGTAACGTGCTTGACTTTTAAATTGATAGGTTTGTTAGATTAGAATATAATCCATGAAACATTTTAGATTTAAACCATAAAATATTTGCGTTAAACTATGAAGCTTTTGCAAAAAAAAATATATATATATATTTTTATATATATATATATATTTATTTATTTTTTCCTGAAAACTTTTCGCGGACCCCCTGGCAAAGTGCCACGGACACCTGGGGGTCCCCGGACCCCCATTTGAGAACCACTGCTCTAGCCTACTGCTAATCCTACTGTCTCATTTCTCTTTGCCTTTTAGTCATTTTTTACCCCCCTACAATGATTTAAATGGGTTGCTTCATGTTTTAGAATTTGACATGGATTTTACTTCAAGTCATAGAGTTCAACACGGCTACTCCTATTCGTTAATTGTATCTGTTTTGTCTTCAAATCTTCTTAGTTAAAATTGGCTAAATGGGTGGTGGTGTCTGTCAGTCACGGTTTGTGATGGAAGTGAGTCTTGGCTAAGTGGGAGGTGTCTGTCTAGTCACACGCGGTGCCCCGGAGGAGGCTGTGCGCCCTGACTCATATAAGCCAAGGTAATAATTTATCAGTAATTTTCCTCTGACCCCAATATGAGGATATTGGTGTAGAATTGAATATAGTTCTTCTGTCCCCCATAGTGAGAACCACATAGATCCTTATGATAGTAAAAAAAAATCTCACCAGAGGAGGTCAGGAGTTTCCCTTCTAATCATATTGCATTCTAGCTTTACAAAGGTTTTACAATCGCTTACAAACAATACACGCATGTCATTCTGTTATACTGGCTCAGTGGTGATTCTAGAGTCAGGGCCCAAAATTCCAAGGGGCCCCTTCCAACCAGCGTTCTTTCACTTTCAATTCAAGAGAAAGTACATGAATCATGCAAGTTTGACAGGTAGGATTCACATTCTCTTGAATTGAAAGTGAAAGTGAATGACTGAATCATTCCTGTCAAACATGCATGATTCACATATACATTCTCCTGAATGTATCCACCTTATTTTTGAATGCCCCACTGTAAAAAAGAAGCGTGGGTACAAGGTCCGGTTTAACGTGACTCATTGTTGCCGCTTGCCATTTCCTTTGTTATACTCTGGCTGCAGACCCGAATTATAAACCGGAAGCTGGAGTCCGTTATAAAAGTTATAAATATAGTCACGTTATAAACAACTAACCAACGCTGGAGGTCCGTATGGAAACTCGAAATGTGTGTTACTCGAAATGGTTAAAAGTTAAATCAATTTGGTGGCGTTTTACTGCCATGTAACATAGCTAGCTAGCCGCTAACATTAGCCACAGTTAGTAGCCGACTACCCACAATGCATTACGTTATCCCAGCACCCGAACGACACGGCTGTAGAGCAGAATGGCTCTGCTGTAAAAGGGGAAAATCCTCATAGACGGTTTTTTTTCGGGGGCTGGGGGGTTATCTAAATTGGTTACACCGGAAATAGAACCCATACTTAACGTAAGGCAAAATGGCCGCCAAAAATAAGGTGGATAGGCTCTTTCACACACAGATCGTGCAGAATTGCAGTTCAGAAGGCCTGCAAAGCCAGCAGCCTCGCCACAGAAATTGCTTTCACACAGAGCCAAGCAGCACGGCCACATTCCCGTCCTGCGGTGTGCTTTCAGGCGACATCCACCCCTCCCGGATTGAAAGGCGAGCGGAGGCATTTTCACTCAGCTCCTCGCCCAAATGAATATTTTCATAGGTTAGTGTAGCCTAGCCTACTGTATGATGAACGAATTCATTCAACAACCAAACATCGCTCATGTATGCCAGCCAACGAGGTGCAGCTGCGGTTGTTAAGGATAAGCTGATAAAGCTGCGCTTGTTAAGGATCAGATAAAACACGAAAGTGTTGTCCACATGCATGGTAACAAGGCTTTCAATATTCACCTGATCGACTTTATGCATCACAGACACACCATCATGTAGCCTATTAGGTAGGCTACAAGGCTAATTCTTATCTTTTGGTTCCAGTTTTTTGTAAAGCAAATTATTCCCATCAAGTAGCCTAATTAGGGGCCGTTCTGAAAGACGACGCCCGCATATCAAACAGCTGCAGTCTGCATAACATTCGTCGGGGGAATAGTAGCCTATAGACTACTATAACGTTAGTAGTTTTTGTAAGGGAATGCACAGAGCTGGTTTCGACAGACAGCTATAGTCTGTCCTCTGAATTATTATATCCGTTAATTTTACCTACTAATGTCAACATCGTTTGAGCATAAAGCCTAACCTACTTACAGGCACGGAGCATTCCTCCTGGCGTCCCTGCAGTCATGATTGTATAGGTTACTTTTTTTACTTTCACTCATGCACTTTCTTGCTGCATGAGGTGATTTCCCCTGTAATTTTTTATGAATGAGCTGACCATTCACACCATTCCGGCTTGCTGCTCCGACGCTTTCAAGTGGAGGCGGGTTACCTGGTAATCCGGCGCTGTGACAAGGTCTGCTGGCGGAAAGAAAGGCGTACAACAATTACCCACCAACGCGCATTCAGAACTTTCACATCGGAGGCGCGGATCCTATTTTCTGTGCATTTTGCGGCTTTCAAGGCCGATGTGAAAGCGCCTTATGTTTCACTTTCAATTCAAGATAATGTACATGAAACATACGAGTATGACGGGAATGACATGGGGCCTCTTTAGGGAGGTTTCAATGTCATTGCAAATTGTCCATTGGTTGTTTATGGGGAGGGAGTTGCGGTCACTGCTGTGGAGTAAAGTTTCTCAGCCATCGGGGGCCCCCTAATGGCTTGGGGCCCCAAAGCAATTGTCTGCATTGCCTGTTAACAAGCTGCGCCTCTGTACTGGCTCTGCCATCATGAAATGAAAATTACAGAATCTGAATCTGATGAATGTGAATGATTATCAATTATGTGCAATCTGGACACTATGACAGTATGACTGCACATGCAGAGCAAAATAGAAGCTGAAACATCACATCGACATCGTCCACTGATCACTAGGGGTGGGTGGGGGGGGGTGTCGATCGATACAGCATAGTATTGCGATATTTTGTGTGGCAATATAAAGTATTGCACGAATGCCAAGTATCGCGATACTTTATCATATAAATTGTCAAGTGCATGCAACATTTTGACAGGCTTTTATGACAGTGTTGGTCAGTCTGTCTGCTTGACAATGCCATTTTGCTGCAGTAAAAATGATTGAAGTGAGATGAACAGACTGGAAAAAAAATTTCATTAGATAAAGCAGATGTTGACCAAGTCTTTTCCTTTGGCTACTTAATTTGCAGTTGAAAAAAGGTAGTAAATTGCAATATATTGCAATATCGCAATACCAGCATATCACAATATCGCAATACTATTGTATCGTGATAATAAGTACCGTATAGTGATAATACGATTGTTTGGAGTGAGCAGCACAAACATGCTAACTTTCTACAATGCCGTCCTCGGTAGCCTGATCAGATATGGCTTAGCTTCCTGGTTCGGCTCCCTCACCATCCAAAGTAAATCCAAGCTGGAAAGGATGGTGAAAGCCGCTATGAAGGTGATAGGAATAAAAAAACTACCCATCCCTTCAATCAATCTTTGAGGAAGCTGTGATCAAGCAGTCTCATCGCATTCTGGATGACTCCTCTCATATTCTATTCTCAGAATATGAACTCTTACCTTCTGGAAGGCGATACAGAGCATGTAGGTACAAGTCCAACCGCTACAAGCTCTCCTTCCTCCCAACATCAATCGCGCTCCTGAACAAACAACCTGCCTAATCTAACATTCTAAAAACTTATGGGATCTGTTTTATAATTTTCTATTTGAACCTTTTTATTATTTTATTATTTTATTCTATTATTATTTTAAATTTTCATCTCAATAATGCACTTTATCATTTTTCTTAAACGTGATCATGCTGTGGTCTTACTATTTTATTGGTTTTATTATCAAATTGCTTTTATTACCATTTGTTTTAATTTGTAAGCCACTTTTGCACAGTAGCATAGGTCACTTTATCTAGTCTCCCGCCCATTTCTTTGCACATGTCATCTTTTATCCTCAGTGCAATTCTTTATTTTATGGGTCTTTTTCTTTGACGGGTCAGTTGCAATACAATTCCATGCACTTCACATGTCAGGTGCATTTCTTCACGAAAAAATGTGTAGACCTTTGTTGTTCCTGTTATGTTATTTTGTCATTTGTGTTGTCTTCTTCTTTTTTATGATGCAGCTGTATGTAGTACTGTTGTCCAAGACAAATTTCCTCTCAGGGACAATAAAGTATATCCTGATCCTGATCCTGATCCTGAATATCATATCGTGGGGCATCTGGTGATTCCCACCCTTAGTGATCACATGACCATCCCTCCAAACGTCACCAACTGAACTCCTTTAATACCTCTTTGCAATTTATTCATTATTTCTACTCATACAACAGCGGTAATATTTTCAGTTTTTGTGATAGTCGAGCGGAAATATTACTTACCATTCCAATCACTGTAATGCATAATGCCAATAAATCAAATGTTCTATAGCTGATTTTTGCTGTTGTGTGCAATACAACACTCTCCAGTAAATGACAGCTGGGATGTAGCCTACAAAATAAAAGAACCACAATAAAAAATGATACATCATGAAAACAGTAAAAGGCCATCATACTAACACCTCATAAAATAGATGCGGATTTGAATGCTCTTTTGCTCGTATATATGACCCATTTCACTCCCACATGTTGGCTAGAGTAAATATAACACCACAAATCTCCCTCCTCCTCTCATCTCTCTCTCTGTCTCTCTCTCTCTCTCCTGCTCCCCCTCTTCTCCCCCACTCCTTTGATTCAGTTTGGAGGTCGGTGTAGCTGGAGCGCATCTCAGCACCTGATCTCAGCTTTGTTAAGGCTTTGCATATGCCTCTGCTTCCCGGTTAGCACTATGCAAATTGAAGGTCCAGATCCGGTCTATTTAAATAAAGCATAAAGAGGACCTATATATTCTCATTATCTTTCCCTGGCTGCTGCAAAAGCAGTTGGAAACCGCAGCATCCACTTCAAGCTCATACTGATCATACGCAATCACAGTTTACAGACTAATGCATCAGAGCTGCAATACAGTAGATTAATGTTTGATTACATTTAGCAGCAGTAATCCATTCTCTACGCATGGACTTGGAATATTAATGCGTGTCATTTAGAAATGCACGAATAGCTGCCAGTCAGGCTGATGGACAACTTGTCACAATACTGGAAATGGTCTGATGCCGTTTGTTAAGCAAATAACAAACAATGAGGGGAGACCCCTGAGAGGGGGAGGCAGACAGGTCTATCTCTCTGGCAATCCCTCAGAGCCCAACAGTCTTTAAATAAAGAGGTTTCCTACACTCAGGCCTGGGGAGTAACAGATTACATGTAATGGGATTATGTGATTATGTAATCACATTACAAAAAGTAGGAGAAAAAAAACGAACTAATGCCTTACAGTTACAGAAAAAATCATGCAATCAAGATTGCACTTAGTTTGTGAAATAATAGTCTGCAGCCAGTTGCACCAGCTGACATTCTGTTATTTTTAACTGTATTATCAGGCAACACAAGATAGATTGACTGAAAACCTGCTTTAACCAACACATCAGGTCTGCAAGAGCTCTTTGAGGAGGAGCATGCCCGTGGCCTCCAGGAGACAAATGCAGGAGATTTGTTCAGAAGTAATCTGAAAGTAATCAGTTACATTACTTTAATATTGTGATACTTAGATTATGTTACTGATTAACATTTTTAAAAGGTAATTAGTAATTTTGTATCGGATTACATTTTAAAACCTTCCAAGCCTCCCTACACTCACACCAATAACCAAGTCGATTCTAGCTACAAGGTTTATTATTTATGTTTCTTTGTCCTGTATGTACACAGGTAGTCCTACTGAGATGAAAAACCCTATTTGTCAAGGGAGAGCAAATGCAATCTGACACACATTGGAATGCCTTGGCAAATTCCTATGGGATGTTTTTTATTGCTCTGGCACTAAATCTTTAGGTTTGAACAGCTTCAATTGTGCTCAAATTCACCAGAATGTAGACAGCTGAAATATGCATTGTGTAAAAATTAGTGGTGTTTTTACAAGATTGATTTGATGGGGGTTCTATGGAGCACGACCTATGGTCTGACACATGTTGAAGCCCACCCCAAACAATAATTTAATTAATATAATGAATTTATCCTACATATTGTTGCTCTCGCTTTTAGCATAATAAAAATGATGCCTCTGTACAACTTTGGTCTCAACTTGTCACAGCTTTACACACTTTAGATTTTCAAAATGCTGTTGAATAGCTGTAATGTAGGAAGTCCATGTATGCCGAGCGCAAAATTTCCTGCCGATTGGACAAACTTTGCGAGATATGCTTTTGCATACATTTCAGAATGGTGGAAAAACTGTCATGAACAAAATTATAAAACAAAAACCAGGATGTGCAATGGACATCAGGAAACGGTGTTTGATTTGGTACCATCAGGAGTTATTGGCTAAATGTAAAGTAGCTTGTTATACTGCCATCTGGCTGATTGGATTTGGTACAATGTTTTATTTGGCCTATAGTGGGAGAGATTTGAAATCTATCCACCAAATTGGGTAGCTCTGGGATTTACAGTCTACTATGAGTTTCAGATCATATAATGAGCAGAGCAACACTCAAACTCAACTTTCTTGACTAAACAAAGCAAAGACAGCTCCATATTGAGTCTGCCAGAGCCTTCAATAACAGGTTTATGAGGTTTGAGAATTTTGATTTGACAATGTTTTATGAAAAACAATGTATAAAATCTTTTGGGGGGGAGGAGACTCAGTCAGACTCCCAGAACATAAAACACAGAAGAGCACATCTGAACTTACACACACTTCAGGTGAGCTGAATGTGCCATTCAGATGAGTAGCCTACAAGTCCGTGTGCTATTTGTGGACTAGAAGGTCGGTCTTTAATCCAACCTGGATAGAGGTGATATCACTAATGGACTGGCTCCAATAGGGAAATTCACAGTCAAATGAAGCCAAATGAACCACATGCAACATTTCACACAGACACATTGTCAAACATTGGTGAATCATGTGTGTGCAAGAGAGTTATACTGTACATACATCAAGAATACTGCATTGCAGGTTTGATTGAAGCCCTGCCATATCCGTTTGCAATATGCTTATCACTCTTTCACACACCATCAAATAAAACGCATGCGAGCTGCTGCTGCTGCTGCTGCTGCCATGAATGCCAAAGGCTGAAACACTGTGCCATCAGCTTTATCCTACACCCTCTTTTTCTGAGGGCACAAATGGTGTTTGGCAGACAACAGGGTAAAGATAACGCGACTTATCCTCCATCTATAGATCAGTCCTCTGTGTTAACCCTATTCAAAATATTTCCCTGTGGCAAATCCCACAGAAGCAAAATGCTCCTTTTTCCAGGAAGGGGGGCGGACAGGGAAGCTTTTCTCAGATGGAGAATTTGCAGTTGCCTTGGCAACCCCTGATGATTTTACACAGGGGCACCGGCATGGGGTTGACTGGTTGGGAAGTTTGCTGGGGACATTTGGTGCCGGGAGAGAGGGGGGGCGGGGGGGTGTCAGCACTTTGCAAATCCACTTCAATTCATATCCTGCAGAGAGGTTATTAAGCAGTTCAGCTGGTGACGTCTGGTGGGACGGTCACGCGTTCCCCGCTACCATCGTCTCAGTGCCTCATGTGATCGTTCCCATCCTCTATATCCTGTGTTCCCTGTTCTCCCGTGTGTCGTCAGAGTGACGGCCCGGTACTCAGGGTCCAGATTGCACAGAATCTCTCCATTGATAATAATCACTCACACGGGTCATTTTCTTTTCATTTCATAACGGCAGAGTCCGAGTAGAACAGGATGACATGCTTGTCAGCGATTGTAAAAACCTTTGTAAAGCTAGAGAATTTGCAATATGATCAGAGGGGAAATTCCTGCAGGGTGAGGAGGTTCGAGTTGACACCTGGTTATGAGAGAGGAATCGCGCGCGCGGCTTTCCTTGCCCTACACGGCACGTTCTTGGACATACACTGCTGCCTTTGTGCGCGGCAGCAGACCGGCCAGATAAAGACTCCACTCATATGGAGGCCTTGGATCTAAAAACCAAATCCCATCACATTTGCCCTCCGATCTGATGGCGCCGGGAAAGAGGTGGAGATGTGGAGCTGGATATCAAACCAAAGTGAGGGAGGAAATCCTGCTGTGCTATGCTTCCTGTGACCTCTGTCACACACACACACACACACACACACACACACACACACACACACATGTCTCACACACACACACACACACACACACATGTCACACACACACACACACACACACAAACACACACACACAAAGACATGTCTCACACACACACACACGTCTCTCACACACACACACACACACGTCACACACACACACACACACATGTCTCTCACACACACACACACACACACAAGTCTCACTCACACACACACACACACACACCCGAGATTGACCCCCACAGGAGGAAGGATGTGTCACAGGTTCACCCCCTCGCCCTGCTGCCATTACGCCCAATTTGAGGGACAACAACAGATTGGGGGAAGGTGCACCGGGAACTCCCCGTGCAGCATCACCTCCTACTCCACCCAACTTCTACTGCAATATCCCACATGCCATCATCACTTATCATGCAAGCAGCTAAAGTCGCATTTACCTTTAGTGAAGTGGTACCTCTTCTGTTCTGTGCTATGTATGACGGCATAGTCAAAACCCTGTGTGAGGCCAGCAGCCCTTATGTTACACACTCTAACAGGACATCCAGTGGAAAGCCAGGCTGGAACAAACATGTTCTTGCGCATTACACTGCAGCTAAGGAGGCTTTCAGCGATTGGGTTCTGGCAGGCAGACCTAGACATGGGTCAGTCTCGACCGTAAGAAGCTCACACATGCTAGGTACAAATCTGCCATATCGATTTATCACTCGGCATGAGCATACTATGAGAGCAGACTCATTTGCTGGGAAACTCCTTGGCTGCAATGTAACTGGCTTCTGGAAAGAGGTGAAAGCATTGAACCGAGGCAGTACGCTGATGCACAATTGAGGGTGTAGCTGGAGCTGATAACATAGCTGAGATATGGAGGCAGCACTACTCTGCACTTTTTAATTGTGTCAAAAGTGACCCTTTTAATATAGGCAGCATCCCCAATAGTGAGGCTGTTGGAGTCACTGCGAGTGAGGTGCTTCAGGCAATATCTCAGCTGGCTGATAACAAAGCCAGCGGCCTTGATCATATCACTGCGGAGCATCTAAATTTTAGATGATTTTAGATTCTAAAACATGCCAGCCCCAGGGTTTGTGTCCTGCTTGCCATCTGTTTTACAGGCCTGATGTCACACGGGCTGCTGCCTGACTCCATGCTGTCCGTCACACTGGTGCCGGTCATCAAGGACAAGGCAGGTAAGGTGGGGAGCATGGACAACTATAGGCCTATTGCACTTGCTAGCATAATTTCTAAGGTTTTAGAGAGAATTTTATTAGATCGTTTAAGCTCTTTTCTTATCACTACTGACAATCAGTTTGGTTTTAAAGCTAAGCATGGTACTGACCTTTGTATCTATGCATTGAAAGAAGTGATTGGTATGTATAAAGGTAAGAATTCATCAGTTTTAGTTGGATTTATTGATGCGTCAAAAGCATTTGATAGAGTCAACCATCAGAAACTGTTTTCAAAGTTGAAAGAGAGGGGCGTGCCTGGTAATATTATTAGAATTTTGTCATACTGGTATACTAACCAGAGCATGCAGATTCGATGGGGCGATAACGTCTCTGCACCTTTTAAGGTTGGGAATGGGGTCCGACAGGGGGGGATTCTCTCCCCGGCCCTCTTCAATCTCTACATGAATGACCTCTCTGTACAGCTCAGCAACTGTAGAACGGGATGTGTGCTTGGTAACACTCTGATAAATCATTTTATGTATGCAGATGATTTGACCATCCTGTCTCCTTTCACCTTTCATTCTGACGAAGATCCTTGGGATCGAAACGTAATAAATTGACCAGGAGCCTTAAAATCCAGTGTGCGGACTCTATTTGTTTTTCTAATTATTATTCATTTGTCCAGCACCTGACTTCTCGTAGATGTGCATGCTCTCCTGTTTTTTCATCCTGTCTCCTAGCAGTGCTGGGTTTCAACAGCTGCTGAATATATGTTCTGATTATGGTGTAAAATGTGATGTGAAATATAATGCTAAAAAGAGTGTCATCATGATCTGTAGAACAAGAGAGGGCAAGGACCTTTCTTTTCCTTCATTCTATCTGTCAGGTCAGGTTCTGACAGTGTGTGATAGAACAAAGTATTTGGGTCACATCATTACTGACCAACTGAGTGATGATGATGATCTATACAGGCAGAGGCGTATGCTGTATGCTCAAGCCAACATGTTGAGGAAGAAGTTCTACTTTTGTTCTAATGATGTCAAGATAAACTTGTTCAGAGCTTACTGCACTCCTCTGTATACTGCCCCCTTGTGGGTAAAATATAAGCAGACAAGCATTAAAAAGCTGCAGGTTGCTTATAATGATTGTATGAGGGTTCTACTTAGAAAACCCAGATGGTCGAGTGCCAGTCAATTGTTTTGTGAAGTAGGAGTGTGCACTTTTCATGCTCTTCTGAGAAATCTGACGTTTAAGTTTATTTGTCGTTTGAATGTATCTCATAATTTGATTATCATGCTGCTGACTCAACCCAGTTTCAGTAGTGTGAAATACAAATCGTGCATTTGGAAACACTGGTATAGTGCCTTACTTTAGTGTTCTGATTGTTTTATTTTTTTGTGTTTTAAATGTAGTGTTTTTTGCTTGTGTGTCTTCTTATTGGACCTTATGTGTCTGTCAATAAAGAGTTGATGATGATGTTCCTCAACTCAAAATACAGTGGTAACACTTTACAATAAGGGTACATTCATTCATTAAGGTAACTAACCCTTAATTAACAGTGAACTACTCTGTCTAGTAATAATTTACTAACAGTGTTCATGTTAACTAAGGTATTGTGTTTGGGTTGAGGCATGAAATCACAGAGGTTAATGTTAGAGCAAGCTGATGGTCAATGCTGCTAATTGAGCCTTAGTTAATGCTTATTAACCCTTAAGCAGGTTAGTTCATGCTTACTGAGCATTAAATAACTGTTAATTAATGTTCCCTTATTGTAAAGTGTTACCAGTACGGTACAGCAGCATGCTCCAAAAACATGTAAGTTCTCTACTATGTTGTTTATCCATCTTAAGAGACACAGCATCAGTAAACCCCAATTTCCTCTCCTGCATTCTGTTGGCTGGATGTGTCTGGACAGGAGCTGTTGCCTCTGGCCCCTAAATGTCCTTCCTAGTTCAGCGGGGGAGGGGGGGGGGGGGTCAATGCTATGGAATGTGATTCCACTTGATTACATGAAGTGAGTGGTTTTTTTCAGGGGGGTGGGGGGGGGGAGGCTTATTTGGTTGAGTGTGTGTGTGTGTGTGTGTGTGTGTGTGTGGGGGGGGGGGTCAGCAGCTTTGAGCGAAGAGGTAATCAGCCCCTGGGCATCGCCCTGGACATTGGAGCATATGAAGTGGGGCGTGTCTCTCTCTCTCTCTCTCTCTCTCGCTCGCTCTCTCTCTCTCACTGCTCAATCAGGTCATGTGAAGTCGGTCAGGAGTCCCACCACAGACGTTTCCTATGATGGTCGGCCTAATCTGCCAGACGTGCGTCTGCCCTGGGGTATTCCAGTATATATGCACCCACAGCGGCACATGGGACAGAGAGAGAGAGACCTATAGATGGCCCCGCACATGCTCACTTTAAATCAGACTGAGGCCTTCGCTCTATGGCTTGGGGGGTGGGATAGGTCGGTGTCTTATTTATGACTTACTGTCTACTACTATATGTACTAATATATGTGTGGTTTACAGTTGACTCCAACACACTCTGCTCTGAGCCAAACATATAGATTCAGTTTAGTTTGGAGCAGGAAATGCTGCGAACGCATGCTTACATTCCCCTCTCATCACGAGGAGATCTGGGTCACTGAGAGCTTTCTGTTAGGACTGTGACTCATAAACACATTAGCATGACATTTACGTGGAGTACAACACTGTGTGTGTGTGTGTGTGTGTGTGTGTGTGTGTGTGTGTGTGTGTGTGTGTGTGTGTGTGTGTGTGTGTGGGTGTGTGTGTGTGTGTGTGTGCGTGCGTGTGTGTGAAATGTGAAAGACATTTAATCGCAGTTGTCCCCTTTTCTTCCTTTTTTTCCTGCAACTCTGACTTTCAATTAGGATTGAGTCAGAGTGTTTGAGAACAGAAATGGACATCACCCTGTATTTGTCTAACTGTGTTCTCTAAGCTCATAAACCACCAGCAGCACAGGGAATATTCAAATCATGCCTTGCTCTGTGTGCTAACTGCTTTGCCTCTCTCCACCTCCTATGTAAAACGCCGAACTAGTGAAACCGAAGAGAGGAAAAGTCTTAAGAAAACACAGAGGTTCCTGCACTGGATGGGCCTTCTGGGGCTGGAACAGGAACACCATGCCCCCCTCCACCCTCAAAGTGGAATGGAGCTGTACCCGACGTAGCTGCCTCCCACTGAACACTCTAAACGCTCGGCCTAGTTCCCCTCCCTACGCTCTCTCTCCCTTTTCCACTCGCCACCGGATTGAAACTCCCCCAGAAATGTGACGCACACATTTTCACACTCTCTCAGGACCTTCTCCTCTTTCTCTCCACCGGGTTAAGCGACAGGAATTAAGTTCCTTTCAAAACACGCTGTTTAGGTCATCGCAACCTACGCCCATAATATGCCACAGTGCAGAGAAAACAAACAGCCTGTCTGGAGATTCATAGCCAACTAGCTGGATCTGGCTGATAGCCATATATTCACAGCCACCCCCCACCTTGAGGCCGTGCAGGCGGTGCGTTTATCCAGGTGTACATTTAGGGGGTGTGAGTGAGTGAGTGAGTGAGTGTGTGTGTGTGTGTGTGTGTGTGTGTGTGTGTGTGTGTGTGTGTGTGTGTGTGTGTGTGTGTGTGTGTGCGTGCGTGCGTGCGTGCGTGCGTGCGTGCGTGCGTGCGTGTGTGTGTGATGTAAGAGGTCGTCATCCGGCACCAGACCGCACCAGACTGGATCGCTCTGGATCCAGTGGGTTCTGTTGATTGTGTAATAGTCTACTGTGGCTCTGCTGGTGTGAACTGGGAGAAAATAACTGGCAGTAAATGACAGTGTCAGTGTCTGTGTCTGTGTCTGTGTCTGTGTGTGTGTGTGTGTGTGTGTGTGTGTGTGTGTGTGTGTGTGTGTGTGTGTGTGTGTGTGTCTGTGTGTGTGTGTGTGTGTGTGTGTGTGTGTGTGTGTGTGTGTGTGTGTGTGTGTGTGTGTGTGTGTGTGTGTGTGTGTGTGTGTGTGTGTGTGTGTGTAAATGACAGTGTCTGTGGGCCATTTTTCCATAGATTTTTTCTTCTTCTTTTTGAAGATGGAAAGTGAAGCTGGGTTCCCCCAAGAACTCTGAAGTTCCTCAATGCTCCTCAATGCTCTCAGAGGTGCCTGCAAGAACCTTTACTTTTTACGCAGTATGAATATGGTTCCTCAAAGAACCCAATTTGAATTAAGGTTCCTGGAGGCTCTTTAGGCTATATTTTGATACCATATGATATCCAAATATATTTAGTAGCCTAAAGATATGTATAATGACTTGTGACATCTCTGGTATAGAGATGCTCTAAGTGTGTAGTACCACACACTTCACAGTAGTTGAAGTGTGTAAAATTTCAGAATGCTATCTCAAAAATTGAACTTTTGACAATATTTTGAATTCTGCTCTCATGTATAGCCGACAGCACCGATGCCTTCGCCATCCTGGGGAACGGTAGGACATGCCCTCAACATCCTGGGAAAAAACAAACACTTATGATGATGTCATAACTGATGTCATCAGTGATGTCACTTGAGCAATTGTGCATTGTGACATCACTGATGATGTCATCAGTGATGTCATCAGTTTTGTGACATCACTGATGATGTCATCTATAAATCGCTCAGCCTTAACATCAGCTCTCCCAGTACCTGGGAGGGGCACTCAGTGGTAGAGCTGTTGCCTCACAGTCAGAAGGTCCTGAGTTCGATTGGCAAAGTCTGTTACGAGAGTTTTACGAGAGAGTTTTTACCTCATCGACTCTACAACAGCAAGGAGGCAAGTAACGTGTGTCTGTCTGTTTGTCTGTACACCTTTCTGGAGACGAAGAAATATTTGTGCGTCTGAGTGTCTGTTTGTCTGTCTGTCTGTTTGTCTGTCTGTACACCTTTCTGGAGATGAATAAATATTTCTAGCCCTAGAATGA
Organism: Poromitra crassiceps; assembly: GCF_964638095.1. NCBI lineage: Eukaryota > Metazoa > Chordata > Actinopteri > Beryciformes > Melamphaidae > Poromitra > Poromitra crassiceps. Next base: position 12,395,729 of record NC_139644.1, read on the forward strand.
GTATTATATGTATTATATGTATTATATCTATATATGTATATATCAAAATGCTGCTTTAGTTGCTTTAGTTTTCTCGTATCTAATTATATACATATATATTAATATCTTTTATAGTACATAGCATGTATTATATCTATATATGTATATATCAAAATGCTGCTCGTGCAATATACTGCTGCTATTTCTCATAACGTTTACCTTATTATTACTTTTCCTACGTATCTAATTATATACATATATATTATTTCTTATATATATAGTACATAGTATGTATTATATCTATATATGTATATATCTAAAATCTGCTGCTCCTGTAGTGAATGCTGCCACACTCCTCGCACTTTAATGCCGCCAGCTGTGAGCGAAACAAAATGGACTTTGAGTGGCTCCGTGTTGAGCGAAACATGCACTTTAAACTGTTTTCTCTGCTCTTACACCAGGTATTATGTTGTTTTTATGATGTTTCTAATTTATGTTTTTATATTGTTTTTCTTTCTTAGTATTCAGTTGTTTTTATGGTATCTTATGATTTATGATATCCTAGTTAATCTAGTTGATTTATCCACCAGGACCTTGAGTTCATATTTCGTTCCCTCTCATGTCTCAAGTTTTGGAATGACAATAAATATCCTTGAACCTTGAACCTTGAACCTTGAGTGTTAACATATGATAGTGTTTTATTGTGTTTTAGGAAGCAAGGGTTCAGCTGCACCCTAGGACAGAGAAGACACAAGCTCCCCATGTGGCTACTAGTCACTCAGCCTCCCTCTCCAGTGCATCTAACATCAGCTCTCTCAGTACCTCATCCACTCTTTCACAACAGCAAGGAGGCAAGTAACTTGTGTGGGTGACTGTTTGTATGTCTGTGCACTTTTTCTGGAGAGGAAAAATAATAATATATTTGCAACCCTAGTTAGTGGCCGGGCCAGCGAAGCGGCAGGGCCACTTATTGTATTTGCCTGTATTCTTCTTCTACTTCTTCTCCCAGGAAGTTCGACTTCCTATGCATGAAAATAAACCAAACTTTGCACAAAGGTCCAGTCCCATGCCAAACTAAGTTGACGTGAATTTGGTGCCAATAGTCCTCATGGTGGCGCTACAGCGACCGTCTAAAGTTTCAAACTTTGAAAATTCATAACAAATCAGGCATATATGGCCTATGGCCAATTATGAAGTCTAAAGACCACAAAACTGCAAAAACTGTAAAACTAATTAAACCCTACTGTTCCCACATTTTTTCTTCAAACGACTTTTGACAGTATTTTGAATTCTGCCCTCATGTATAGCCTAAAGAGCATCGTAATTGCCCTAATTACCGAATGATGTGATGTCACTTGAGCAATGACGTCATCAGTGATGTCATCAGTGATGACATTGTATTGTGTCTTTTGAGAAGACATTCTCTATGTGGGCAGAACTGTTTTGGCTCGGCGCACATTAATTTGAGATTTGATCATGGTGTGTGACTCTTCTGAACTCTTCTGACGTGCAGTATGCGGTGGCGTCGGATACCTGTGATGATCGTGGGAATGCTGGCCTTGCTTCTGCTCTTCCTGGCCCTCCTCTACCCGCACTTCCAGAGCTTTGCCAGATTTGGGCCAGTTGAAGCCAGATTTGGGCCGTTTGAAGCCCAATTTGGGCCGAGTCCAATTTTACAATGAGATGCACCCACTTTAACCCTGAATAAAGTAATAAAACCACTAGTAAACCAGTAGGGCGGCGCCTGGCCTGCTGTTCAGTGAGTGGCCTGACTGCGGGCACCAAAAAATAAAAAATAAATATATATATATATATTTTTGCAGGCCCTTAAGAGCACATGATGCCCTACGCAGTCTGCGTATAGGGTGAGGCGGCCCTGCATGTGTGAATAGTGAAAATCACTGCCTGAAAGCTCCTGGCATGTTTACAGTCATGTTAATTAATGTGCACTGTCCCTCAAATAAATCAATAAATAAATACAAATACAAAATATGAGGTGATGATTATGTTATTTGATCCCATAGACACTCAACAATTGAGCCAAGATAGCCTGATATTGCTGTTTGACATACTTCAGACTACACAAAATAATTTACATAAAAAGGTCTGTTTGAAGGCATTATTTTTTTTTTCTGACTCTTCTGAACTCTTCTGACGTGCAGTATGCGGTGGCGTCGGATACCTGTGATGATCGTGGGAATGCTGGCCTTGCTTCTGCTCTTCCTGGCCCTCCTCTACCCGCACTTCCAGAGCTTTGCCGCCTGGTCATCCTCCAACCTGGAAACTGTGGGTGCCCTGCCCGAACTACAGGTCGGGAGGGTAGGCCTCGCTGAGTCGGAGCCCGGTCCAACCTCCATCCTGCTGTGTCAACTGAAGGGTCAGGCCCGGCTGAGGACACTGAATGGATCAGAGGAGCCGTTCTCCTCGCTGGGCTGGGCTGGGCTGGTGCCGCCCCTCCCCCTGGACCAACTCTACAGGCGGCAGCAGGACCACAGCGCCTTCAAGACTTGTGCTGTGGTGACCTCAGCTGGAGCCATCCTGCACTCAGGACTGGGCAAAGAGATCGATACCCATGATGCAGTTTTGCGGTTCAATACTGCTCCTACAGAGGGATATGAGAAAGACGTGGGGACCAAAACCACTATTCGACTATTCAACTCACAGATTTTGGCCAAACCTGAGCATCGATTCAAGACAAGCTCCCTCTACAAAAATGTGACTCTGGTGGCATGGGACCCTGCACGTTACCCCGTCAACTTACATGAGTGGTATGCTCGTCCAGACTTTAACCTGTTTGGTCCGTACGTGGAGCGCCGGAGGCTCCATCCTGCCCAGCCCTTCTACGTCCTTCACCCCAGCTATTTGTGGCAACTCTGGGACGTGATTCAGGGCAACACTCAGGAGACCATCGTGCACCATGTACCCTCATCTGGCTTCATGGGGATCCACCTGATGATGACGCTGTGCGAGCAGGTGCACGTGTATGAATACATCCCCTCCACGAGGCAGACTGACCTGTGCCACTACCACGGGCGTTACTCTGAGGCCGCCTGCCCACTGGGTGCCCACCCGTACCACCCGATCCTGTACGAGAAGCGGCTGGTCCGGCGGGTCAACACGGGCTCCAAAATGGACCTCGAGAGGGGACGCGTCACTCTTCCCGGCTTCAGCACGGTCAACTGTGAGCGGGGATTCTAGCGCTAGGCCAGTGATTCGCAAACTGTGGGCCGTGGAGGTACTGCAGGTGGGCCGCAAGTGATCTGCCAACACTCCCCATTTTTGTGAGCCATCAAATGGCTGTAGCAGGGTCATTTCTAAAGCTACAATGGAGATCCTGTTATCAGAAGATAGTTACTGTAAATCTCTGCTTATGTCTAAATGTACCATTTCTGCCTGCCTCTTTTTTGACTCGTGCATACCTTTCTTTCTTTTTCCTCTGTATGTGTGTACTATGAGAGCAAAGAAACCCAGAGCCAAATTCCTTTGTATGTGTACATACTTGGCCAATAAAGCTGATTCTGATTCTGATTCTGGTGTACCATCTGCCACAATGTAATACGTGTTTGTTAACCTCGCAAAATATGCTAACAACAACTGCACCAGAGTTCAGTTACAGAATGCTGCTCTTAGATTCGATTCGATTCGACTGCTGGGACTGGTGTGTTTTTGTACGATTTACAGTTTGTAATATTTCTGTGCAGGAACATGTTCAGTGAAGAGGTCACACGCTCTGTGTGAAGCCCAATACATTTGAAAAAAGAATAAAAAGCTTGCACACTGCAAGGGCTCCTAGTTTGTGTTTTTTATTTCAAACAACCCAAAAAAGTGACGTTTCGAGCAAAGCTCTTCATCAGACTGGCAAAGGACCGTGAGACGCCATCTTAAATACATACAGGTCAGGTGGGACTAAGCTATAGAGGCGCCTCCAAGTTAGCCTGGGTAAACCCAGCCCCCACGTGACCTGCTCTCAGACCTCTGGTTCTCAGTCACATAGTGACTGACAACTCTGAGAGCAGGTCACGTGGGGGCTGGGTTTACCCAGGCTACCTCCAAGTGTCTCATGGGTGCATTACAATAAAACAAAGCCTGGAGGAGCATACAAAGGAGTATGCAACATGATATATCTAAACTCCTTGATATATCTAAACTGTTGGTCTTGATCTACATAATTATGTATACTCCTATAGGTATCTCTAAACTGTTGGTCTCAGGCTTTGTTTTATTGTAATGCACCCATGAGACACTTGGAGGCGCCTCTACAGCTTAGTCCCACCCTTGATGACGGCCTTTCAGCCTGACTGTGGGGTCTGGTACACCCTAGTGAGGGTCTTTAATTTGAACTTTAATTCTTACTTTTGTCTATCACATTTTGATAATGTTACTGATTTTCATATGTATTCTTACTCTTGATCACACATGTTCACACGTCACCCATTTGATACATGGTATTTTATACCAAATTTGATCTATTCAAAGAACAACTTTAAGATGTGTTATTATGTATGGTCTCTAGTTGTTTTCATACATATTGTGTCCAACCAGTACTTTCAAGTATTCACCTGACCATGTAACCACAGCTGTAACCCATCCTGCTTGATTGCATTGGAATTAATTGTATCATGTGACCTGACCTGTATGTATTTAAGATGGCGTCTCACAGTCCTTTGCCAGTCTGATGAAGAGCTTTGCTTGAAACGTCACTTTTTTGGGTGTTTGAAATAAAAAACACAAACTAGGAGCCGTTGCAGTGTGCGAGCTTTTTTATTCTTTTTTCACTTGTTGTTCACCTTTGAGCTCAGCACCTGCCCAACTTGGTTTTTGGATGTGCGTGTATTCTCTCTGATACTGTAAGCCCAATACATTTGACATAAACCCCATTCACACATGCAGCCGATCCCTGAAATGTTCCAGAACAGTTCCTGCATGGGGTCGTCATGTATGAATGGAAGCAGGGATCGATCTTCAGGGATATTCTGTGCTGCCAATTTCCGATCCAATTACGATCCAATTACGATCCACTTTTTTCACTTCCGATCCGAATCCGATACCTGAATTTGGATATCTGCCGATACCGATATTATGCCGATACCAATATTTTTCTTGAATATACAGTATAGGCAAAGATTTGGCCAATTAAAGATTTTTTTTTTAATATACCTTGCAAAAAGCAGACAAAATTAAGAAAATATACAAGGCAAAGGAGGATACTATTATACATGGGCAAATTACGGCCAGCGCCCCCTGTGCCGCCCGCGCTGGAATTGCTAAAAAAAAAAAAAAAAAAAAAGGATTCCGATCCGATCCGATACATGAATTAGTGCCAACATCGGCACCCGATACCGATATTGGATCGGATCAGCCCCATCCCTACTTAAAAGGGTTACGCCCCACACTCTGATCCAAGTGTGAAGATATCTGATCTTTCACCTTTTGCGTTCAACCAGATTCCGTGGTGATTACAGCAGCATCAACAAAAATGTCTGCGAATTATTACCTGAAAAGGTGGTTGTTGTTGTTGTTGTTTTTAATCTATGAATGATCACAGAGGGCTGTAAGGCTGACATTTTCCTTCTTCAACATGACACAAACATCTTAATAAACTGGTTGAACCAGAATGAATGAACCAGACACAAAAACAGGCCATCACTCTGATGAACACTCAAGCCAGCCACTTGAACACATAGTTACAAATTGAGTTACTTTTTTTTAATCAAAGCACATATTTAAATCATTTCATAATCAAACTGTGTGTTTTTTATGCAAATAACCACTATAGATGACAATAACAAAGGAAAAGGATCACATTTAGAATTTTGGATTGTTTACACTGACTTTAAGACGGTTTAAATTATTTTTCGGGATGGTTCCGGGGCACCGATGTCATTCTGCTACTGCAGTTATTTTGGTGAAAGTAATGTAAAAGTAGTGTAATAAGTAATGAGTTACTCTACACAGACAGTAATATGGTAAAGTAAACTTATTACTTTCAAATGAAAGTAACTAGTAATATGTAGTATATTACATTTTGAAAGTAACTTGCCCAACGCTATACTGTACATACGTATTTAAAATTGACTTCTTACACCACACTTATTGTATATAGTAGCTACTGTAAATGTACATTCCCTCATATACGTATTTAAAATAGACACTTTTCTCCACACTTATTCTATATACGTAGTACACTGTAAAAACTACAAGTTCCTTGAGGAACCTCTAGGTTACTCCAAGAACCTAGGGGTTCCCCCAAGAACTCTGAAGTTCCTCAATGCTCCTCAATGCTCTCAGAGGTGCCTGCAAGAACCTTTACTTTTTACGCAGTATGAATATGGTTCATCAAAGAACCTAATTTGAATTAAGGTTCCTGGAGGCTCTTTAGGCTATATTTTGATATCATATGATATCCAAATATATTTAGTAGCCTAAAGATATGTATAATGACTTGTGACATCTCTGGTATAGAGATGCTCACATGATGGCTATTTCAGAATGCTATCTCAAAAATTGAACTTTTGACAATATTTTGAATTCTGCTCTCATGTATAGCCGACAGCACCGATGCCTTCGCCATCCTGGGGAACGGTAGGACATGCCCTCACCATCCTGGGAAAAAACAAACACTTATGATGATGTCATAACTGATGTCATCAGTGATGTCACTTGAGCAATTGTGCATTGTGACATCACTGATGATGTCATCAGTGATGTCATCAGTTTTGTGACATCACTGATGATGTCATCTATAAATCGCTCAGCCTTAACATCAGCTCTCCCAGTACCTGGGAGGGGCACGGTGGCTCAGTGGTAGAGCTGTCGCCTCACAGTCAGAAGGTCCTGAGTTCGATTCTTGCCTGGGACACTGTGGGCGCTGTGGTTGTGTTCCCCCCCATATCCTCAGTGCCCACTGCCCAGGTGGGGTATCTCGTCGTAAGGGCCTCTCTCTCTGTGTGGAGCTTGCATGTTCTCCCCGTGAGCTTGCATGTTCTCCCCGTGCTCCCCCAGGGGGTTCCTGTCTGTACACCTTTCTGGAGATGAAGAAATATTTCTAATGAGTTTTTACCTCATCGACTCTACAACAGCAAGGAGGCAAGTAACGTGTGTCTGTCTGTTTGTCTGTACACCTTTCTGGAGACGAAGAAATATTTGTGCATCTGAGTGTCTGTTTGTCTGTCTGTCTGTTTGTCTGTCTGTACACCTTTCTGGAGACGAAGAAATATTTGTGCGTCTGAGTGTCTGTTTATCTGTCTGTCTGTTTGTCTGTCTGTACACCTTTCTGGAGACGAAGAAATATTTGTGCGTCTGAGTGTCTGTTTGTCTGTCTGTCTGTTTGTCTGTCTGTACACCTTTCTGGAGATGAAGAAATATTTCTAGCCTTAGAATGAGTGTTAACATATGATAGTGTTTTATTGTGTTTTAGGAAGCAAGGGTTCAGCTGCACCCTAGGACAGAGAAGACACAAGCTCTGTTTCAAAACAAACTGTTTTGGCTCGGCGCACATTAATTTGAGATTTGATCATGGTGTGTGACTCTTCTGAACTCTTCTGACGTGCAGTATGCGGTGGCGTCAGATACCTGTGATGATCGTGGGAATGCTGGCCTTGCTTCTGCTCTTCCTGGCCCTCCTCTACCCGCACTTCCAGAGCTTTGCCAGATTTGGGCCAGTTGAAGCCAGATTTGGGCCGTTTGAAGCCCAATTTGGGCCGAGTCCAATTTCACAATGAGATGCACCCACTTTAACCCTGAATAAAGTAATAAAACCACTAGTAAACCAGTAGGGCGGCGCCTGGCCTGCTGTTCAGTGAGTGGCCTGACTGCGGGCACCAAAAAAAAATATATATATATATATTTTTTTTTGCAGGCCCTTAAGAGCACATGATGCCCTACGCAGTCTGCGTATAGGGTGAGGCGGCCCTGCATGTGTGAATAGTGAAAATCACTGCCTGAAAGCTCCTGGCATGTTTACAGTCATGTTAATTAATATGCACTGTCCCTCAAATAAATCAATAAATCAATCCAAATACAAAATATGAGGTGATGATTATGTTATTTGATCCCATAGACACTCAACAATTGAGCCAAGATAGCCTGATATTGCTGTTTGACATACTTCAGACTACACAAAATAATTTACATAAAAAGGTCTGTTTGAAGGCATTATTATTTTTTTCTGACTCTTCTGAACTCTTCTGACGTGCAGTATGCGGTGGCGTCGGATACCTGTGATGATCGTGGGAATGCTGGCCTTGCTTCTGCTCTTCCTGGCCCTCCTCTACCCGGACTTCCAGAGCTTTGCCGCCTGGTCATCCTCCAACCTGGAAACTGTGGGTGCCCTGCCCGAACTACAGGTCGGGAGGGTAGGCCTCGTTGAGTCGGAGCCCGGTCCAACCTCCATCTCGCTGTGTCAACTGAAGGGTCAGGCCCGGCTGAGGACACTGGATGGATCAGAGGAGCCGTTCTCCTCGCTGGGCTGGGCTGGGCTGGTGCCGCCCCTCCCCCTGGACCAACTCTACAGGCGGCAGCAGGACCACAGCGCCTTCAAGACGTGTGCTGTGGTGACCTCAGCTGGAGCCATCCTGCACTCAGGACTGGGCAAATAGATCGATACCCATGATGCAGTTTTGCGGTTCAATACTGCTCCTACAGAGGGATATGAGAAAGACGTGGGGACCAAAACCACTATTCGACTATTCAACTCACAGATTTTGGCCAAACCTGAGCATCGATTCAAGACAAGCTCCCTCTACAAAAATGTGACTTTGGTGGCATGGGACCCTGCACGTTACCCCGTCAACTTACACGAGTGGTATGCTCGTCCAGACTTTAACCTGTTTGGTCCATACGTGGAGCGCCGGAGGCTCCATCCTGCCCAGCCCTTCTACGTCCTTCACCCCAGCTATTTGTGGCAACTCTGGGACGTGATTCAGGGCAACACTCAGGAGACCATCGAGCACCATGTACCCTCATCTGGCTTCATGGGGATCCACCTGATGATGACGCTGTGCGAGCAGGTGCACGTGTATGAATACATCCCCTCCACGAGGCAGACTGACCTGTGCCACTACCACGGGCGTTACTCTGAGGCCGCCTGCCCACTGGGTGCCCACCCGTACCACCCGATCCTGTACGAGAAGAGGCTGGTCCGGCGGGTCAACACGGGCTCCAAAATGGACCTCGAGAGGGGACGGATCACTCTTCCCGGCTTCAGCACGGTCAACTGTGAGCGGGGATTCTGGCGCTAGGCCAGTGATTCGCAAACTGTGGGCCGTGGAGGTACTGCAGGTGGGCCGCAAGTGATCTGCCAACACTCCCCATTTTTGTGGGCCATCAAATGGCTGTAGCAGGGTCATTTCTAAAGCTACAGTGGAGATCCTGTTATCAGAAGATAGTTACTGTAAATCTCTGCTTATGTCTAAATGTACCATTTTTGCCTGCCTCTTTCTTGACTTGTGCATACCTTTCTTTCTTTTTCCTCTGTATGTGTGTACTATGAGAGCAAAGAAACCCAGAGCCAAATTCCTTTGTATGTGTACACTCAGGGTACAGTGGAGAAACATCAGGAAAGGTCATGTGATGTAGGCTTCTGTAGCAGGATGGGTGTTGTTATAAGTTATCCTTTATTTATCCCCATGGGGAAATTCATCCTCTGCATTTGACCCATCCTCTTCTTGGAACCTTCCTAGAACTAGGAGCAGTAGGCAGCTGCAGTGCAGCGCCCGGGGACCAACTCCAGTTCTTTTTACCATTGCCTTGGTCAGGGGCACTGAGGAGTATTAACCCTAACATACATCTATCTATCTGTCTATCTATCTATACTATAATGACGATAGCGTCTGTCTCTCTCTCTGTCTCTCTCTCTCTCTCTGTCTCTCTGTCCTTCGCGTATCTCGAGAACCGTTGGTCGGATCGACTTCAAACTCGGGGGGTGCGCTGATGGCGACCCGACGGAGTGCAGTGCCCTGTTTCCGTGCGATTCGGATGCGAAACACGTTCAATATTTGTCTTCAGTTCTGCGCTCCTTCAAGCTCCAACTGATCTGGTCGTAGGGTTGTTGAGGAGGCAGTGGCGCTGGAAGTACTTTCAGGTAGGGGGTGCTGTAAGGAAGGGACTCTCGGTGATGAGAATTTGACGTTTTTTGGACTTTTAGCCATATTTAGAGGAATATTTAATTTTAAATTAACATTAGGATTATACTGTTGTGATGTCATTATTCAGTGTCTTCTCCTCTTCTCTGCAGCATTACTCAATTTACCCTCAGGAATCAGGGACAGTGATAGCCTAAATGCTATTCCTCCCATATATCCAGGGCCGGATTAATAGTACCATGGGCCCCGGGGCTATTCATTTTCTAAGATATTCATTTAGCCTTTTAGTCATAAAGATTATATCTTCCAGACTGAAATGTTATAACAGAAGTGGAGTATTGGCCAGAATTACATGAACATTTGGACACTTATTCAGCGGGTATTTTGCATGTTGCGTTCAGGTGCACTGTAAAAAAAAAAAAAAATCCATCTCTTGCCACACCGCACCCCGCTTTCCGTGCCCTTGTGAGGAGGTGAGAACAGTCAACGCAGGGTCGTTAACTAAGTCAATATCGGGTCCTTGCGATTGAATGGGGGGGGGGGGGGGGGGGGGGGTGTTAAGTAAACATGAGAGAGAGGCCAGTATGAAAGGAGGAGAGAACATGTATTTGTAAGCTGAATAAGCAGCATTAATATTCAAGTCGGCCATGAATAAAATCAAGGGGAAATAATCAGTAGAGCTCAGTGATCTTAGTTAAGTGAGATTTCTAAGAGATTTTTACGTGGCTATAATGGTAGGCTATAATGAGTCACGCATTCAGAGAACATGCAAACTCCACACAGAAATGTTGGAGGTGAACCAACAACATCAAATCTCATTGAGCTACCAGTATGCCCCCTACTGTGATTGATTGATTGATTGATTGATTGATTGATTGATTGATTGATTGATTGATTTTATTCATTGTCATGCACTTTTGACAGTGCCCAGCCCACATGTTCTTACAAGACACATAAAATACAAAATACATGCAATACAACATAAGCCAGCGCTTTAGTGGTACAACTAAATCACAATATACTGTAACATACTCCTGAAACAACAAAACAGAGCATTACGTCACTTTCTAAACCAAACGTTCTGCCTTTGCTCCCATGCCTGGCAGATAACATTTCCTATGAAGAAGGTTATTTTCTTAAAATACAACTCAAGTTTCTCATAATCATCCAACTCAAAAAAAAAGTCAACATAAGTAGAGGACGTTTTACTGAAGAGTACCTCCCTTGCATCGTTATGCAGTACTGTTGTAGAATGGAATTTGTATCGATAGCATCATTCTTCTCCCGCATTAACCAGAGCATCTCAAGCCAAAATGAGGCGGTGACCAACTTTGATAGAAAACCACTTTGAGAGATCAAAAATAACAATGAAGCCAAGGAGTCAGGAAGTTGTCTCACAAAAATGTATTCGCCATCTTTGTAACAATGGTTCCAAAGAGGCCTCACGATATAGAAATACATAGAAATTCATAGTTTGCAGCGTTCATGAGGACAGTAAGGATTTAGCACGCAGTCAAAGATCTTATATTGAGAGCAGAGAGCAGAGGGGAGGGGGGGGGACCTGTAGGAGTCAAGAGGGAAATCCCCCCAAGGCTGCAGCTTGTGTGTGTGTCAAAGGATGCAGCCTGTCACTGTGACCTGCTCGACACCACAGCACAACAGATAGGCTGTATGTCTATATAACTATGTGATATGCAATTAACCTAATATAACTGATACCAACAATAACTACTTTCTCCATCATGTACAATAGAACAGGAAATGAATACTAATGTTGTTGAGTTTTTGCAGTAAGAGTATTAAGAAGACGTATCAAATCGACAATGTGATCCATCAAATCGAATGTGATATGACAACGGAGGCAAAACATCTGGCCCTAAATTCTTCTTCTGCCCAGACAAACACATGCATTGTGAAGTTGCAGCCTTGTGATGTGGATGCTTTGTCTTCTCGCTCCAAAGCCGCAGCTGTAGTGGAGGAGAGTGTCGGGAGGACTGTTCATGTTATGTCTGGAATATGTCTCTTTGTTTAAAGCGCAGGATTGAGAATGAAACATTTGTCCAATGGAGACGCCTACGAATAAACAAATCAATGAATACATTAAAACATCTGCTCATTCTTGACCATTGGAGTAATGTGCACAGGAAGTGAGACCCCCTCCTTCTCTGCGGAGGCAGGAATGCTATAATTGAAACCGCGTGTGTTGTAGAAATAAGCTCGGCAAGGGTGTGCGTGTGTGTGCGTGTGTGTGCGTGTGTGTGTGTGCGTGTGTGTGTGTGTGTGTGTGTGTGTGTGTGTGTGTGTGTGTGTGTGTGTCTTCTCCATTCCACTACCTATAGTCGCTAATTTGCTGGCTCTCTCTGCTTATGTAAGAGTCTTGTCCAGAAGTCCTCATGAACAAGGATGGCAACACATTGTACCTTTGTACAGCCTTTCACTTCATCTGAAATGATTCTTTGATGAGTTGGATTGGTTGGTTGGTTGGATTTCCAAATTTGAGAATTTCTTACAAAAATACTTTTTGGATTAATTCTATGAATCATGTTTGGACATTTTGGTACACAGAAAATATATTGACTATATTTCCAGCAGTATGGAGACCTTTGACCTGTCATTGTACCAATACAGACAGCTGGTGGTGGGATTCAAGTCATTGTATCGTGTATCAATAACATTGCAACATAATCAAACCTGCTGGAGAGGTCACACAGTATCTGTAACATATAGGCTACTTTATGATGTGCGCGGTGCACAGTGGCTCTCTGTGCATTGCTGCAATAAATTAGACTAGGCCTACTAGTTCAGCCCTTTGTTTAAATACACTGATTTGTATTTAGAAATGTTGTGGAGGTATTTGCTAGCAATTAATGTAAACACCCAAATAAAAAAAAACGATAACTCATCCTACAATAGTAGTAGGCCTAGTATAGCCTAAAACTAAGCCTATGTAGAATATGTCATGTGACCTTAAAGGATAAGTTCACCCAAAAAAGAAGGACAGGTGATGTTTTTTAGTCCACCAAACATTTGTGGAGTTTCACAGCAAAACACCATTGTAGAATTCACCTAAACAATTAAAGTGAATGGTGATCAACTTTCAAACGTAGAAAAGCCTCCATACTGCTCACCTGGCATGGTTCAAGTCTCCACAAGCCCTGAGATGCCAAGCTGACATGCTACAGAAGATTAGGTTAGGCTAAAAACAGGGTGTAGAATTACGTCTTTTCAAGTCAAGTCATCTCAGGGCTTGTGGAACTTGGATTACGCCAGGTGAGCAGTAGTACTGCTCACCTGGCGGCTGGCATAATCCAAGTTTCACCTTGGTAATTGGTAGGCAAGTATGGGGGCATTTTATGTGTTGTTGTTGTTGTTGTTGTTGTTGTTGTTGTTGTTTTTGTTGTGTTGCGTTTGTTTTTACGTTGGAAAGTAGCTATAGACCAAATCACCGGGATATTTACATTTACTTCCGGGTACCCCTGAGGTCCACACATTATAATGGCGGTGGACGGCACAAACTGACATGTTGAAGACAAAAACAGACAAAGAAGACAAAAATGGTTCGTCCGTGTTGTGTTGTTGTTTAATATCATTCATAACAACACTTTCACTAACGTTAGTGGAGACCAGACTAGCTAATTTACCTGTTGGACCAGACTAGAGTAGACTTGAAGCTAAATTAAATTGACCTGGCGTCAGTAGCTCTGTCTGTACCAGGCTCTTTCTCGCCGAGAAGAGCCTGGTGACGCGAGGTTACTCTGTCTGTAACGTAAAAAAACAGCGAGTTTGACAGACAAACAAACTTTATTAGCTAGCTAACACTACATAAAACAAACACAGAAGAAAGGCTAGATACGTCGGACAAGCATGTTTACCAACCGTTTAACCATTTAAATTGAAAGTAGTCGGCCGAAAACAACGAGAGGGTTTGACAGCATTTATATGACAACACGCACATTTAAACCTGCCGCCTTTCCCAAGTGGTACCCGGAAGTAAATTTGTTTACATGGTGACGTCACGGTGATTTGGTCTATACTCTATAATAGTAGCCTCTAGTCACGTGAGGGCTCTGTGATGAATGCTGACGCGCAGCAGGACGGGCTGTGTAGCGGAGCTGGGATGGGATAAACCAGCGGTCTCAAGCCGCACAATACACAACATATACTTCCAAACATAACTTTCAAAATAAAAAAAACCTTGGTGCGTATGTGTCGCCAAATACATTTTAGTACCTTTATTTTGAAGCCAGACATCGTCTAACTTCCTGCATTACTCTAGTTATGTAGCTAGCTTGACGCAGCTGGATCTTCCTATGCTCGTGGTGGAGTGAAGGCGTATTTATTGGAGGGATAACGTCGATAACACGCTGGACCAGTGTGGGGGAAAAGACAGAGCTCGTACAGTTGCGTGTGAAATACGCTGCTGACGAGGAGCCGGAGGGACTGCTTGCGACCGGAGCGCAAATGGCTACAAAATATTGTCCAAAAGAAGACGCTGCTTGTGAGAGGAGACAGCCCGAGACAGCCCATGCCAAATGCGTCCCTAGAAATTAGGACGCGCGTTTTCTTTTTTGCCATCATAAATTAGACATCGTTCCGCACTACGGGAGTTTCTGTAACCATAACACGAATTTGGGGATCTTGATTTATAGGCTGCAGCCATGGACGAGGACAATCAAGGTAGGATTCATTCAGTGCCATTCATATCACGCCGGGGATTTTTCTTTAACAGACATTGTATTGCTAACATGTGCCTTTATATGGGGCTTGTTTCTGATAGTAACAATAATAAGACAAATAATGATAATAACAATAACAACAACAACAATAATAACGTATGTCATTGTGATGATGGGCTATCAATGGCTGTATAATAATGTATAATATTTCCATCAATCAAGAATAGTAGCCTAGTATAGTTTACATAGGCATGGAGTTATAGGTGGCAGAGTTGTATCCCAAGCTGCTGCCACACGCAGCAACATTCACATCATCTCCCTACAGTCACACACTTCCCCACATAAGCATCTTCTGCTCGAGATGACTGCAGTGAAGTTAGATTGGCCAGTGACCCCTTTACTCACATTGTGTTACGCGTCCAGGAGACCCTGTGACCTCTGTAACCTCCAGATGTGTTAAGGTTAATGCTGGATGTATGGATTGACCTACATAGAGGATGCAGAGAAGACTCCACATGCCCATCTGCCTTGAATGGATATAGCCAGGCATCCTGATCCTGACGATGCATCAGTGTCACACGACTTCTCCCTATATACTGACCCTGACCCGGGCCAGTTCACTTGTGTCAGTCTGCACCTCTGTCAGATGTGGGCTTGTATGGCTCTCTGGCTCAACAGGTCTCTCACAGTCAGCCAAGTGTAGCCACGAAACAGACTCGTTTATTGACTCAGGACAAAAGCGGAGGAATAGTTTATTTGAAGAATGTGTTGGCACAGCTCCATCACTGCTATATGAGTGTGTGGTGGACTCCATCAGCACCAAACTCCCCCCCCCCCCCCCAACTCCGCTGCCCTTTTAGTCACAAACTGCTGTGAACAAAGTCACCACCTCTTGGTGAGGATGTAATGGACAGATAGCGCCCTGCAGGCCAGCGGTCCCCTCTTCTGATGTGTGATGTTTAGACCTCCGTGCTCACCGCTCGCGGAGCTCCAGGAGGATGTGGCTGTTTAGTCGGAGCGTAGCGTGCACTGCACGGCGCAACACACACGGGGCACAAAGCTGTCATTGTGCTGTGCGAGACGGGCCCGCGCCTGCAGCGGTGGCACACGTCACCACAGACAGACATATGGTTCTGTCTATGATGCCAAGCAGGGCTAACTGACAGCCAGGAGGGGAGAAAAACACACACACACATGCATGCATCGATGCTTGCATTACCATTGACATTCACACACAATCACGTCCTTCACATGATAGCCTACAAATGCAAGTACACACACACATGATCCTTTCCCCCTTGTGGCTCTGTGTCTGCTGCTGAGATGGATGGACCATGACCCTGGTGATAAGTGTGTGCCTGCAGGAGCGCTCCTAGATTCCATACTGGTGTTTGGTCTGGAAAGAGTGTTGTAATTTGCTGCAAATTGCTACTGTTTATTAGAACAAGTTAGAATGTGTGTTTTTAGCCCGCGCGCGTGCACACACACACACACACACACACACACACACACACACACACACACACACACACACACACACACACACACACACACGCATGCAGCAGAGGTGTAGTTGTTTTTATCAAGTTTTTCGGATTAACCCGCCTGTTTTCTCCCCAATTGTACTTGGCTATTGTACAGCCTCCTACTGTCCCGGTCGTTGCTCCACCCCCTTTTCCGATCCGGGGAGAGCTGTAGACTAGCACCATGCTTCCTCCGATACATGTGCAGTCGCCCAGCCGCTTCTTTTCACCTGACAGCGAGTGGTTTCAATGGCAGGACGTAGCGTGTGGGAGGATCACGCTATTCCCCCCCCAAGTTCCCCTCCACCTGAACAGGTGCCCCCGCCCGACCAGATAAGGCACTATAGGACACCACTAGGCACCAGGAGGACACATACCCACACATACCCTTAATCCAGCTTCCCACCCGCAGACATGGCAGATGTATGGATCTGTATGGACGCGCGACCAAGTCTGAGGCAACACAGGGGCTCGAACGTGCGACCCTCGTGTTGGTAGGCAGGGAATCTACCGCTGCACTACCTGGATGCTCCAGTAGGAGCTGGGATGTATGTGCTCAGTGTGATATGGTGTGTGATGTGATGAGGCGGGTGGGTCCCGCTGTGCCACGCTGATCAACGGCTCACACCCATGCCTCCGCAGGCGGGGGGATATATAACACCCACCCCATACACACACACACACACACACACTGCCAGGCCACAAGTCGAGAGAGAGAAAGAGAGGACAGGAAGTGTCAGACAGACATAATGGGATATTGAAGTGAAGAAACAGGAAGTGTGAAAGGCGTACGGATGGACACTTTGGACAGGAAGTGTGAAAGGCGTATGGATGGACACTTTGGACAGGAAGTGTGAAAGGCGTATGGATGGACACTTTGGACAGGAAGTGTGAAAGGCGTATGGATGGACACTTTGGACAGGAAGTGTGAAAGGCGTATGGATGGACACTTTGGACAGGAAGTGTGAAAGGCGTATGGATGGACACTTTGGACAGGAAGTGTGAAAGGCGTATGGATGGACACTTTGGACAGGAAGTGTGAAAGGCGTATGGATGGACACTTTGGACAGGAAGTGTGAAAGGCGTATGGATGGACACTTTGGACAGGAAGTGTGAAAGGCGTATGGATGGACACTTTGGACAGGAAGTGTGAAAGGCGTATGGATGGACACTTTGGACAGGAAGTGTGAAAGGCGTATGGATGGGGAAAAACAAGTGTGACCACAGAGAGTGAGAGGAGTTGTAGTGGCAAGTAGCAACGGTGGCGAGGTGTCTGAGGTTGGAGAATGGCCAAAGAGGTGTGGAGCTCTGCCAGTGAAAGATGGACAGAGAGAGAGAGAGAGAGGAGAGGGAGAGTGGAAAGAGAGAGAGAGAGGGAGAGTGGAGAGATAGAGAGAGGGAGAGTGGAGAGAGAGAGAGAGAGTGGAGCAAGAGAGAGAGTGGGAGAGTGGATAGAGAGAGGGAGAGAGAGTAGGAGAGAGAGGGAGAGTGGAGAGAGAGGGAGATAGTGAGTGGGGAGAGAGAGAGAGGGAGTGGGGGAGAAAGAGAGAGGGAGAGTGGAGAGAGAGAGCGAGAGGGAATGGGGGAGAGAGAGAGGGAGTGGGGGAGAAAGAGAGAGAGATAGTGGAGAGAGAGAGGGAGTGGGGGAGAAAGAGAGAGAGAGGGAGTGGGGGAGAAAGAGAGAGAGAGAGTGGAGAGAGAGAGAGAGGGAGTGGGGGAGAAAGAGAGAGAGAGTGGAGAGAGAGAGAGAGGGAGTGGGGGAGAAAGAGAGAGAGAGGGAGAGTGGAGAGAGAGAGAGAGCGAGAGAGGGAGTGGGGGAGAAAGAGAGAGAGAGAGGGAGAGTGGAGAGAGAGAGAGGGGGGGAGTGGGGTTGGACCAACTTTTCTCCTTGAATCAATTCTCCGCTGTATTACGGGAGTTACTTTCAATAAACCCGCTCTCTGTTCTGTCATGATGAACTCGCTGAGCAGCAGCTACTCGTCTGCTCGGCTGCTCTCTCTCTTCCCTCCAAACCTTCTCCTTTTCATCACCACTCCGTTTCCATTTCTTTTCCGTCTCCGAATATTTTTTCGTTCCCTTTTTTACCTGCATGAAATCCTGTCTGCTGGAAAAATAGCCTCAACACTAGCCTAACTAGACTCCTCTGTCTCTTTTCTCTTCCAGTGTCTCTTTCTCTACGACAGGGTCTCTCTTCCTGGCACAGTACAGACCCTACTGTACCAAGCTTAGAGGAAACAGGCCCATAGTAATCCAGCTGACACGCATGATGCTCAACAATACAATGCTTTCTGCCACGGGCCACAATGGCTGCTCGTCGGACAATGGGGCCAGCAAACGTCCACAAAGCAGCGCTAAGCCCCGTCTGACTGCCAGTGTAGCTTTCCTCAACACGTTATCGTTCTGCATGACTGGCCTTGACTGGCAGTGCTAGGGGTGGTGAGGGGAGGGGTTGGGGCGATCGATATCGATACCGCATAGTTTCGCAATATTTTGTGTGGCAAATTGATATATCGTATCGCACGAATGCCAAGTGTTGCAATATTGTATATAAATTGTCACGTGTGCATGCAACATTTACATTTACATTTTGATGACAGGGTTGGTCAGTCTGTCTGCTTGACAATCCTATTTTGTGTTGAAAGTGAAACACAAAGTGAAAGTGATTGAAGTGAGAGGAACACACTGGAAACTTTATCTCATTAGATAAAAACAGATGTTGACAAAAGTTTTTTTTACCCTTTGCGGACATAATTTGCAGTTGAAAAAAGGTTATATATTGCAATATTTTTTTAAATCGCAATAATAATTGTGACTTAAGTATCGTGATTATTCGTGATAACATCGTATCGTGGGGATGTCGTATCGTGGGGATTCCCACCCCTAGGCAATACTCAGATAGACCACTCCCCCTTCCCGTTTGCTTTGTGTTTGTTTTGAGTGTCAGTCTTGTTAGTTTAAGATGCGTCTATAGAAACGAGGATTGATTGGAGAGACTAGATGAGTGATAGAAGCCATATGGTTTGAATCAGAGCGTTCAGGCTAGACATCGGTTTCTCAGCACGCCTTGTGACGGCTGTGTGTTCGCCCGCAGACCGCCCTGTTTACACACTGTGCAAACCAGCCCTTTATACTTGGCAGCTCTGTGTGTGTGTGTGTGTGTGTGTGTGTGTGTGTGTGTCTGCCTGTGTGTGTGTGTGTGTGTGATGTGGTGTGGTGGTGTGTGTGGTCTATGGGGTCATGGCGTGCTTCAGCCCAGCTGACGCGAGGAGAGAGACACACACACCCCAGAGTTTTTGCGGAGCGACTGGTGTGCCCACCACCACCACCACACACACACACACAGCACAGGGCTTTCCATCCAGACAGCATTCTGGTATCTTCAGGATTTGTGTGTTGATGTTTTAGATGTTTTGCCCACAGCCGACCGCCCTCTGTGTGAAGTGGCTAAGAAGAGAGGGGGGCGTCTTGAAGTGTTCATGGAGCATGGTTCAGCGACCGCGCTGGAGCTACAACAAGTCACGCTTAGCTAGCAGAAAGCCCTTAGCGGGAGGAAGCTAGCTGTACAGAGACGACATTGTGCTCGACTTAACGTTTCTTCACATCTGCTCTAGTCGGTGCTTCCCCTGAAGTCTTTGACAGGTGTGCGGTGTGGATTTTACCAGATCAAACGTACCTTCAAAAGCGTTTCCCTGCACTTTACACCCTCCGCTATGTGGAATCCCCTCCCACCACTTTTCGATATTTAGATTGAGAAGATATCGCAATATTCTATTATGCACATCATTTACTCCAATACAACTGCCCACACATGACCTTTCATTCTAGGTTACTAGACTACTGATATCATCAGTATGAGGTCACCATTGTTTGCGCCTCTAGTAGGGTATTAGGATATCGTATCGTTATCGATATATCGTTACAGTTCATTATCATATCGTCAAAAATTCATAATATCATACATGACGGTGTGACGTACGCACAGCAACAACAAGCATGGCTGACAGCAGCTCCACAGGGGAGGAGTTAATTCCCAAAAAGGGGAGTGGCTTCAGTAGTGTGGGAGTGGTTTGCTTACAAAAGAGCAGGTACAACAAACCGTGGTAATATTTGAAGGCATATTTGAATATGTGAAGGCAAACTGTTCAGTTTATGCTGACATATAAAACTATAACGTTTATTTTATTGCCACTGTATGTTCTTGAAATTAATACTAAAAATATTTTTCAGCATTTTGTCATATCGTCAGAAACACCCTGAAATATCGGGATATTATTTTAGGGCCATATCGCCCACCCCTAGCCTCTATAGCTGTAGCTGGTAGCCAGAATTGTCCATTTCTCTCTCTCTCTCTCTCTCTCTCTCTCTCTCTCTCTCTCTCTCTCTCTCCCTCTCTCTCTCCCTCTCCTTCTCCCCTCTCTCTCTCTCTGGGCCCAGCCTGACTCACCCCTGTCAGAGGTGAGTGTCTCTCAGTTTTGACTGCTGTCTCAGTGCTCTCATGCACTGCCGGCCATGCACGGGCAGGCCGGGTTTCCATGGCTCAATGACTGCTGTTTGAAGTAGATGGGGGCGATAGCCAGGATATAGCATTGACTCCTCTGTATAGGTTAGGGTCTGTGTGCAGGTGTGTGTGTGCAGGTGTGTGTGTGTGTGTCTGTGTGTGTGTGTGTGTGTGTGTGTGTGTGTGTGTGTGTGTGTGTGTGTGTGTGTGTGTGTGTGTGTGTGCGCGCGCGCGTGTGTGCGTGCGCGTGTGTGTGTGTGGGTGTTAATCTTTGAGAGAAAGATCAGTGAACACAGAGAGCTCTTGTTGAAGGTCGACCTCGCAGAATATCAGATCACACAGGAGGACATGGCCTCAGTGCTTAGAGTCTGACCTCTGACCCCCAGAAGATTACAGGACAAACTGGCCCACACGGAGGTCAACTTGTCTCTCTTCCAGGACAGGATTTGGGCAGATCCAGCTCCGTAGTGGCATCAGGGCGAGCCGTATGGAGAGACCAGCTCCGTAGTGGCATCAGTGCGAGCTGTATGGAGAGACCAGCTCCATAGTGGCATCAGTGCGAGCCGTATGGAGAGACCAGCTCCATAGTGGCATCAGTGCGAGCCGTATGGAGAGACCAGCTCCGTAGTGGCATCAGTGCGAGCCGTATGGAGAGACCAGCTCCGTAGTGGTATCAGTGCGAGCCGTATGGAGAGACCAGCTCCGTAGTGGCATCAGTGCGAGCCGTATGGAGAGACCAGCTCCGTAGTGGCATCAGTGCGAGCCGTATGGAGAGACCAGCTCCGTAGTGGCATCAGTGCGAGCCGTATGGAGAGACCAGCTCCGTAGTGGCATCAGGGCGAGCCGTATGGAGAGACCAGCTCCATAGTGGCATCAGTGCGAGCCGTATGGAGAGACCAGCTCTGTAGTGGCATCAGTGCGAGCCGTATGGAGAGACCAGCTCCGTAGTGGCATCAGTGCGAGCCGTATGGAGAGACCAGCTCCGTACTGGCATCAGTGCGAGCCGTATGGAGAGACCAGCTCCATAGTGGCATCAGTGCGAGCCGTATGGAGAGACCAGCTCCGTAGTGGCATCAGTGCGAGCCGTATGGAGAGACCAGCTCCGTAGTGGCATCAGTGCGAGCCGTATGGAGAGACCAGCTCCGTAGTGGCATCAGTGCGAGCCGTATGGAGAGACCAGCTCCGTAGTGGCATCAGGGCGAGCCGTATGGAGAGACCAGCTCCGTAGTGGCATCAGTGCGAGCCGTATGGAGAGACCAGCTCCGTAGTGGCATCAGTGCGAGCCGTATGGAGAGACCAGCTCCGTAGTGGCATCAGTGCGAGCCGTATGGAGAGACCAGCTCCGTAGTGGCATCAGGGCGAGCCGTATGGAGAGACCAGCTCCGTAGTGGCATCAGTGCGAGCCGTATGGAGAGACCAGCTCCTTAGTGGCATCAGTGCGAGCCGTATGGAGAGACCAGCTCCGTAGTGGCATCAGTGCGAGCCGTATGGAGAGACCAGCTCCATAGTGGCATCAGTGCGAGCCGTATGGAGAGACCAGCTCCGTAGTGGCATCAGGGCGAGCCGTATGGAGAGACCAGCTCTGGCTGAACAGGGTCTGTTTTGTTTCCTCTTGGACCTCCACTCTGTTTTCTCAGCCTTTAAAAAGGGGGCTTTGACGTGCTTTTCTAAGTGTGTGTGACGTGGGTAAACCAGCCTGTTGGAGCAGGTAGCACACAGAGCTTTTCAATAAAGCGTCTCAAGTCTCCATTTCTCTCGGGCGGGGGTTCTCAAAGCGAGGCCCGCAGGCCATTTGCGGCCCTCTGGAACGTTTTTGGTGGCCCGCGATGAGTTAGGTGTTACATGCTGGTATTTGGTCAGATTTTCTGTATGTTGACTGTCTTTCAGAGGCTGTAGCAGGCTCAGTTGTCATGTGATGCTAGGTTGTCAGGAAGGTGGCTAAAGGAAGATGCTGTTGTAAGTCACCTTGTATAAAAGCGGCTGCTAAATGACGTTGTGTGTGTGTGTGTGTGTGTGTGTGTGTGTGTGTGTGTGTGTCTACAAATGGCCTCTAGAAAACAACACTTTTAAATTGGCATGACGTCTAGTCTAGAATAGACTATTAAAGCAAAGATTTGTTTTGGAATCATTTTGTGTTCAGGCTTGCCTTGGGCGGCCCTCAATCCAACGTTGGGTCCCTCAGTTGGCCCTCAGTCATCAGAACTTTGAGAACCTCTGCTCTCAAGTCTAGTTTCCTCTTTGCTTAACAGACGCAGTCAAAGGTCTACAGCTGAGAAAAGGCAGCCATTAGAATCAGACGTTGTGGTGTCCAGCCTGTGGAGGGGCTTGTGGAGGAGGGAGGGGCTTGCAGAGGGGGGAGGGGCTTGTGGAGGAGGGGGGATGTTGGGAGGCGTGAGGCGCAAATCGAGCGGAGCTATTTTCCTCCTCTTTAGAAGGAAAGGCATGAGCGTGCTGCTGAAGGTCCCAGGAGGCGCGTAAGTCATGTGCTGAAACGAATTTCAGGCAAACAACAAGGTGGTGCTCCGCTCAGCTCTGTGTGGGGACCTCTGTGGTTCACGGTGCAGGGAGGAGGAGGAGGAGGAGGAGGAGGACAGGAAAAGGCAGGGCTGGAACACTTATGTAAGGTTAGACCTGCTGAAGATCTCTGGCTGCCAGGATGGCCAGTCCTTCACACTCTCTGGAAGGACTGTTTCCTCCTACATCTGTGCTTTAGAGAGACACAGTTTCCTCCTACATCTGTGCTTTAGAGATATGTTTCAATAAACAAGTTTAACCTTCTGAGCATCGCACTGCATTTGTGACCATGTGGCTTGTCATATTATCTTTTGATCAGTTTTGACTTGGCTGGACTCATAATGGTGACATACATTACTCCATTCCTATGGAATGAATGCATGCAGACATATTGATGGTTCAGTCACGATGGACCACTGAATCTCCCTTTCCAGTAGGCCTGCACGATATGAGGAAAATCTGCGATGTGCGATAACATTGCTCAATATTATGATGACGATATGACTTGCGATAAATAAGCAAATATTGAAGTATGTTCATATTAGCTATACAGGACCTATCCTGTCTTGTTCTCACACCAGCTTTGTCTCAGTCTTCTCCTACTTCTACAGGCTGCACGTATCCAGTCTTTTCTGTTGGCCCAATGCTTCCTCCCAGGCAGCTGAATGCTAGTTAGAAGTTCTCTAACAGAATGCCAGTTCCAGTGCAGAGCTGTTAAGAGTCCACTCTGCTTTTGAGTTTCTCTGTCCCCAAAACCCAGTTCTCTTAGTCCCTTTCTATTGTGGAACCCTTATTGTTCCAGATAGGCCGAGCAACCTGAGCTTCCCTCTGGACGTTATCAAGAGAAACTGACACAAACACACCAAGCTTTCTGAAAGGTTCTCTGCAGTGCTTTCTGAAAGGTTCTCTGCAGTGCATTCTACTCGCCG
>NC_139644.1:12422429-12449929 GCF_964638095.1 Poromitra crassiceps
GGGTTGGCATGTGCATGTGTGTGTGTATGAGTGGTTGGCGTGTGTGTATGTGCATGTGTGTGTATGAGTGGTTGAGTGTGTGTATGTGCATGTGTGTGCTCGCACCGAGGATTAGCGTGGGCTGCGAGCCCTCTCTGTGCGTCGACAAACGGGAGAGATCAAGAGAAGTGGGGAGGGGGATACGATTACGCGTGACACTGGCTGTCACACTTCACTATTGGAGCCCTGAAAATACACACACCCACACACACACACTCACACACACACACGCGCGCGCGCGCACGCATGCACACACATGCACGCATGCACACTCATGCACACACACACACGCACGCGTATAAACAGGATATGACAGAAAGACAGCCCAGAAAGGGATACCGTCCCCTGTGTGCTTTTTCTATTGCCGTCAGTGGAACAATCTCTGGATGTGATTTATTTTCAGATGTATTTTTTTTTAATCTTCAGATTTTCTGTTTCTTTTGGGCCTCCGGGTAGTGCCTGCCTACCAACACGAGGGTCGCGGGTTCGAGCTCCTGTGTTACCTCCTCCAGCTTGTTCAGTTCAGTTATATAGCCCATTATCACACAAGCATGTCACAAAGGGCTTTATATTGCATCATCATCGCAGTATAATACATCATATATCTACACACAACATAGCTTACATACATCATAATACGTACTACACAGTTGACTAGATCCTATAGCCTAATATTGCGATACCACAAACACTGCATATCTTTAGGCTGTGGGAGGAAACCTGCACGCAAACACAGGGAGAAGATGCAAACTCCACACAGAAAGGAGGGGAGGGAGGGCGGGGGATTCAAACTCCACACAGAAAGGAGGGGAGGGAGGGTGGGGGATTCAAACTCCACACAGAAAGGAGGGGAGGGAGGGTGGGGGATTCAAACTCCACACAGAAAGGAGGGGAGGGAGGGTGGGGGATTCAAACTCCACACAGAAAGGAGGGGAGGGAGGGTGGGGGATTCAAACTCCACACAGAAAGGAGGGGAGGGAGGGTGGGGGATTCAAACTCCACACAGAAAGGAGGGGAGGGAGGGTGGGGGATTCAAACTCCACACAGAAAGGAGGGGAGGGAGGGCGGGGGATTCAAACTCCACACAGAAAGGAGGGGAGGGAGGGTGGGGGATTCAAACTCCACACAGAAAGGAGGGGAGGGAGGGTGGGGGATTCAAACTCCACACAGAAAGGAGGGGAGGGAGGGCGGGGGATTCAAACTCCACACAGAAAGGAGGGGAGGGAGGGTGGGGGATTCAAACTCCACACAGAAAGGAGGGGAGGGAGGGCGGGGGATTCGAACCCACAACTTTCTTGCGGTGAGTGTCTGCAGGTGGGGAGGCGCATTAAGGGGATAAGTCCTGGTCGCTGCACTAGTGCCTCCTCTGGTCAGTCGGGGTGCCTGTTCATGCCCAAGCATGATCCTCCCATGCGCTATACGTCCTGCAGGTGAAACTCCTCACTGTCAGGTGAAAAGAAGTGGCTGGCGACTGCACATGTATCAGAGGAAGCATGGTGCTAGTCTACAAATCTACCCAGATTGGCAGAGGAGGGGGGGACAACGACCGGAACAGCTTGGCAGGGGGAATTGGCTGAGTACAATTGGGGAGAAGATGGGAGGGGGGGGGGGGGGTCCATTTTGCCCTGACCCTTGAATCCATCTGTCTACACACACACACACACACACACACACGTCACACACACACACACACACACACACACACACACACACACACACACACACACACACACACACACACTGTCTCTCTCTCACACCCATAACTCAGGATGCTTCAACGTCATTGCATTCCGAGATGATGATCGCATATGATTGATAATACAATATGGGCTTAAGTGGGTCATGACCACTGTAGTACACGCACACACACACACACACACACACACACGCACAGACACACACACACACACACACACACACACACGCACACACACACACACACAGACACACACACACGCACAGACACACACACACACACACACACACACACACACACACACACACTCGCACTCACACTCAAAGTGGCCCTGGGGGTATCCTCGTCCTCGACGGTCAGAGATTTACAGTAGCTCTTAAGCACAGGTTCCTTCAGACACGTATTTAACCTCTTTTTTGACCTCTGTCAGATTGTGTTTCTATCATCATCGGAGAGCCTACATGCACTGCAGAGAGCCTACATGCACTGCAGAGAACCTCGCAAAAAGCTTTCGTGTGTTTTTTGACAGTTTCTCTTGATAACGTCCGCAGGGACGCTCGGGTTACTCGCTGTGGCTGGAACAAGGCTTCCACGATGTGGCCTCGGAGAACTGGGTTTTGGGGTCGGTCGACCGTAGAGGCATCTAGTACCTGTGAGAAAGCCTCAAAGCGACCACAAGTTCTATGCAAATGTCAACCACATGCTACATCATGAAGCTGAACATGAAGCTGAAATACCCCTAAAGCACAGAAACGAGGCGTTCTCGTTGCTCTCCCTCAGCGCAACGTGGAGCCGTGAGATTGAAAACATCAGAGCTCTCCATTCCTGCAGATCCCAGAAGACATGATGTGTCTGTCCATAGTGCTGCAGTGCAAGCTGCCAGGAGGCCATGTGCAGGATGGATGTGATGAAGGGTCTCAGAGTTCAGACTCATCACGTGCCTATCAGAGAGGTTCTGCTTTACCTACGAGCAAACCAACCGGTTAGCTTTCAAATGAGAACACCTCTGATTCAAATGAGTGCCATGGGAAAGGCTGTAACAGTGATGCTTTTATTTCATTGGATCTATCTGAACAGGAAGGCCAGGATCATCTTCCCTATCATGTCTGCCCTGGTGCTATTTTCATATCTCCGTCATGTCAGCGTTTCCCCTGCATTCGGCTATCATCAGCGCGGCTTATAGCTCGCTCTGAGCTTATAGGGGGCTATGGGCTTATAGGGGGCAATGGGCTTATAGTTATAGGGGGCTAGGGGCTTATAGGGGGCTATGGGCTTACGGCTGTAAGCTTAGGGGGTATACATCCTGTATTTAGACGTTTAATTTATGAAGAGGTAATTAGTAGGCCTGGCAGTAACCACCGTCCTATAATAACCACTTAGTAACCACTTAGGCCGTGTGTCCATCTAGCGTCTTTTTTTTCCCATACGCTTGCTCGCTCATTGGAAACAAACTGAAAAAAGACGCTGGAGCTGATGAAAAGACGCTAGATACAGGACACAGGCCCTTAGCCAGCAAGGATGGGTGCTGAAGAATAAGCGTTAAGTACCGTAAATTCCGGACTATAAGCCGCACTGGTGTATAAGCCGCACCTGCAAAGTTGACTGTTTTTTACATATATAAGCCGCACCGGACTATAAGCCGCGGGTGTTTTAATGTTTTTTTTTTTTTTTTTTTTTTATTGTGTTTTAATGTTTAATTACCATATGTAAGGGTTCATGCACAGAGGGGATTGTCGGGAAAGAGATGGCTGTTTGAGGAAGCTCCCATTTATTAACATTTCAACAAAACAACATAACACAACACCACCTGTGTTTCTTTTTTACAGTGCACACAGTGTCATACAGTGTCATACAGTGTGGTGAAAAGAGGGCAAGAGAGGAAATTAAAACAGAAGTGGATTTATAGTTAGAAAGAGTGCTAAAGAAGAGAGAATTCAGTTTTTTTTCTTTTTTTTTTCTGAAAAAATCCATAGATAAGCCGCACCGTTATATAAGCCGCAGGGGCCAAAAAAGGCCAAAAAACGGGAAAAAAGCCGCGGCTTATAGTCCGGAATTTACGGTATATTATTTCTATTGATAATGGAGTGATTGTTTTTGGTAAGAGCTAAGAAAGCTACTGATTCTGGCTGGATGACGTCGAGCGGTGACGGATCACTATCTTGCTCCACTGACTCTCTTGGTACCGTCATGGATCACTATCTTGCTACACTGTAACAGCATTGATTATGCATCAAAGCGTGTGCTTGTTCTAGCGCGGTATATATTACTTTTAAGCTTCAGGGCGCTGACATTTTATTTCTCCCAAGAAAATACTTGACCCATGGCAAATTAATTCCAATTGCCAATAAAGGGACATTCTGAAAAAGTGAACTATTGATTGAGTATCGATTGCAACGTCATTCATACCGTCTGTCAAACTGTCAAACCGGGTGTTGGGTCATTTAGCGACTTCACAAATGAATTGAACCTTCAATGCCATTTAAGTAAGACGCCAAGGGTCATGCTTTGGGTCTTCAGCTGACCTGTAGCTGCATCGAAACAAGAGTCTGCTCCTCTACGGAGCTGATGCAAGAAGGAACCGCAGAACATGTGAACCTCTCCTCATCACTCCAGTGCTGCGAGTGAGTGAGCTTGACGCGATTGAAGAGAGTGAATAAAAGGCTTCTGTGTAGAGAAACTCACAAGCTGGAAAACCCCTTTACGCAGAAATTGGAGAAAGAGAGATGGTCTGAGCTGAACCACCCACCTATTCTGTGTAATACAGTGATTATTCTGGCTCAGTGTCTCCACTGTGCTATGAATTCTCTCTCTCTCTTTCTCTCTCTCTCTCTCTCTCTCTCTCTCTCTCTCTCTCTCTCTCTCTCTCTCTCTCTCCCCTCCACATCCGCCTCTTCTCTTTCCTGCTGTCTCTCTCTACAACAAAAGCAAGAGTCCTACTTGGCAGCTGGAGTGTCTCTCTGCCTCCTGCTCACTTAGTTTTGTGCTCTCTCTCTCTCTCTCTCTCTCTGTCTCTCTCTCTCTGTCTCTCTCTCTCTCTCTCTCTCTGTCTCTCTCTGTCTCTCTCTCTCTCTCTGTCTCTGTCTCTCTCTCTCTCTCTCTCTCTATCTCTGCCCTACCCTTTTCCAGATATTCTGTCTGGACGGCCTGAATCCAGTATAAACAGCTCAGTCAAATGTTGCTGCTGCCTCCTCCGTGCTCTTTGTGTCTCTGTCACATGCAGGTTCTGTTTGTCTGCTCTGGGCCTCCGTATCAGACTTTTGCCCCGGTGATACTCTCCAGTTATTTCCTGAGTGAGTCACACAGGACTGTGTGGGGGTTTGGCTTCCTCCAAAGGCCCCGCTACGAGTGCCTGGAGTCCTTATCCACAGTTCGTAGATCAATCCAGTCAAAACCCAACCTGTTTTCCAAGTGAACTCAAACTCAAACTAGATAATATCAAGTACTGAAAACAAAAGTACTGAAAAAACGGACGAAATCATGGAATTTGGCAATAAAAATGGAATCAACTGTAAAACATGGAATATTGCAGAACTTTCCATAATTTGGCTGAAATTGATGAAGGTAGGTCTAATTATCAAAATAAGAAGTAGACCTAATGATCGTAGTAACCTAAATGATTTCATAATTGTAAAATAGGCCTATAGAGAAATGATTCAGTTTTCGATTGAGGTGTTTTGAGAGGGGGGTCGGCCTTGTGTGGGACCCTTACTGCACCTCACAACTTAGTTTTCACCTTGAGAAACATGTCGAAGAGGCTGTCTGAGAGAGCCAAGTCGTCAAAA
Organism: Poromitra crassiceps; assembly: GCF_964638095.1. Taxonomy (NCBI): domain Eukaryota; kingdom Metazoa; phylum Chordata; class Actinopteri; order Beryciformes; family Melamphaidae; genus Poromitra; species Poromitra crassiceps. The sequence continues at coordinate 12,427,947 of NC_139644.1, forward strand.
AAAATATCGCTCCTAACCCCTAAATTAAAATTAAAATGGAAAAAAACAGAATTCTGGAAAAAATTTAATCGAATTTGGAAAAGAATAAAAACTTTCTTCATATGGCTCTACTTGAAGTGGGAAACAAAGTGAAATGTGGAAATGGAACATAATTGTAAATGATAACATTTAGATGACGGTGTAGCTCTCCGGCTCGTTATCCGCGCTATCAGGTATCCAAGAGCGGGTTTTACAGCTCCTTAAACGGCCTTATCCGGAGATCAGGCTGTCCTGTGATCAGTGATGCATGGCTGTAGGGAAGGGTGACATTGTGGAGAAAATGCAGAGATGCTGTTAAAAGCAATAGGGAGCTGTGCTACATTGCTGCTATCTCACCACAGTTTTTGCCTGACACCCGGCACACTGAAGAGTCCTCAGGGCCCATGCCAAATACACCCACGTGTGCCCACTTTCCAGCTTGTGTAACAGTCCAATCCTTGTGCTGTTAGGAAAGCTCTGGTCTAGACTGTGAGATTAAAAAGAACACTGTGTACAACGCTGTTGAGAGAGAAAAACACATTTTCAGAATGCAGGTTAGTCTGCGTTGTACACATTTACTATCTCTTTCTTACAAATCGTGTGTATAGGTTTGAAGGGCAGGCTGTCAAGATCACCATCCTCCTCCTCCTCAAAGTTCTTTGCTTTCTCCTCAATGGGAACAGAGGCGGCAGTCTGAGCAGGATGGAGACTGTGCGATAAGGAAAGGTCTCCTCCGTTTCTGCAGTCGACAGATGGCAGACAGGCAGATGGCCGGTTCATTCAGTCGCAACGCATGCAACAAAAATCTGTTTCAGTAAAAAAAAATGCGTTTTTTAGTAGGAATAATTCAGTGCTTTGCTGTATGGAGGAAATAACACGTGAAGATCAACATAATGACGATGAAAGACGACTCCACTGGCAGTCAGGCCTCTAACTGGGCAAAGCTAAAGATCAAGGGACACCGCTGCCAAAACCACAAATCTAATTTGTCCGAGGATCACGACATATGATGACCCAAAAATAGACCAATTAGACGCTGCGTCTCAAATCCGAGGGGAACAGGAAGCGCTTCTTTGAAAGTGAAATTTGGCAAGCGCAGCGCTTCTACATGAATAAGTGATTGTGACTGCTGGATGCTGTGAAGAGAGACTCGCACGCTCCAGCTGATTGTGTTATATAGGCTCTTTGATGCTTTGGAGAATCAAACGGCCATGTTGGGTTTGATGGAACATGTGATTTGTAATCTAATTTTCACAGCGAGAATCTTTTTCGATGCCTCTTCTCTTCCGAGATGACAGCGAACACGACCAACAAGTGACGGCCGCAGACTTGGAAAACTACATATTGGGAAACAGGCATTTGTTTGTCAGCATTACTGTCGGTGACAAAATGCTGACAAATTCTTATTGAAAATCACTGAAATGCAGAAGCCAGTAAATATTATTTTCGCATATTCTACAACACATCAATAAGAAATGTGTTGCTGATGATTCATACGCTATGATATTGGCTTGATTCAGGTGGGTTTTTTCACCCAGTGACAGCAGTGTGCTTTTCCCATCAGATATGTCGTTACCAGGCTCCAGGGTTTAGCAGCTTTTAGTTCATCCTGCGGAGACGAGTGGGAAGTTGTTGTTTCCATTCCTGCAGATGATCTGCAGATGACAGTCAGTGAGGGCTTCCAACCTCTTGTGTTTCTATGGTCAATGACTCCGCCTCCTTATCACAATGACTCCGCCTCCTTATCACATTCCCTGAATTCCATTGGGGCAATTGACCTCAATTAACTTCTGTGAGAGTGGAATAGAGAGGAACTGCTCGAGGTGTCCACCTTCGAACCGAGCGTTCAACATATTAATTTGGGAGTGAATTGAAATGTGCTTGGTTTGGCTTCGGCCGGTAATGGAAATTCCTTGCTAGCCATTTGGTTTAGTGGAGAAATATGAGGCCGTATAAATCATAGAGTTTTATGCTCTTATGTGAAATCAATGATGCTAATCCCAGAGTCACGGGGGTTGCAGTGATGAAGTGTGAGAGTGGCGAGGGCCAGGGCATAGCTTCATCCAGCTCACCTTGATCAATCTCAGAACTTCTCAGAGGGGTCATGATCTCGACGGGCGAGAAGATTCTTGGCTCTTCTGAGCAGAAGCCGTTCAATAAAACAATTATGTGAAATCCACCCTCTTCTCCATCACAAATCCCTACTCCGAGCGAGTGTTTTTGCCAGTAGGTGTATTTAGGTTGGCAGTCTACATTTTCCATTTTGTCAGTCTTTTTTGAGCAGACCCGGCTCTGTCACTCCTGATCTGCAGGCCTAAAGCTTTCAAAGAATTAAAGTGCCACAGACACAAACGATGTGACGCAGTGGAAATGTCCGAAGCCGAGGTCTGCGAGTGACGGCACCTCAACATAGCGTCTTGCTAAAACGACTCGCTATAGAGGAGTCTTTGTGAAGAGGATCGTAACCTAAGCACTATGCACCGGAGAGCTTTGCTACTCTCCAGCCTCATAAAAGTTGTAGCTGGTGGCGCTCTCAGACTGAATGGACTGTAGTTTTTAAGATAGGTGCACTCACAGCTGCCGATTTGATGGGACAAGCAGGCCAAAACCCCATCCTCCTCCTCCCCACCACGGGACCAGGAGATGAGGCTGATAAATATCCAACAGGCTTTATCAAGCCAAGATGGGTCTTTTTTGGTGGTTTGATTTCTTTCTTAGGTGGGCTGATGGTCGAGCGGAGTTTTCTCCATGGTGGAAGGTGGAAAGGATCGGATGCGTGTGTGTGTGTGTGTGTGTGTGTGTGTGTGTGTGTGTGTGTGTGTGTGTGTGTGTGTGTGTGTGTGTGTGTGTGTGTGTGTGTGTGTGTGTGCGTGCGTGCTTGCGTGTGTGTGTGTGTGTGTGTGTGTGTGTGTGTGTGTGCAAGAGATGGAGAGAGAGAGATGTAGAAGAAGAGCTAGAGTGTAAGAGTTGTAAAAAAAAAAAAAAAAAAAAGGTGAGTGATGACACATGAACTAACTTGATAGACTATAGTGGAGATTACAGAAGGTGCTGGTTGGACCAGACTGGGTGGTTTACAGCCAGAGGAATGTGAGCTATTTCCATAACACTACCGTCATCTGTTAAGAGGCAGGGACTGTCAAAGAAATGTGTGTGTGTGTGTGTGTGTGTGTGTGTGTGTGTGTGTGTGTGTGTGTGTGTGTGTGTGTGTGTGTGTGTTCCTGCCTGTGCATGCCTGGGAGCTGCAAGTCGGCAAGCTGCTAAAAGCACCTGTGTTAGTGTGAAGCTAGACTAGACTACTGACCTGCAGCACTGACCCTGAGCAACAGAAGGACACACAGACATCCTTTGCTGATGGAATGTCAGTGATGGGACCAGGGCAGAGGAATGGGCCATGTGGTATGTATTTTACACGAAAAACTGTCCTGGCAAAGATAAAGAGCTGCCTATAATAATGCTTTATTTTTATTTTTTAGTAGTTTTAACTTAATTAAGCAGGGTTTATTTCTTCAGCAAGATGTAGATATTTATACGTAGATATCGTCTCCCCTCACAATGCTATATTGACACAGAGAAGTTGTAGGCTGAAGTGAATGGTAACGTCAGCCCTATAGAGACAATGCATGAAATAGGCTACGCCCATCACGGGGGAAAGCTCTCCATTCACTTCCATACACCAGCGTCATATTCCTTGAATTAAACATAGCTAAAAGCTATTGTGTGGCGGGCTGCGCAGACAACAAATGTAAGAAATCGGCAATTATTTTTTGTACTCGTGAGGAAAACAAGGAAGCCATTGAGAATTGGCGAAAAGAAAAATGTGGATCTAGCTGTCAAGGAAGTAAGTTGGAGTGTTCATCTTCCGTATATATGATCTTTGTGTGCAACAAGTGACATAGGAGAACGCCAGGATTTGGGGGAAGTTTTTGTTTTCCCCCATTTTGGCCGTGGTTTCTGAATGATGACGCGCTCCGCAGAGTCTCTATGGGGGTTGTTTGTCTGCGTCACTTCCTGCTTCATTCGGATGAAGATCGCAACGATCGAAACGTTAACGCTACGGTAAATTGACTGGGAGCAAGTCTACGCAGTGTGCGGACTCGACTTTTTTCTTTTTGTGGGCGTGTCACAGAAGCTGACACATTTATCCGACCTGCTTACATCATTGCTAACTCAGCTGGGTGGTTGCACGTATGTTGCAGCGACTGCAGCATCGTAATGCAGAGGCGTGTGTCCTGAACTTGTGTAAGTGCTCCTCAATTAGCTCCGTGATGGGAACAGCTAACTGCCCTGCCCATGTTTGTGTGGTGACCATTGTTACGGCCAGTGGTCCTAATCACAGCAGACATCCTCTCCATTGTCCCGCTGCAAACCTGGAGAAAATCAGGAAGTGTTGCGCCGGTTCTCTTTGCCTGTTGGTTTGCTGTCTTCCCTCTGGACACAAGACTGTCGGTTGTGCTAATTAAATTAGCTCATTTGTCCTCGATCAAGGGTCTTGTGTAGTGTAAGGGTTAAGATTTGAGTTAATAAAATGTGTTGCAGGCCGACATTGTAAATAAGAATTTTGTTCTTAATTGTCTTGCCTGGTAAAATAAAGGTAAAATAAAATAAATAAAATATATCTGGGCGTTCGGGTGGTGCAGCGGTAGATTCCAACACGATGTACCAGGGTCACAGGTTCGAGCCCCCGTGTTACCTCCGGCTTGCTCGGGCGTCCGTACAGGCACAATTGGCCGTATCTGAGGGTGGGAAAGCCAGATTAAGGGTAACGTTATGTGTCCTGGTCGCTGCACTAGTGCCTCCTCTGGTCGGGCGGGGCGGGGAGAATAGCGTGATGCTCCCACGCGCTACGTCCTGCCGGTGAAACTCCTCGCTGTCAGGTGAAAAGAAGCGACTGGCTAGTGTCTACAACTCTCCCCAGATCAGCAGAGCGGGGTGGAGCAACGACCAGGACAGCAGGAGGAATTGGCCAAGTACAACTGGGGAGAAAACAGGGGGGGGGGGGGGGGGTGTCTGAAAAATGTGTCATATCAGTGAGAAAATATCAAATGTTTCGAGTGCTTTTCCAATATAACCAGCCTGCACCTTTTGTGCCATCGTCACAATCAGTGTTCATTACAAAGCAGGTAACCATGTCACGGGGAACAAACAGCCTTTTATCATCACGTCCTCCTCTCCACTCCTGTCTCCCCCACCACGCAATATCACCAGGATCAGTATGCGAGTCCTGCTCCTCTGCTGCTCTCCGTGCCAAGGAGGTTGGAAAGGCGAGTGGATTTAGCCGTTTGATTTAGTGATCTGCCAATAGCTGGCCCGGCAGGCACGTGGATCAGATCCCAATCCCCCCCCTGCTATCTGCAGGATCATCCGTCAGTGAACTGTCCCGGGCCTGAGGTTCTTCCCGTCTAGACTGTCTGTCAGGGCGTGAGTGAGTCCTGGATCCTCCTGCGAGGTTGGAATGAGGAACAAGAGCGTAATACATTATTCAAACCCCTGAGTAGCTTTCTAGCTATCATGCGATTGGCGTCTAAAAGGTACACTCACAAGATGGCCGAGGTTAGCTTGCGCAGCAGTTTCCGTTATGTCTACAAAAAACAACAGTAAAAGGTTGTGTTTTCTTGCCTGGAAGCCAGATAGTGATCAGATCACTGACTGCAACAGAGAATGTCATTCAGATCATATCAGTGCAAGCGTGCATCATGAGCGCAGTTGAGAAACAGGCTCTGTTGTTATCGGTGGCGTGGATCATTTGCATGTGATGGCTGATTTCCTTGTTGTGACTGCTGTGGCTGACGGGCAAGTCAGACGTTATATAGTTGTCATGGAGTCATAAGATGCTCACCTGGCCCAACGCGTACCGTTAAGGCGGAGTCCTTCACGCAGCCGACCCGGGTTCGAATCCGACCTGTGGTCATTTGCTGCTGGTCCTCCCCGCTCTCCCTTTCCTGCCGCTGTCTAGCACATACTATCCTATCAAATAAAGGGAAAATGGCCACACGCACACAAAATTCTTTAAAAAGAAAACTTAAGACACACACACACACACACACACACACACAAGATCTAACCGCATAGTCAGAAGCTACCAGGTTGATGGCAGCGGATTGTGTATACTAACTATGATGAGCAGAACTGACTGTGAATGCTGTGAAACCGAATTGGAATTTGCTCAATTTATCCGACTCAACTCATTCATGATTAACCAACCCTTCTAACAATAGGGCCTTTTCTATAAGCGGAAATATATCCTGTAAACAACTGAATCTATAAAGTGTCGTTTGGGTGGGGACCCTCTCATGGTGTCCAGTAATTGCGGACATGCCGGGGGCACCGTACCTTAGTGACCCGGAGTAGACGCCGGGGCTCTCTGACCTCATTAGCCCCTCCCTCCCTGACCCCTGGAGGTCGTGGTGACCCCGCTCTCCCTGACCCCTGGAGGTCGTGGTGACCCCGCTGGTTACGGGTGGCGGAGGAGGAGAGAGCCAGGAGCAGAAGAAGACTAGGGGTGGGAATCGCTGAGTAGCTCACGATACGATATCGTCACGATACTTGGCCCTCGATAACGATATATCACGATACTGCGATACTGCGATATATTGGAAGACGATACATCACGATACCTGTGTAACAAGTGAAAAAAATACCTCTGAAGGCAAAAAATCATGTATTATGCATTTATTAGCAGAATTGACATGAACTCTCTGAGTTCACTCACTCACTCATACCATTTTCGATACCACGGAGGAAAAGTTACACATTAAGTCTTTTTATTATTACTATTAAAACAAGAAAACCTATAGGCTATAACCTACCTACCTACCTATATAATTTCTAAAAGTAGATATTAATGATCAAACATTTCCATTCATGTAGCCTACAGTAGTTATGTTTTTGTTTCAACTACAAACATAAATAAAGTCAACTTGGAAAAAAAAAAAAAAAAAAAAAAAAAAAAAAAATTAATAAACATATCGATACTTGGCGCCAGTGTATCGATAACGTATCGCGGGTGGAAATATCGCGATAACGTGGGTATCGATATTTTGTCCCACCCCTAAAGAAGACGGTGGGAAAGTAAATGGGAGGGCACAAAATCCGACTCCATGCCCTTCACTTTGGAGAGAGTCTGGGCTGTAGAGTGTCTGTAGACGCAAAGCTCAACACAGTGGTGGTTACTGTTCCATGTGGAGCTCCACGAGCAGCGAAAAAGAACGAAGGATCAAAGTTTAAACTATTATTATTATGATGTATTGATTGTTACTGGAAAGCCGACCCCTCAAGCCATATTAGCAAATAGGCAGAGTGGTGCTGTATTGGTAATCCATATGGCGATGCCTGGGGTTAAGCATGGAGTGTTTGTCCATATAGCCTAATATGGATTTTATTTTAAGAGGAGCAGTTCTCTATGGGAATATATGCACACTTAAACGCTCGCTCTCTCTCTCTCTCTCTCTCTCTCTCTCTCTCTCTCTCTCTCTCACACACACACACACACACACACTCTCTCTCTCTCTCTCTCTCTCTCTCACACACACACACACACTCAGACACACACACAGAGACCACACTAGACGTTCATGTATAATTCAGCAGTTGTCCAGACTCTGTAGTACAGTAGTACTGTAGTTGCATCCAGTGATATCAGATTACTCTGCGTTTTCCACATGCTAGAAAACACACAGGATGGGGGAAGGGAGGGGGGGAATTGTCAGCAACACTGTGGCCCTCTAGCCCAGACAATTTGTCCCGTTCTCTGGTCCAAGCTGTCTCTTTCAGGCAGAGCGGAGGCGGGATGGAACTAGTGTTTCTAGCATTTCTAGCGTTTCTGCGCATCACAGACGGAGGCCGCCTGCAGGGGTCTCCTCTCCTCTCACTCCACAATCTGCACATTATGAGACTGCTTAAAGGAACACTCCGCCCATTTTCAACCAGCTTTGTATCATTAGAACATCAGTAGTATATCAGAAAACTGTAAACGGTTTTGAAATCTGTCATTTAATTTGACAGTTATTGAGTGTTAAAAAGTGGACCAGTGACATCACTGGTCCACACTAACTCAAATTAATAACTCATTAACTCAAATCAACTCTCAATAACTGTCAAACTATGCATCATTCATCTAGTTTGACAGTTATTGAGAGTTGATTTGAGTTAATGAGTTATTAATTTGAGTTAGTGTGGACCAGTGATATGTCACTGGTCCACACTTTAACACTCAATAACTGTCAAATTAAATGACAGACTTCAAAACCGTTTACAGTTTTCTGATATACTACTGATGTTCTAATGATACAAAGCTGGTTGAAAATGGGCAGAGTGTTCCTTTAAGGAAAAGCAGGGGAACGGGGGAGAGAGCGACGTGACAGACAGAGCTGGGATGTTTTATGGGCTTTCTTCTTCATCACTCTTGACTCTTTCCCTTCCCTTTCTTTCCTATTCTGCATTGGGGACATCATTGTCTAGCGTTGTCTCCCTGTTTGTCCTGTTTGTCCTCCTGTCCGTCTCTCTCATTCTCAGCTTTTTCAGTCTTTTTAACACATTCTGGCCCCCTTTGCCATCACTTTTTTACAGTGTTCTTCATTATCTCTTCTTTCCAAATGTCTTTACTGCTACGTTTCTTTTGCCCTTTTCTAGTAGTCAAGTTGAGTTGTATAGCCCTAATTCACAAGCATGTCTCAGAGGACTTTACAGAGAATGTGTCTAGCTAAATCTAGCTAAGCAGCACAATCAGAAACAAACAGAATGAACAACTTAGCTTATAAAAAAGCAAGCATAGAAGAGAAGAGAGGGAAGAGAGAGAGAGAAGGGAGAGAATGAAGAATGAAGAGAGAGAACCGAATAAGAAGAAGACACATTCCAACTGCTCTAACCTTAACCTGAACTACGTAGCAACAAAGAATGTAGCTAGTCTACAGCCTAGACAACACTATCCTAACCTACTGGCATCCCTCAGCTAGCCCTTAAACCCGTCTGGCACATCTAAAGAATGATTTGATCTCAGTGCTCTGGCATCATGTTGGTCTGGGCTCCTGATCTCAGTGCTCTGGCATCATGTGAATCATCATCATCATAAGAATGATTTGATCTCATGTTGGTCTGGGCTCCTGCTGCTCTTCAGTGATAAGCAGCAAACAACCTAATAACCTAATGGTCCTCCATGCTGCTGTCTGTCTCACTGAGCAAGACAGAGAGGAGGTGTGAGGGAAGAGGAAAGAACTTCCTGCTTTCCCTCCATCATTTACTGTGTGTGTGTGTGCGTGTGTGTGTGTGCGTGTGTGTGTGTGTGTGTGTGTGTGTGTGTGTGTGTGTGTGTGTGTGTGTGTGTGCGCGTGTGTGTGCGCACACGTGTGTGTGTTGGAAGGTTGGGTTGGGGGGGGGGCGATGAAATGACTGAATTGCAAAGCTGCTTAGCGGTATGAGTCAGTTGGGGGATCAAGCACTATAGGGTGGATGCGGACAAAGAGAGAGATAGAGGGAGTGGGTGTGTGTGTGTGTGTGTGTGTGTGTGTGTGTGTGTGTGTGTGTGTGTGTGTGTGTGTGTGTGTGTGTGTGTGTGTGTGTGTGTGTGTGTGTGTGAGAGAGAGAGAGAGAGCGAGAGAGAGAGAAGAACAGTGTAGAAGTACAATCTGCTCGGGCTCTGTGTGAAAATGACCTAGTTGCACAGTGAGCTCGCTCTCAGCTGGATTGCCGTGTTCTGACGTGTGTGAGAAGAAGAGAGGGGGGGCTCCTCTGAGGGTCCGGGGGGGGGGGGGGGGGGCAGCTTGACGTGGCTGGGTTAAAGGCAGGATAAATAGGGGGCTCTGGGGATCCACCTCGGAGAATAAAATAAGTGTCAGCGAATCGTGCGTGGCATGATTTATGCATGCATGTGGTCTTGTGTGATCAGTGTGTGTACATGTAGATTCGTGTGTGCTCACCTGTGTGTGTGTATATAAGCGCTGTGTGTGTGTGTGTGTGTGTGTGTATATATATAAGCGCTGTGTGTGTGTGTGTGTGTGTGTGTGTGTATATATATAAGCGCTGTGTGTGTGTGTGTGTGTGTGTGTGTGTGTGTGTGTGTGTGTGTGTGTGTGTGTGTGTGTGTGTGTGTGTGTGTATATATATAAGCGCTGTGTGTGTGTGCAGAGCTGCCGTACAGTAAAACATACATGTTGTGTGGTACGCCCGTCTTTCCGTGTTAATGAATCGAGGAGCGGGTGGCCATCAGGAAAACTCATATTTGAAGATGTGGGCTTGGGCATCTGGGTAGTAGCGGTAGATTCCCTGCCTACCAACACGAGGGTCGCAGGTTCGACCCCCTGTGTTACCTCCGGCTCGGTCGGGCGTCCCTACAGGCACAATTGGCCGTGTCTGCGCCTGGTGGGAAGCTGGATTAAGGGTATGTGTCCTGTGGTCCTGACCTGGTCGCTAGTGCCTCCTCTGTTCGGTCGGTTGGGCCGCCTGTTCAGGGGGGGAGGGGAAATGGGAGGAATAGCGTGATCCTCCCATGCACTACGAAACTCCTCGCTGTGTCAGGTGAAAAGAAGCAGCTGGCGACTGCACATGTATCGGAGGAAGCATGGTGCTAGTCTACAGCTCTCCCCAGATCGGCAGAGGGGGCGGAGCAACGACCGGGACATCAGGGGGAATTGGCCAAGTACAATTGGGGAGAAAACGGGGTGGGGGAAATGTGATCATAATAAAGAAAGGAAGTGTTGTGTGTGGTCTGCAGAATGGATGTGGTGTGACACGCCTCTCTCTCTTTGAGGTGTTCATTAACCCTAACGAGGGGTCGGGCCATCACAAAACTCATATTTGAAGATGCTCGGCATGAGGGTGTGTGTGTGTCAAACACACAGGGTGTCATTTATGGAGGAGATCTCTTTACAAGGGAAGGTTTCTGCTGTTTCATCTCGCCTGGCAGATCATTCTGGTGAATAAACTCTTTGTATGTGGCCTGGTGGAACCTGCTTCTGCTGCCTTTGGTAGATAAGTCACAGTAGGTCAGGAGGACGGGGATGGCCTGAACCTGAACCTGAACCTGAACCTGAACCTGTGATCTGTGATCTGCCACGCTTCTGTCTATAGAGGTCAACAGTCATGTGACGTTTCTTGCCCCAGAAGTCAATTCCCCCCCCCCAATTTTTTTTTTTCCTGCATTCATTTTTGTTTTTGCTGAAAGTGAAATGCTTTATGGTCACTCACGATTCTCTGGAAGATTGGTTTGGTCCGGCTTGGTTCAAGCCTTAAAACTCGTTATATAAGGATTTTGTTTTTAAATGTCTACTATGGAGAAAATGAACGGGGAATTCACTTCTGGGGCGAGAAACGTCACATGACGGTTGAGCTCTATAGTACCTTCAAGCGTAACAATTTAGGTCATGAGTGATGTCATTGGACCGATTCATTGAATAGGTACAGTATGCAGAAATCGCAGCGGCTTAATCCGCACCACTCTCTGATTGGCTGGTTGGTGAATGTATTTAGTCCACAACTCTCTCTCTCTCTCTCTCTCTCTCTCTCTCTCTCTCTCTCTCTCTCTCACACACACTCTGTTTTATCTGTATCATTTGCAGTACCTGAAGACCTGTCTCTGGAGGAGAGAGATGAGCTGTCCAACATACGACGCAGGAAAAAAGAGCTTCTGGATGATATTGAAGTGAGTAACAATCATGGGGAAGAAAGAAACTCTTATAAATCTTATAAGTCTCAATCGGTGTTCATTCCTTACTTCTGGTTTGGGCTGTGTTGTTGGCCTCTGTGGGTCTGTTTATTGGCCTGGATGATGAAACCCAACATGTAGTGAGCTGACTGAGCCGCTCTCCTGTGCTTTTGCTCTGCAGCGGTTGAAGTTTGAGATCGCGGAGGTCATGACTGAGATCGAGCAGCTCACCTGTGTGGGGGAGAGGTGAGTTCCTCCTGTCGTCTGCATCGACCCTCCGCTCCCTCCCTCTGTTCCCTCTGTCTCCCTGGAGAAACCATTGACTGTTCTTCTGTGTCTGTGTCTTTTGTCTCCTCACTAAGCCGTTTAGCTGTACAGTCACGTCCCCATTGAGCCTCACACCTGTGTGTGTGTGTGTGTGTGTGTGTGTGTGTGTGTGTGTGTGTGTGTGTGTGTGTGTGTGTGTGTGTGTGTGTGGGTGTGTGTGTGCATGTGTGTGTGTGTGTTAATCCCCCTTTGTTTGCAGAGTGCAGCAGGTCAGTCCCTTGACTAAACACTCTTTATTGAGAGGCTTTCATCTGATTGGTTGACGAGGCTGTGTGTGTCTCAGGTGCAGCTGGGGCTCGGCTATTTTAGTGCACACGGGGAAGAGTGGGGCAGTGGTTCTCAACATGGGGTCCGGGGACCAGCGGGGGGGTCCTCGAGGAGGTTCCAAGGGGTCCCCAGCAAATGGGTGAATTGTTCAACTTCACCAATTAATCGTCGCACAATTACAAAATGTAGAAGAATGGCTGTTTGTTTTGATTTTGTTTTGCTGTTATTCTCTCTCAATTTACATAGACAAAGAGTCATTGAATTCTGGACAAAGGCATCTCTAACAATAAGAAATGTTCTCAGATTTGGGTCCAAGAGACATCTCGTCAAAAGGGGGGTGTGTCTGTGACGCATGGGGGTGTGTCTGTGACTGGGGGGGGTGTGTCTGTGGCTGGGGGTGTGTGTGTCTGTGGCTGGGGGGGGGTGTCTGTGACTGTCATGTGGACTAAATGAGGGGTCCTTGATGTGAAAAGGTTGAGAATCACTGGAGTAGGGAACACACACAAACACACAGGTGGACTCTTCTCTGTGGGGGTATTGATAGTATTCTGTTACATCACCACACGGCCATTCTGGTAGGAAAACAACAGGTGATTGTGATCAATTAACAGGTGATTACAATCAAGTGACACTTACAGCCAATGAGCTGTGTGTATTGTAGCGCCATGTTGGTAGGAAAAAGGCTTGTGACATCATCGGAATACTATGAATATGCTAAATGTCTTTGGCATGGCAAACTGCACAAACAATTCTTCACAAAGGGTGGGTTAAAAATGGAAGGGATTCAAATGTAATCTAGATTGATTGTCCCTTTAGTTTAGTTTATTAAAGGATCCCCATTAGAAGGACATGAATGCACCTCTAATCTTCCTGGGGTCCTTTAAGACGTGTCTCTAAACTCACAGGCAGCGTAGAAGTCATGCTACAACATCACATGATGCTACCATGTCTAACGTATGACCTGTTTTTCCTGTTCACACAGCTCACGTTCAACTCGCTCACTAAGCTCCCACAGTAGCAAATTAACAAAGTCATCATCGTGCGTCCTGGATTAACCAATCACAACGTGACAGGCGTGACAGCTGACCCACTAACACACACATGTCGGTCTGGTGACAACGCCACACCCTTAATTGTCACATGATGTGATGGACATTTCTGTGCTCCTTCGTTACAGCAAAACGACGCAAAGGAACAAACAGATTGCCATGGGGAGGAAGAAGTTCAACATGGACCCCAAAAAGGTCGGGCCTTACCGTAAACTTTCTGTTAGAATCAATAGTTAGAATCGTACAAATTTGGCCAATTCATCCAGCACGACAAAAGTAATGCTATGGGGTAGTGCAGAGGTTGATTCCTTGCCTACCAACATGAGGGTCGCGGGTTCGAGTCCACGTGTTACCTCCGGCTTAGTCGGGCATCCGTACAGGCACAATTGGCCGTGTCAGAGGGTGGGGGAAGCCGGATTAAGGGTATGTGTCCTGGCCGCTGCACTAGCACCTCCTCTGGTCGCTTGTGGCGCCTGTTCGGGTTGGAGGGGAACTGGTGGGGAATAGCATGATCTTCCCACATGCTACGTCCTGCTGGTGAAACTCCTCGCTGTCAGGTGGAAAGAAGCGGCTGGCGACTGCACATGTATCGGAGGAAGCATGGTGCTAGTCTACAACTCTCTCCAGATCGGCAGAGGAGGGGTGGAGCAACGACCGGGGCACCCTAACAGGGAATTGGCTAAGTACAAGAAAATGGGAGAAAAACTCAAAATGTGTCCAATTCATCCAGCAAGGACAAAAGTAATGCTATGAATGAGGTATACATGTGTGCTGCTCTTCATGTTTGTGTGTTTTCTTCTCTAACAGGGGATCCAGTTTCTCTTGGAGAACGATCTTCTCCAGCACACCGCCGAGGACATAGCACAGTTCCTCTACAAAGGCGAGGGCCTCAACAAAACGGTCATCGGGGACTACTTAGGCGAACGGTGAGCTCTCCAAACCCTCTCTCCCTCTCCGTTTTCCTTCCACCTTTCATTCCCCTCCTCTCCACCATCTCTCCGTCACATCTGCGCTGGCCGTGCTCAGACACGGGCACAAAGCCCCAGGAAATTGCTCGTCTGGGATTGATGTTGGAGAGCATGCCGGTAAAAGGGGCTCAGCGTACATGTGGTTCTTATCGGAGTGAAATCAGCGGGGATATATAATATAATATAATCTATATAATATATAATAGGACTGTCAAAGACAACACTGCTTTCATGGCCTTTGGCTCAGTCCAACACTCTGGTGCTGTGATTCGGCCGCCAAATTTTCCTTTCCACCTTGACCCCCGAAATGCATACGCTATCGTCAATGTAGGCTACACACACGTTTTCCAAATCAATTCCATATTGACGCGGTGTGTGGAATATCTGTGTTTTCCTCTTCCGTTTAAATGGAAAGACGGTGTCAATAGTTTTTCATGTCCCCCCCCCCCCCCACCCCCCTTCCCCATCCAGGGATGACTTTAACATCAAGGTCCTCCAGGCGTTTGTGGAGCTTCACGAGTTCGCCGGCCCCAACCTGGTTCAAGCTTTAAGGTCAGCTGGTACTGGTTTCAGAGTGTTTATTGACTGCTGGAAACAAAGTGTCCAATGTGATGATTTTATGTTGATCATGTCTTTGAAACATCAAAAAAACCTTCAGGGTAATGGCTCTATGCTATAGGTTCTTTCATGAATATCCATAGATTGTGAAATGGATTTGCACAATATCAATATTTCATGATATCCCATTAAAATGCCCCCCCCCCGCCCCTCTCCCTGTCTCTCTGTCTCTCTCTCTCTCTCTCTCTCTCTCTCCCCCTCTCTCTCTCTCTCTCTCTCTCTCTCTCCCTCTCTCTCTCTCTCTCTCGCCCTCTCTCTCTCTGCTGTTGTAGGCAGTTTCTGTGGAGCTTCAGACTTCCTGGCGAAGCCCAGAAGATTGATCGTATGATGGAGGCCTTCGCCTCCAGGTACTGCCAATGCAATCCCGGCGTCTTCCAGTCCACAGGTACCACACACACACACACACACACACACACACACACACACACATGCACACACGCGCACACGCGCGCACGCGCACGCGCACGCATGCACACACACACACACACACACACACACACACACACACACACACGTGCACACACACACACACACACACACACACACACACACACACACACACACACGTGCACACACACACACACACACACACACACACACACACACACACACACACACACACTGTGGGGCAGATATATGAGGCAGTCTCAGACAGCGTCTCCAGGACAGATAAGAGTCATAAAGAGAGTGGGCCAGGCAGACCACCCGGGCCTCAGATCAATGCAGCAGCCTCCCTGTCTTCCCTCATTACAGCGGGGCCCATCTTGGCCCTTATAAATCTCTAGCATGGGGGCCACACCCCCCGAAGCTTCTCCTAAAACCTCCACAGAGTGCATCTCTTCTGATGTAGTTGTTGTTGTTGTTGTAAAACACTTCCTGACTACATCCAAGGAACCTATAAAAGAAGGAAGAGTCATTACATCATACCTAATTGTAATGCTCTACCTGGGGCCAGTTCTGTTGAAGCCTATGGGAGTCAAATTAACTATTTGGAGAAAATAAACAAATGCACAAACTAGGGGAATTCAGTCAGTAGGGAAATCTCTGAAGTGTGTTGTTTCATCTGGTGGAGGCACTGCTTCATGAAAGATCAAACAACATAGATATATGTTGTGTTTTAGTGTGCTTCTCCATGCAGAGGCTTCAAAAGAACTGCCACCAAAGTCTGGCCCCAAGCAGAGCATCAGAACCTCCTTCTTTTATCACTTCCTTGACTACATCCTCAAGCCCCTCACACATGATTCTGTTAAGGTTTCCTCTCGTACGCTATCACTCTCAACTTGACTGGATCATCCAGTCCAATTACTTATCCTATTCCCGCCATGGTTAGCAAAAGCAGCTAGGTGGCTATTCGCTGTGTAGTCAGTATTTGTGTCTCCGGCAGTGATAATGAAATTGATCACTGGTCAATAATAGCAGTCTTGGCCAGTGGAACCTGGTCTCGTGTCCCTGTGGTGACCAGGAGAGACTTGATGAGCATGCTGGTGACAGCTCAAGTCATGAATATTAATGTGTTGCAGGGGTGACACACCCACACTTAGTTATTGGTGCTCTCTCAGGATGGGTGCTGTGAGGGTCAGGAGCTACGGTGTGCAGCATGTTGACTGAGGCAGCGAGTGTGTGCATTTGAAGGGTGGTTAAGGTTATAATATGGAATCGCATAGCTGTGTGTGTGTGCGTGTGTGTGTGTGTGTGTGTGTGTGTGTGTGTGTGTGAGTGTGTGAGTGTGTGTGTGCGTGTGCGTGCGTGCGTGCGCGTGTGTGTGCTGATGACTGCACCAAGCGGTTTTCCTCCAGTCTGCTGCCAGAGGGGGAAACCTGTTACAGACCCAAGTGTTGGGAGTTCCATGCCTGCATGCTCTCTGTCTGCTTTTCTGGATGTAGTTTGCACAAGCTAAAACGCGACAGCCGACAAGCTAACACGCGACAGCCGACAAGCTAACACGCGACAGCCGACAAGCTAACACGCGACAGCCGACAAGCTAACACGCGACAAGCTAACACGCGACAGCCGACAAGCTAACACGCGACAAGCTAACACGCGACAGCCGACAAGCTAACACGCGACAAGCTAACACGCGACAGCCGACAAGCTAACACGCGACAAGCTAACACGCGACAGCCGACAAGCTAACACGCGAGCGGCTGAAGTCGTTGAACTTCCTCTGGTGTTAGGCGTGTGTGTCATCCGTGCTGTTCCTCAACAGGAATGACTGCACAATGTATCAGGGACACACTGACAGCAATGTCACAGGGCCGTGTGTGTGTGTGTGTGTGTGTGTGTGTGTGTGTGTGTGTGTGTGTGCGCGTGTCTGTGTGGGAGAGTGTGTGTTCTAGGACATTGGGCTCTTCGCTGATTAATTCCTCACTTTTATTAGACAAAGTCATGAATGTGTCAGTGTGGAGATGTGTTGATGGACTGCTGTACCATTCATCACAAATCCTTCCTGTTCTTACCTCTGATGGTGTGGCCACTGCTCCTCATAGAGATGAGGTGCCTCGGATCAGAATTTGGATTCAATGCAGGATTTCACAATTCAGTCTAGATTTGAGAAAATGCAAGGAAAGCATGTTTTGATGACCGCAGATGAGAGTTAGTTCACTTGTTTCCAGCTTTGCATTGTCCAATCACTGGAAGAACCTTTTGGAAATATTGTTTGAGGGCGGATTTTCTCTCTAATTCTGAGAATATGTGAATCATCTTTGAAGATATGATACCATCATAGACCAATGAGTCACCTTTGTTGTTATTTCCACACTAACATGCATTCATATACACACATACATGTACAGTACGTCTGCTTCTCAGTGAGGTTGTGTGTCTTGTCCTCCACAGACACCTGCTATGTGCTCTCATTTGCCATCATCATGCTGAACACCAGCCTGCACAACCCCAACGTCAGAGACAAGCCCCCTGTGGAGCGCTTCATCTCCATGAACCGAGGAATCAACGAGGGCGGAGACCTCCCAGAGGACCTACTCAGGGTGAGAGAGACAACTCACTGTAGTGAGTCAGGTCCTTCTGACCACTGTATATGAAAAACAAAAAACTATTCCTCAAAAAAATATATATACAGTATATATCATTGTCACGGTTGACACGTTAAAGTCCTTGAATAATAAACATGGCTGCCTACATGACATACATTAAGATTATAGAACAATTAAAAATGGCTGCCTACGTGACATACATTAACATTATAGGGCAATGCAAATTATGGCTGGGCAATAATGTAATATTATCGTTTATCATCTTTCTGTGGAATCATACCGTGATGATATGGTGATTTTGGGATATCGTGACACATGATTCTGTTGTCTAAATTGACGATATTAAGCAAATTTCACCCTTAGTATGAAACGTTTCTAAGGAATAATATTTGAATATTTTTATTATTTTGTTTGACATCACACATAACATTACCGTTCAGTTCAACTGGATTGAATAAGATTTTGCATATGATTTGATTGAGTGGGGGAGAGAGAGAGAGAGATCTGCTGGAAGCTTTCCCTCTATGTGAAGCAGATAAAGTAGTCATGTTTCAGTAATTGAGATATTGCAGCTCAGCCAAATGAGATCTTCTCCCCAGATACTGATGCTAACAATCTTCCACGATGTCTCTAGTCTGTTACCAGAGTGCCCCTGGCTTCAGTTAGCTACAGACACGATGTCTCTAGTCTGTACCAGAGTGCCCCTGGCTTCAGTTAGCTACAGACACGATGTCTCTAGTCTGTACCAGAGTGCCCCTGGCTTCAGTTAGCTACAGACACGATGTCTCTAGTCTGTACCAGAGTGCCCCTGGCTTCAGTTAGCTACAGAAGGTCTAGTCTGTACCAGAGTGCCCCTGGCTTCAGTTAGCTACAGACACGATGTCTCTAGTCTGTACCAGAGTGCCCCTGGCTTCAGTTAGCTACACGATGTCTCTAGTCTGTACCAGAATGCCCCTGGCTTCAGTTAGCTACAGACACGATGTCTCTAGTCTGTAACCAGATTGCCCCTGGCTTCAGTTAGCTACAGACACGATGTCTCTAGTCTGTACCAGAGTGCCCCTGGCTTCAGTTAGCTACAGACACGATGTCTCTAGTCTGTACCAGAGTGCCCCTGGCTTCAGTTAGCTACAGACACGATGTCTCTAGTCTGTACCAGAGTGCCCCTGGCTTCAGTTAGCTACAGACATGATGTCTCTAGTCTGTACCAGAGTGCCCCTGGCTTCAGTTAGCTACAGACACGATGTCTCTAGTCTGTACCAGAGTGCCCCTGGCTTCAGTTAGCTACACGATGTCTCTAGTCTGTACCAGAGTGCCCCTGGCTTCAGTTAGCTACAGACACGATGTCTCTAGTCTGTACCAGAGTGCCCCTGGCTTCAGTTAGCTACACGATGTCTCTAGTCTGTACCAGAGTGCCCCTGGCTTCAGTTAGCTACAGACACGATGTCTCTAGTCTGTACCAGAGTGCCCCTGGCTTCAGTTAGCTACAGACACGATGTCTCTAGTCTGTACCAGAGTGCCCCTGGCTTCAGTTAGCTACAGACACGATGTCTCTAGTCTGTACCAGAGTGCCCCTGGCTTCAGTTAGCTACAGACACGATGTCTCTAGTCCGTACCAGAGTGCCCCTGGCTTCAGTTAGCTACAGACACGATGTCTCTAGTCCGTACCAGAGTGCCCCTGGCTTCAGTTAGCTACAGACACGATGTCTCTAGTCTGTTCAGAGTGCCCCTGGCTTCAGTTAGCTACAGACACGATGTCTCTAGTCTGTACCAGAGTGCCCCTGGCTTCAGTTAGCTACACGATGTCTCTAGTCTGTACCAGAGTGCCCCTGGCTTCAGTTAGCTACACGATGTCTCTAGTCTGTACCAGAGTGCCCCTGGCTTCAGTTAGCTACAGACACGGTGTCTCTAGTCTGTACCAGAGTGCCCCTGGCTTCAGTTAGCTACAGACACGATGTCTCTAGTCTGTACCAGAGTGCCCCTGGCTTCAGTTAGCTACAGACACGATGTCTCTAGTCTGTACCAGAGTGCCCCTGGCTTCAGTTAGCTACAGACACGATGTCTCTAGTCTGTACCAGAGTGCCCCTGGCTTCAGTTAGCTACAGACACGATGTCTCTAATCTGTACCAGAGTGCCCCTGGCTTCAGTTAGCTACAGACACGATGTCTCTAGTCTGTACCAAAGTGCCCCTGGCTTCAGTTAGCAACAGTACAGAAGGCCACAACTTTGTAAAACTATAGCTCTTTGCTATACACTCTCTCACGATCACACTTTCACGCTTTTTACCCAAACCTGCTCCATCGTTTGAGGCAAGAATCATGACAGCGTTGCTCACGTTCCCTCACGTTCCCCCACGTTCCCCCACGCTCCCCCACATTCCCCCACGCTCCCCCACTTCCCCCACGTTCCCCCACGTTCCCCCACGCTCCCCCACATTCCCCCACGCTCCCCCACTTCCCCCACATTCCCCCACGTTCCCCCACGCTCCCCCACTTCCCCCACGCTCCCCCACTTCCCCCACGTTCCCCCACGCTCCCACGCTCCCCCACATTCCCCCACGTTCCCCCACGCTCCCCCACATTCCCCCACTTCCCCCACGCTCCCCCACGTTCCCCCACATTCCCCCACGCTCCCCCACTTCCCCCACGCTCCCCCACGTTCCCCCACGCTCCCCCACGCTCCCCCACGCTCCCCCAGGCTCCCCCACGCTCCCCCACGCTCCCCCACGTTCCCACACGTTCCCCCACGTTCCCCCTTAACCTGAAGGCTGCCATTACAGGGAGGTGAGACATGTGGCCTCATCTCAAAGTGTTATGTGCACTGATGCTTTACTGTTTTACAGTGTGTCTCCCCCACTCTCTCTTTCTCTTCTCCTTTCTCTCTCTCTCCGCTCTCTCCTCTCTCTTCTCCTGTCTTCCTGCTGTGTTCTCTCTCTCTCTTCTCTCTCTTCTCTCACTTCTCCTGTCTTCTCTCTCTCCTCTCACTCCTCTCCCCTCTCTTGTTATGCTTGTTTTTATCAGCTTTAAATAAGTTGTTCAATTCTGTATTTCTGTTCAGTGATTGTGCTTAGCTAGACCTATTCTCTGTAAAGTCCTCTGAGACATGCTTGTGAATTGGGGCTATACAAATAAACTTGACTTGACTCTCTCTCTCTCTCTCTCTCTCTCTCTCTCTCTCTCTCTCTCTCTCTCTCTCTCCCTCTCTCTCTCCCTCTCTCTCTCTCTCTCTGTGTGCTTCTCTCTTTCCAGAATCTATATGAGAGCATTAAGAGTGAACCCTTTAAGATCCCAGAGGATGATGGGAATGACCTGACGCACACGTTCTTCAACCCAGACAGAGAGGGCTGGCTGCTCAAATTAGGTTAGTAACGCGCGCCACGCATTCCTCAGGCCGACAGAATGCGAGACGTCCTGATTGACTTGATTTGGTTACGGGTGCATTTCTCCTCTCTGACAACACAGCCAAGGTGCTCAGTGCAGGATAGAGACTCGGTACGGATCGTGTCACTCTCACTGGAGGAGAGCTGTCACGTTTTTTGCACATCAGGGACTAGATTGTCACCGGTTAAATCTTTAAATTGCCGATTTAAAATGTAATCAGACTGAAGCACCGTCGCTGTTGGAGCTTTGACTAGATTGGTGTTTGAGGAGTTCACAATGTGCAGTGCGTGATATCAGATATATACGGATCTGAGTGACCGCAGCTGTGCTTTTCATAAAGGTTGATACAGTCCAATCAGAGAATGTTTTTCTCTTTTCAGATTATTTCATTTGATATCGGAGAAGGCCTCGACTGAGAACGAATCACTATGTCACAAGAAAAAAGCAAACATTTGAGGGGGGGGGGGGACTGAAAAAATACATACGACCATGAATTTGAATAATAGAAATATATATTTTTTTTTCTTATCCCATACATCATCTCGTGACTTCACTTCCCCAGAATTATCTCATGACCCCCCCCCCAACCCCCCAGGTTGAGAACCACCGCACTAAAAGATGCAATGAGACATTTCTTGTCGAATCCAGTTGCTGAGCAGAGTGAGCTGGAGGTGTGATTTTAATAAACTCAGCAGCTTTAGCACAGCTGACACACGGCTTCAGAGGTGTGAAGC
>NC_139644.1:12454929-12492429 GCF_964638095.1 Poromitra crassiceps
ACATACACTTGCAGTAAAGGAAGCCTAAATCTCGCAGTAAACAATATTAACAATATATTCAGACAAACAGCAAATCAGGCACAACTGAAATTGACCACAAACAAACCAAAAACTGCAACAAATAACAACTGGTTTGATACAAATTGTAAAACTATTAGGAAAAAACTTAGAATGCTATCAAACCAAAAACATAGAGACCCCAAAAATGCTGATATCCGCTTTCTTTACTGTGAGACCCTAAAACTCTACAAACGTACACTCAGACAAAAAAAACAACAATATAACAAACAGCAACTGACACTAATTGAGGAGGCAATCAACACAAACACCTTTTGGCAACACTGGAAACACCTAAACAAACCCCAACACCAGGAATTGGCAATACAGAACAGTGACATCTGGACAAATCATTTTAAAGCATTATACCACACTGTTCCCACTGGTGTGAACACAGAGCAATCTCAAATTCATGAGAAATTGACTCAATTGGAGCTAGCAATAAAAAACAACCAGAATCCATTAGACTCCCCAATTATTGAGCAGGAACTGCTTAAGAAACTGCAGGCTCTCAAACCTAAAAAAGCTTGTGGACCTGACGGCATCTTGAACGAGATGCTAAAAAACATGAACAAGAAATTCCAATTGGCTATATTAAAACTATTCAATATGGTTCTGAGTGTAGGTTATTTTCCTGACATCTGGAATCATGGACTTATAACGCCAATCTATAAAAACGGAGACAAATTTGACCCTAATAATTACCGGGGCATCTGTGTGAACAGTAATCTGGGGAAGGTTTTCTGTAGTATTATGAATGCCAGACTTCTGAACTTCCTTACCGAGCACAATGTCTTGAGCAAAAGCCAAATTGGATTTACACCAAAACAACGCACAACCGATCATATTTACACCCTACATACCCTAATTGATAAATATATAAACCAAAATAAAACCAAAATGTATGCCTGTTTTATTGACTTTCAAAAAGCTTTTGATTCTATTTGGCATGTAGGACTGTTCTACAAAGTTATTGAGAGTGGTGTAGGGGGTAAAACATATGATATTATTAAATCAATGTATTCTGGCAATATGTGCAGCATAAAAATTGGCAAAAAAAGAACTGAATTCTTTACCCAAGGGCGAGGCGTTCGTCAGGGCTGTAACCTTAGCCCTGCACTCTTCAACATCTACATTAATGAATTGGCTACTATAATACAAAACTCCTCTGTCCCCGGTGTAAGTCTCCACAATCAGGTGGTGAAATGCCTACTCTTTGCAGATGACCTGGTTCTGCTGTCCCCCACAGCAGATGGCCTACAGCAGAGCCTGGATCTGTTAGAGCATTACTGTCAGACCTGGGCCCTGACAGTAAACCCCAAAAAGACCAAAATTATGATATTCCAAAAACGATCCAGATCTCAGGATGCTCGACCAAAGTTCTCAATTGGAACAAAACATGTAGAGTACTGCACACACTACACCTATCTAGGATTAAAACTAAGTTCAACTGGACATTTTAATGATGCAGTTCATGAGTTGAGAGAGAAAGCACGCCGGGCTTTCTATGCCATAAAGAAAAATATACAGACAGAAATACCAATTCGAGTTTGGCTAAAATTAATTGGGTGTGTTATTGAACCAATCGCACTCTATGGCAGTGAGGTGTGGGGTCCACTTACAAAACAAGACTTTACCCAATGGGATAAACACCCCATTGAGACCCTGCATGCAGAGTTCTGTAAGATTCTCCTTCATGTCCAGAGGAAAGCTACAAACAATGCATGCAGGGCAGAATTAGGCCAATACCCACTAATACAAAAAATACAAAAAAGAGCAATTAAATTTTGGACACACCTAAAACGAAGTGACCCCCTCTCGTACCATTACCAAGCCCTGCAATGCCAAGAGCTGAGCAATAGGAGCACCCTTACCCAACTGATCCTGAGGCTGAGTCCACAAACCTGCTCTCTTAACACAGCCCAGGAACAGAACACATCACCAATCAGACTCAATCAAATTACAAAACAGCTCAAACTGAACTACCTCGCCTATTGGCAAACACAAACAAAAGCACAGAGCAAAATGCAGTGCTATCTGGCTCTAAATCGACAGTACACCATAGCAGATTATTTGAGCATGGTGACTGATCAACAACTCAAAAGAACCTTGACAAAGTACAGACTGAGTGAGCACAGCCTTGCTATTGAAAAGGGGAGACACAGGAAAACCTGGCTCCCTGCAGAGCAAAGGCTTTGCAGTCATTGCACCCTCAGTGAACCTGAGACAGAGCTACACTTTCTCACCAAATGTGAAAAATATAAACATGTCAGAGAAGCACATTTTAAAAGATTTGAATTAATAACAAAAGGTTTCCTTAACCTATTAGACACAGAAAAACTACCAGTCCTACTAGGGGAGGACTCAAAGAGCTGTGCGTTAGCAGCAGTCTATGTTGCTGCCTGCCATAGACTGAGGGACAGTGAGTGACAGTCACCTGACACACGTTGCTGTTAGAGCATATCTGACAACAGACCATCTTTAATGTTCTTTGTTCCTTGTTGTTGCTACATCTGACAACACATCACCTGTTTGTCTTGTAGTTTGTTTCTTTGTTATCCTTTGTTCTTTTGATTGCCTCTCTATGGCCTATATGACAACACATCATTAATTTGTCTGGTAGTTTGCTATTTAAAGGATGTTGCTGCTATATCTGACAACAGATCATTTTTTCTTGTAGTTTCTTTGCTATTCAAAGAATGTTATTTGATGTTGCTACTATATCTGACAACAGATCATTCGTTAGTCTTGTAGTATGTTAGTATATAGTATATAGTAAGTTTTCTAATTAATGTTTAGCTGTTCATATCTAATCGCTTGCTTTGGCAATATGTACAGTGTACGTCATGCTAATAAAGCCAATTGAATTGAATTGAATTGATAAAAAAAAATGCAAGTAAAATGAGAGGTTGTTCAAATTTGCCAATTAATTCACTAATTTAGTGGAGCTGTGATGAGAGGTGCATTGTCCCTTTGATACAAAATCTATACCGCATTAAAACAAAAGTTTAAATATCCGATTTCTCTCATCTAAATATTTCTAGTTGTTATTACAGTCTCACAAAGCCAAAGGGCAATGTAAACATCAATTCATTAAAAACACAATCGCTCTCTATATAATTTGAATAGCACATGAGAATCAACAGAGTCTCGCGTCCCGGGTCTTGGTGGAGTGT
This sequence comes from Poromitra crassiceps, assembly GCF_964638095.1. Taxonomy (NCBI): domain Eukaryota; kingdom Metazoa; phylum Chordata; class Actinopteri; order Beryciformes; family Melamphaidae; genus Poromitra; species Poromitra crassiceps. The sequence goes on from NC_139644.1 coordinate 12,458,163, forward strand.
CTTCCTGGCGGGCCGCCAGGCTGCCACTGCGGCCATTGTGTCACTTCCTGTCTCCTCTTCCTCTTCCTGTCAGGGGGCCGAGTGAAAACCTGGAAGAGAAGGTGGTTCATCCTGACCGACAACTGCCTCTACTACTTTGAATACACCACAGTAAGTCTGCCGTCACAGGCCGTGTTGTCTCGGTCATACCTGATACAGATCGTTACTGTGCCTGCTCCCTACCATCAGTGTCAGTATGTTCACTGCCAGTCAAAGGTTTGGACGTACCTGAGTGATGTACTGTTTTTCATTCTCTTAAAGACATTTTGATCTAAAGGATTATGCCTAAATGCTTGAAATGTGTTTATTAGATGAATATAAATAGGGAAGTTGATGCCTATGTTTGAATTTATTTTCCAAAGCCTTTGCCTTTCCATCAAGCAAAGGGCAGCACTTTAAAGAATCTTCATTTATTTATTTATTTGTTTATTATTTATTTATTTATTTATTTTTATTATTTTTCTATTCTTTTTTATTTTTTTATTCATTTATTTATTTATCCATTTATTTATTCATTTATTTAAGTCTTATTACTCGATTTCTATTCACTGTTGCCATCTTGGTACTGTACTGACTCTTCCCATATATAGAGGTATTTTCCTATATATATTTACCTGTCCCCCAATGGGCATTGAAACCTAGAAATTGAATTACTATTCTATGTACAGTATGCCCTGAAAAGTTCAATAAACAAAACTGTGGAAGGAAAGAAGAAAAGAAAATAATAAGATCGTTTTGACTTGTTTAAGACTACTATTATCCTCAAATGTGGAAAATTGTAAAAAAAAAGAAAAGAAAGTGTGGTATGGCCAAACATGTGTGTGTGTGTGTGTGTGTGTGTGTGTGTGTGTGTGTGTGTGTGTGTGTGTGTGTGTGTGTGTGTGTGTGTGTGTGTGTGTGTGTGTGTGTGCGTGCGTGCGTGCATGACTTTGTATGAGTTGTGCTTTTAATATATTTACCTCCGCCACAGTGTTTGCTGGGCCAGTTGGCTGCAGGTTATGTTTTTTGCCCTGTCTGTCTGTCTGTCTGTCTGTCTGTCTGTCTGTCTGTCTGTCTGTCTGTCTGTCTGTTTGTCTGTCTGTTTGTCAGCAGGATATCTCAAAAAGTTATGAACGGATTTGTGCCAAACTTGGCAGAAAGAAACTTTGCCACACCCACTGACCAAAACGGGGCGTGGCAATGGCCGTGGCCGATCACAAAAAGGCGCCTAACTTCCAAACGGATTCACGTAACACCACACAACTTTGCGGAAAAGTTGGTCATGGGCCAACTTAGAACTGATTACCTTTCCATGCCCACTCAAAAGGGGGCGTGGCAATGGTTGTGTCCAATCACAGAAACTTTGTAGAACGGTTGGTCATGGATCAAGGACAATCTGATTAACTTTCCACGCCCCCTAGCCAAAAGGGGGCGTGGCAATGGGGGTAGCCAATTACAAAAAGGGGCCTAGGTTCCAAACGGATTCACGTAACACGTCGTGACAGAGGTTTGTGCACACTCTACAGAGTGCCCTCTAGTTATCAGTGCATTTGCCTTTCCATGGCCGCCTGCTGCTAGATCAGCACTGGCCTCCCTCAACCCTGCTATTATCCTGCAGGACACTATCATTATGTTCTGTCCTCTGGTCTGGTCAGCCCGCTGTGTGTGTGTGTGTGTGTGTGTGTGTGTGTGTGTGTGTGTGTGTGTGTGTGTGTGTGTGTGTGTGTGTGTGTGTGTGTGTGTGTGTGTGTGTGTGTGTGTGTGTGTGTGTGTGTGTGTGTGTGTGTGTGTGTGTGTGTGTGTGTGTGTGGGGGGGCGGGGAGTTCAAGGTTGTAAAACATGTCAACGTGTATTTTCTCCTCTCTGTCTCTACCTCACTTCCTCATGCTCACACACACACACGCCTGATTGTTCTCATTATCGAATAATCTGACGAATATTTGCTCGATTAATCGATTAGTCATTTGGTGTATAAAATGTTACAACATGTTGACCACTTTCCCCCCCAAAGCCCAAGATGGCATCCTCAAACGTCTTCTTTTGTCCTCGCCAACAGTCCACAACCCAAAGAGAATGAGTTTAAGTCATAGAACGATAGACGTCTATAAGAAACCAGGAAGTATTCACATTTAAGAAGCTGGAAGGAGAGAATTTTCGTGTTTTTTTTCTTTCTTAAAAATGTATGAATTAAAACAATTAATCGATTCTAAAAATAGTTAGCGATTAATTTAGTGTCGATTGACTAATCAACTTTGCAGCTCTCCTCCTTTCTTTCCTTCTCTCTGTTCCTTTATCTCTTTTTCACCCTGTTTTCTTTCTTTCTTTCTTTAATTTCTCTCTCCCCTCCTCTTCACTCGGTGGTTGTTGTTGTTGTTCATGTCTCTCTCTCTCGTCCCTGTCTCCCTCAGGACAAGGAGCCTCGTGGAATCATTCCTCTGGAGAATCTCAGCATCAGGGAGGTGGAGGAGCCCAGGAAACCAGTGAGTGCAGCTTCATTAGAGACATCACACACACAAGCATCGTGTTCTCAGTTACCATGTTTCAAGATGGCTAACAGAACCACAGGTCTGTTCTCAGTTACCATGTTTCAAGACGGCTAACAGAACCACAGATCTGTTCTCAGTTACCATGTTTCAAGACGGCTAACAGAACCACAGATCTGTTCTCAGTTACCATGTTTCAAGACGGCTAACAGAACCACAGATCTGTTCTCAGTTACCATGTTTCAAGACGGCTAACAGAACCACAGATCTGTTCTCAGTTACCATGTTTCAAGACGGTTAACAGAATCACAGATCTGTTCTCAGTTACCATGTTTCAAGACGGTTAACAGAATCACAGATCTGTTCTCAGTTACCATGTTTCAAGACGGTTAACAGAACCACAGATCTGTTCTCAGTTACCATGTTTCAAGACGGTTAACAGAATCACAGATCTGTTCTCAGTTACCATGTTTCAAGATGGCTAACAGAACCACAGACCATGTTTCAAGACGGCTAACAGAACCACAGATCTGTTCTCAGTTACCATGTTTCAAGACGGCTAACAGAACCACAGATCTGTTCTCAGTTACCATGTTTCAAGACGGCTAACAGAACCACAGATCTGTTCTCAGTTACCATGTTTCAAGACGGTTAACAGAATCACAGATCTGTTCTCAGTTACCATGTTTCAAGATGGCTAACAGAACCACATACCATGTTTCAAGACGGCTAACAGAACCACAGATCTGTTCTCAGTTACCATGTATCAAGACGGCTAACAGAACCACAGATCTGTTCTCAGTTACCATGTTTAAAGATGGCTAACAGAACCACAGACCATGTTTAAAGACGGCTAACAGAACCACAGATCTGTTCTCAGTTACCATGTTTCAAGACGGCTAACAGAACCACAGATCTGTTCTCAGTTACCATGTTTCAAGACGGCTAACAGAACCACAGATCTGTTCTCAGTTACCATGTTTCAAGACGGTTAACAGAATCACAGATCTGTTCTCAGTTACCATGTTTCAAGATGGCTAACAGAACCACAGACCATGTTTCAAGACGGCTAACAGAACCACAGATCTGTTCTCAGTTACCATGTATCAAGACGGCTAACAGAACCACAGATCTGTTCTCAGTTACCATGTTTAAAGATGGCTAACAGAACCACAGACCATGTTTAAAGACGGCTAACAGAACCACAGATCTGTTCTCAGTTACCATGTTTAAAGATGGCTAACAGAACCACAGACCATGTTTAAAGACGGCTAACAGAACCACAGATCTGTTCTCAGTTACCATGTTTAAAGATGGCTAACAGAACCACAGACCATGTTTAAAGACGGCTAACAGAACCACAGATCTGTTCTCAGTTACCATGTTTCAAGACGGCTAACAGAACCACAGATCTGTTCTCAGTTACCATGTTTCAAGACGGCTAACAGAACCACAGATCTGTTCTCAGTTACCATGTTTAAAGATGGCTAACAGAACCACAGACCATGTTTAAAGACGGCTAACAGAACCACAGACCATGTTTAAAGACGGAATCTTAGAGAAGAAGAACAATGAACAAGAAGAGATCTTGTTCATTGTGCAGCCGAACCTAATTATCTGACAGCTACTTTACCTGCGGTTGATCATTTCGTCCCCACCTTTCGCCCAACCTCCAGAACTGCTTTGAGCTCTACAACCCCAACCACAAGGGCCAGGTGATCAAGGCCTGCAAGACGGAGGCGGATGGGCGGGTGGTGGAGGGCAACCACGTGGTGTACAGGATATCAGCGCCCACGCCCGAGGAGAAGGAGGAGTGGATCAAATCCATCAAGTAAGACGAGTCCTACAACCGTGACATTACCAGGAAAGACTCAGGAAGTGCACTGATACGGCTTTTCTGCTTACTTAAAGTCGAGCTGAAATGGCTGAAATTTAACTTATCGTGACATGTTTCTGAGTGAAATGTTGATTGTAGGCGGGACCAGAGACTGGGAGGAATTTGATTCGACCAGAGGTCGCTAGAGATGCAGGACAAAACCCTTGGGGAGTTTGATTGGATCGTTGACAAGTGGGTTCATCACTAGCGTCAGAACAAACCAATATGGAGTCTGACAGCAAGTGAGTGGATGATAGCCCTCAGACTACTCCCCCCTTCATCTCGCCTGTTACCGGAGCGGGTAGACATAACGTACCCCTCGAGCTGCCGGGGGCGGAGGAAGACGAGGGATAGGATGATTATTTGATCCTGGGAGTGAAGTTGTACATGTTTGTGCCTCCCCGCCCCCCGTAGAAAAATCAGCTAACGTTAGCTCTGTGTCGCCGCAGAAGACAGTTGGAGATTGATTGACAGCTGTTTGAAATTTGCGAGTACTAGCTGACGTAAGCACACTGTAGATTTCATTATGAATGAAGACAACATGGTTTAATTTTGATGTGAAAAAGCTAAGAAATTGGATTTTTGTGATTTTCTTTTTGCATACAATAATAGGTGCCTTCTTTGACCAGGGATGCGATCTAAAATAGTTAAAAAGTCGTTTTTCCATTTCAGCTGGACTTTAATCTGTATCGGATGCATTGCAGTGTATGCCAGTGGGATATTCAATAGACAGTGATGCGATGTGATGTAGACATCAAAAGTATGGTCCCATTCTGTCATATAGCACGCATAACTCTTATAGTATAATAACCTGAATACTGGATGCTATGTAATCACCTGCATGGAAGATGGTGCAATGTCAAGGAGAGTTGGCTCAGCGGAACAGACCTGGTTGCTTGTGTAATATAGTGCAATCACCCCCCCCCCCCCCCCCCCTATATATTTATATATATATTCTGAAAGAGTATTCACTGGGGGAATGGGGAAATGATGTGGGGATTAGTCACTGCTTATGGCACCCCGGGGAGTGAGCCAGCAGACCCAGGCAGGCGAGGCAGCTCCAAACTGAGCTAATGCGCTAGCAGCCACAGAGGCTAACGAGCCTCACCAGCGGGGTCCAAGAGCACTCGGGGGTCTGGGGAGATAAAAGTATTTTTTATGGAAATCATCCTTTTCTCCATTTTGGTGGAGATGGTTAGAGTGGCAGTGCCTTATCTGCTGATCTTTAGAGTCACAATTTTAGAGGTTTTATATGAAACGTACTTTTTTTGAGCGGGGGCATCTGGATAAGTGGAGAGAGTGGGCCATAACTCTCTCTCTCTCTCTTTGCTTCAGTGAGCACCCTACAGAGGTTTTGTTTCAGGAAATTGGGTTGTGGAGAATGACAATAAGCCGTACGAAAGGGGGGAATAGTCATCGTATGCAGATCCGTTCTTCAGCGTGTGGCGCTGCAAAGGGAATGGGAGAAACCCGCAGTGGGGGGGTTGAGCCGCTTCTTGCTTTGTGCCGGTGCTGACAGGATTTAGCAGCCGTGAAACTGGGCTCCTCAGTAGAGCCCGAATGGCTTCCTGACTCGCTCCCATTGGACAGTGCCTTTCCCTCGCCCCAAAAAGGGAAAGAGAGAAAGCCGGAGAGTCGATAATCTTGAGCACTATTGTTTTCCCTCATTCAGACCTATAAACCTGAGAGAGAGAGAGAGAGAGAGTGTGCGTGTGTGTGTGTGTGTGTGCGTGTGCGTGTGTGTGTGTGTGTGTGCGTGTGCGTGTGTGTGTGTGTGTGTGTGTGTGTGTGTGTTTTTGCTACGTGCTTGGCAGAGTTCTAGAGTAGGGAATCAGTGAGAGGTTCCAGCGAAACTCGGAGCGATGGAACCAGAGTACCAAGGAAAAACGGGGTTGGGGGGTGGAGTTGGGGGGGGGGGGGTTCTTCTTCAGAAACCATGGAAACCAAACTAGGTCACTGCACAAACTTTTTTCTTTTTCTTTTTTGATCTAGTTATGGCAGCAGGGGTTTGTATGAATGTGCCTACATTTCCATATCAAAGATGCTCAAGACCCTCCTCTCTCATGTGGCCTTATTATCTATCTCATCGCCGTCCTTTGATTGGCTGTTTCTCCAGGGCCAGCATCAGCAGAGACCCCTTCTACGACATGTTGGCTACCAGGAAGAGACGCATCGCCAACAAGAAGTGAACGGGGACAATCTTCTCCACGTGCGACCTCCAACCCCCTCCAAGCCTTCTATTCCTCCCATTCCTGCCCCACTTCACGCACACATAACACAAACCACGAGCACATACGCCCCGGCCCCGCAAAGACGGCTTCACCACAGAAATGACTGGCAACCTCGGTGATGTATTCCTCCAGCGCAGACTCCGATCTTGTAGGCAAACCTCAATCGCTCCCCTGGACTATCGCCAAGTCCCGGGCACTGGGAGTCGGGGGGACATGACAGCTCGAGGACATGCAGATTAGTGGACTCAATATGAACACACAGTGGACCAGCATTATGAACAACTCTTCACAAGACCAGCCAGCCAGCCAGCGTGTGCTGATATATGAAGTAGTCTCTTGTCTCCCGTTTTCTCCCCTCTGCTCTCCCCATCCCATACACTCCCCTACCTCCCCCTCGTCCATTCATACTGTGTGTCTCTCTAGGTGTCCCTAAAGCACAACTGCCATGTTTCAGGTGCACATGCATGTGAGGTGTTCTCCACCAACGTGTTTGTAACGTGTGTATGATTTCTCTGTGAGTATATGCGGCAAGTGTGCATCTTCTCAGTGCATACGGCATTTACAGTATGGCTGTGTAAGTGATTTAAGCATTCCCTCCCGCTGTGCTTTATGAAAAGATTATGTTGGCCATCTAATATTAGAGTTCAGATGTATGCGTGGAATCGTTTAGGCATTTCAGAGATGAAAGGCATGGATGGGGGGAGATGGGAAGAGTGAGAGAGAGAGAGAGAGGGGACAGAGGGGAGAGAGAGTTGGGAGGAGGTGGGGAAGTCGAGATGGAGATTGCAGTAGAACCTCACCTGGACCGCGTCATCATCTCACTCTGGTGCTGAAGTCTTCTCCCCAGCAGCCATGACAGAAGCTCTGCTCAGAAGAACCTCAGAAAACGGTGCTGGCTTAGCTTTAGGTTCCAGACAAAGCATTAGAGTCTTGAGTCAGCTGGGCTGATTTCGTTTATTTGTGTGGAGCACAGAATTTTCAAATGTGCATACTTTTATTTGAGTGAGTTGAGTAGTAAAAGGGCTGTTGCCTAGGCTTAACATGGGACTTGCTTTTGGACTGAAAGCCTTTTCAGCGGAGAAACTCTCTTCAGTCTCAAAGGTAGGTTTTTGTCTATGCCTATGCAATTATCCATTAGGGTACCAGTCAGATTAAGCTTTTCTGTTCAAGTCTCTCAAGGTCCAAACATGTTGGCCTATGTCAGTGAAGGTCTGTGTGTATTGATGTGATCCTGTATGCATTTGGTTTGTAGTCCTCCAGATTCTTGCTTGCTTTTGTGTTCTTTGAGAAAAATATAACCTAACTCTTTTTTGTATTTATTTTCATTTGTGAAATGGTTTAATGCTACCCATAAATGTTAAACAATATATGCTTAAGTTATGTATGTATATATAATGTATAGGTTTTTGGTCTCTTTTTTGTTGTAGTATGCACACTCTGTGTAACCTGTTTGAGCCTACTGGCAGAACTTTGCATCAGCTGACGTTTGGGGTCTTCTTTACAAAAGCCTTAAACATAATCATAATTAAATATATTATGAGGAGGAGGAGGAAGAGGATAATGGTGGTGCTGTAATGGACAATAACTGTGATGATGATTTAAAAAAAGCCATGACCGATGATTGAGGAAGATGTTTGCATTTCTAATGATGACAGTGAGGATGGTGCTGATGTAATACAGTATGATGATGATGAAGTAATATCAGTGATGATGATGTCAACAAACTATGAAGTCTATACCAGTAGTTTTCTATGTGATTGTAAAATAAAAATGAAAGCCCTGTGATCGGGGCGGAATATTACCTTCTACTGCCCCGTGTGGGCTATAGCTACATTAACTTTTATATTCTCTGTAAAAGCTATTGGTCACGTTGTACATTATGTGTATCTACATAAAGTATACATAAAGCTTACAGCAGCGGATGTATGGTATTTATTATTTAGTGATGCTGGTCTTGACCTACATATTTGCATAAGCAATGAGCTATCACTAATGAATGATCCAGATATTCATCACGAGACATTGTGGCATGCTTTTTGACACCGTGCAGGCATTTAAAACACTATTCATGCATAGCAGTGGCTTGTGATTGTACATGAATACTGGTTAAAAAAAAAAAAAAAGACAGGAACTTGAGGGCAAGGAAAACATCCTGGGTTCCTGTGGGATATCCGGCTGGGGGGACCAAATGTGGGAAAGAATGACTTAGTGGGGAGCGCCCTCTACTGGTATTCTCATGGAACAACATGAAGCAGAAATCTACTACAGCAAGAGAGGAAAGTGTCCTCATCAGTGCTGTAACAGCTCTTGGTTTGAGTAAACAGATGCAGAGAGTCTCGACTGATGCTCCACGGTTTATTTATTGTCACATCGAGCACCGTAGTAAACACCGTGAAAACTATGAAAAAGATACAAAAATGTCAGTACATGGCTTCCACATTAAAAGGTACAGTGCATAGAATGTATTAACAAAATACAGAATTTATTAAACAACTATAAAATACTTGAAAACCAAGTCAAAGGTGCTGGCAGATAAAGTGCAAACATTCAAGGGTGAGGTTTACATTCTGGCAGCTAAATTTATAATACATACAAGAATTAAAAGACATCAGACAAGTGCAGCACAATTTGACCTGCTGTTAATGCAAACGAATTCAGCGTACCTCGTTCCGCTCACCAAGGCTGTTAAACAAGAGGGTTTACTGATGCATCTCAGTCTGACTTATTGGCTCACACACACGCTGCCAAACAACAAAGCAAACAAAAGTTACCATCCATGTGATTTAACCACTCAAAAATGAACCACAGCTCAAGTGACACTATATTCTACATACCTCCAAGCGTTTACAGGTCGATTTAGCATTCATGGCAGTGTGATAAGAGTGGATTCAACTCTCCTCAAATGTTTGCTGCCTGCATGAGGGCACCTGCAACAGTTCTGGTTTTGGGCCCTTATGAAGGGGGTTTCCATGTCACATGACATGACATGCAAGGGCAGTTGACTTACGTCTACATCTAGTGGACACTACAGGTAAAGGTGCAGTTGAGCTGTTCCAAGTTCAATAAATGACCGAAAAGTGGAAAATAGCTCCTTATAACAAGAATGTAGAAATTACACAAATGGGGAAAACACAAGTCTAAAAATAGGAGGTAAGCGGGCAGTTACAAGTGCATTTAGATGTTTACATGTGTCAATGCTCCTGATGCTTTTTATCATCATCAGTAGTAACTCATAACACTGATAGAAATAAGGGTCTAGTCAGTCTCTGACTCTAGCTCAGTCAGATCAACAGCTGCTCACTTGTTCAATTCCAACCTATCTCACTCCTTATGCTCTGTGTTGTTGTCAGTGTGAACACAGAGTGTGTAGAATTCAGGAGTAGAGTTCCAAACAGCTCATAGCTCAGCAGGGTGAGTCTCTGTCGCTACTGGCTACCTGACAGGTGGACTGTTGGTTTGATTCCCGATGGAGGAGACATTACAAGACCGCCCTGTCTTTAACGTCAGCTGTTTACGCCTAGCGGCGGCTTTAGTATCCTCAAATTAATTCGAAGTGTAATAAAAACTAAAAGAAGATTGTTTCCACTTTTATTCAAATACAAATAACTTTGCTGCCTCAAAGAACACAGATGATAGTTCAGTCTGTGCACATCCCAGATTAGAACTCATAACCTCTCCCTCTGTAGGCAGCTGACATACACAGTGAAGTTAACCACATGCTGTATTTCTCTCTGTATGACTATTTCTCTCTGCATGATTTTTGAAGTGCCTGGCTATAGGTCAAAATCTGGAAAAGGCTACTGTATATTTGAGCTTTTAGTCAATTTAGAAATAGTTAAGTAGACTCAGTTATGGCAAGAGATTAATTTCTGGACTTCCAAACATCAATTTAGACTCAAGATCACCTTTCTAAATTGATTAAAAGCAACAATACAGTATAACAATTTCCTGTTTTCAGCCTCACTATTCATATAATTCATGTTAATTTCCAGTTTTGGCAATTAATTAGCTCATTACTCAAATTGCCCAACATGCAACTCTTAGCAACCAAGTTGAATTTCATCCACTAGGCATACATATGACATTTCAATCATAAAAGTTCATAAGAAACAACATTACTGGGTCGAACAAATTTCCAGTAAACTATTGTGACACCTTGGCCTAAAGCCTAAAGAGTAAATGTGGAGTGACACCAGAGGTTTAGCGCAAGGTTTAAGCAACCACCACCACCCCCCAAACTGAATGTACTAAATGTACCTGAAGAAGCCTCACTTTGATGTGACTGAGAGACATCGAGAGTAAGAGAGAGAGAGCGAGAGAACGGAGTTAAGCCAAAATCCCACTGTAAAAAGTTTGACCTGTCTCGTTTAAAAAACGTTACATTTCAGCTGTCAATGAACATAAAGCTGGACAGGAAGAGAGAAGAATATGCAACAAAATCCCACACACTGGATTTCTACCAGGGTTATACTGTGGGAGGACTGAAGCTTACATGGTAAACTACACACCCCAAACTGAATTTAACTGAATTTACCTGAAGGTAGCCTGGCTTTTCTTTGAGTGAGCGACATATAGAGAGAGTGAGAGAGAGAGAGAGAAGAGAGTTCGGCCAAAATCCCACTGTAAAAAGTTTGACCTGTCTGGTTTTAAAAAATTACATTTCAGCTGTCAATCAACATAAAGCTGGTGTGTGTGTGTGTGTGTGTGTGTGGGGGGGGGGGGGTCATAACGCCTCTGAACATTTTTAAGTTAAAAAAACAAAGATAAGAGCTCTTCCATTATGTTTTTATTTTATTTCAGGCATTTTATGCTTTATTGACAGACACATCGTGAGAGAAGGACACAGAGGTGTGGGAGAGAGAGAGAGAGAGATAGAGAGAGAGAGAGAGAGAGAGAGAGAGAGAGAGAGAATAACATGCAACAAAAGCCTACATGCTGGATTTTAACCAGGTTACTGTGGGAGGTCTGAGGCTTACATGGTAAACTACACACTCAACTCAGTGTGCCACCAGGGGACACTTAGTAATCACTTTATTGAACAGCCAATCAGTATCCTCCAACAACCTGCTAGGGGTTTGAACTAGGAGCCGAACCCGGTATTCGGAAAGGCACAAATACACGGCTTTTTACAAATGTGATTTATTTCATACAAATATTTATAAAATGATTTGTTTCCTCTGCCTCTGTCTGTGTGTCATGGATGTGTAAGAGTGAGCTCTATGGGTCTGTCTGTGTGGCTGAGTGGTGAGTGCAGTTGTCTCTGTTCTGATAGACGAGGGATCAAAACCCACTGTAGAAACCCTCCTTTGCAGTATAGTTTATATATTATTTAAGAATCTATGTTAACACTTTAATATCCTCAAATTAATTACAAGTGTAATAAAAACTACAAGACGATTGTTACATCTATTTCCACTTTTATTCAAATACAAATAACTTTGCTGCCTCAAAAAGCATTTAGAACACACAACCTCTGCTTCTGGAGGCAGCTGACATAGATAGTGAACCACTCATGCTTTATTTCTCACTGTATGACTTTTGAATTGCCTGGCTATAGGTCAAAATCTAGAAATGGCTATATTTTAGCTTTTAGTCCATTTAGAAATAGTTTAGTAGACTCGGTTGGATATAGCTAATCTCTGTCTGGCTGTCGCCATTCAAAACTGACTGAGACTCGAACCCACGACCGCAAAAGTTTTTGAGGCCTCAATATTACAGAGCAGGAAGTCAACCCTCTGTGCCACAAGGTCAGACTTCTTAAGGCTTGTTTTCTCAGCGGTTTTCACTCTTTCCTCTGACTGTTGCCATTCAAAAGTGACTGAGGCTCGTGCTCAGGCTCGGGCAGACTATCTGTCTGTAGGAGGCACTCTGTCAGCTGGTGTGTTTCCAGCCATGTTAAAGAGATGGGAGACCGGTTTGAGGAACAACATTTTTCCTCCATCGGGAATCGAACCAACACTCAGCCGACACTCTTTTACTGGCATGGGAAGTCGGTTTTGTATTTGATCGTGTAGTGTCAGGCTGCCGCCAGGCGTAGGAAAACTTTTTGCAAAAGAGCTCTAGACTCAGTATCTGTATATGACATGTCCGCTCTGGATCACTTTGCAGTCTGTCCACAGTGTCCATTTCTGTGGATCTGCCTGTAGGAGGCGCTACTCTGCTCTGTCAGCTGGTGATGTTAACGACCAGGCAGTGCTGTAATATGTCTCCTCCATCGGGAATCGAACCAACAGTCTACCTGTCAGGTAGGGACAGTGACAGCCACCGATCCTGATGAGCTATGAGGTGTTGGGTTTTCAGCTTCTGATTTCTACACACTGTGTTGACACTGACAATAATAGAGCATAAAGAGTGAAACAAGTCCAATTTGAAACAGTGAGCTGAGCTAGAGTCAGACTGTCTAGCCTGCTTCATCAGCTTATTTCTATCAGTGTTTAAACTACTGATGATAAAGAAGGGTGACTGGTGCAGCTTATAATGTGCACACTTCTTAAGCCGTTGTCTGATGCTGGGATTGACCCAACAACCTTCATCACCTCATCCACATGTTTATCTGAGTGAGCTATAGCCCAGTTCCTGTTGCTATGTTTTCATAGATTTCATGTGCTTCCTTACCTTTGTCAATGGAAATCCGTACTCTATATGGCCAATCAAAAGCTGGCGATGCGTTATGCAGAAACAAAAGAATTATGAACATAAGTTGTCAATAGTATTAGCAGCCAGACCAAAACAGAACAGAACAAATGCTGCCTCCCAGTGGGTAAATGTAGACTTACAATTGTAGAGTCAGTGTATGGAAGACAAAATATGCTCTTTTATAGCAGACGTTTTATTTTACAATTGAAGTCTCCTGCGGACACTGTAAAAGTAGCCTATACATTTCCATGGATATGGTATAATAGTGTAGCTGTACCAAGACTGATACCCAGAATAAAAGTATTTAGGCTACCATGTACAAAGCAGCAAATTTCCCATCTTTACATCTGTATAATCTGCGAAAGGGAAACTCAACCCCAAAACAGAATGAATGGGATTTGTATATGTTGCTGGTTGCACTACAGTGGAATCCAAAAATATGAAAGTCTTTGCTCTCTGGTGTGCTTACGGAGACATGTTCATGTTTGCAAAAATGTATCGAACTGTCGAAGGAATATCATGTGGAAAATTCTGTTTCAGGGTGAACTTCTTAATTGTGTAATTTGACATGATACATCAATACTGCCATGGTTGAATGGTAAAATAGGTCTATAAATTGTCAATGGGTAAGCAAGGATATCATGCAAAAGATATGAAGGAGTTGAAGGTAACTATAGGAGAAAAAAACAGAACAGCTCTTATATTCATTTGAATTAATTATCTTTCAGATTGAGTTCGGTGTAGCCCTGTAGCCTACTGTCACAAGCTGTTCATCAATCATATTGTTCTTGTAAAGACAGCAGGGGAGAAACTGAGAAAAGTGAAAAACAATCTTAAGGCAGTGGAGAAAGAATGACACAATGAATGCACCATACATTTAATAATAATAATAATAATAATAATAATAATAATAGTAATAGTAATCATCATCATCATCATAATCATCATAATAACTTTATTTATATAGCACCTTTCAAAACTGTTACAAAGTGCTTCACAAACAAAGACATGTAGAAACAGGCCAACTGAAAATGATGGACTGTGCTTCTAGAAGTATAGGCTGTGGTATGGCGATGTCAAAGCATCTCTGACCCAAATGAATAGTTGTCACAGCACATCTCTGTTCATCCTCTCTCTCCCCCCCCCCTCCCCCCCAAAATCAATTTACAATTCAATATCTATGTAAAATAATTTTCCTGGAAGAAAACTCTGTCCTCACCTGACCCTACATGATCCTTCCATGACCTTTTGGTGACCTCTATGAAGGCAAATGAGGGCCATAAAAATTGAATTTTAGCAGCCACTGAATAATTAATATTGAAAATTCATCACAGCTGAATTCATAACAGTGAAAATCAAATTCAGAAATTCAGATGCATGGTTTTCAAAGTAAAATATTTCAATGTGATGAATCCAGCTGTGATTATGTTTCAATATTAATTTGGTGGCTGCTACAATTCAAATATTCATGGTCCGTGTATGGACCTCTGGCACGAACTCTCAGCAGGGTGAGGAGGACACCTGCTCATAGTCGGGGCATTTGAGCAGAGCTGGGTAGCTCGCGCTCATCTGGAGCGAGGCTTCGCTGGAGATGTCGGAGGGGCTCCTCCCGCGGGACCAGGCCTCGGGGTGCAGGAACTGGCCCGAGTGGTCGGAGCAGTTGCTGAGGCGCGGCCGGTAGAAACTGGGGTGCCGAGGCTGGTAGATCTCCTCCGCTGTGTAGCGCTTCATGAACAGGTACACAGACATGACGCCGGCACTCTGCAATGCAGAAGGACTCGTTGGGACTCGTTAGGACAATGCAGAAGGACTCGTTAGGCTGAGATAAAGACAACACAGAGCTAGAAGTGCACTCGGAGAGCGCAGACCTCCGCCTAGGCCAATACTCCATATTATGCAAATGTTGTGTTGGATCAGAACCCTGACCCTGACACACCCACATCCCCCCAGTCACTCCCCCTACGCACCCCTCGAACCCCGACTCTCTACGACCTTCCTATCCATAGCTATGGCCCCTTTTCCCTAGCCCCGCCCCATTTCCTGACAATAGCCCCTCCCACCACCCACATATATCTAGCACATCCACCGACCCCCCGTCGATCCCCGACTCTCTACGACCTTCCTATCCCTAGCCCCACCCCTTCCCTGACTACCCCCCCTCCCACCACCCAGATACGCCTACCCACTCCCCCTACCCACCCGTCAAACTCCGACTCTCTACGACCTTCCTATCCCTAGCTACGGCCTCTTTCCCCTAAAACCGCACCCCCCCTCCCTTGACCCGAATCGTATCCGATCGGCAACAAAATGTAATGGGTTCTTCCTTGGCCCATGCTAGACCCTTCCACCAATTTTCATGAAAATCTGCCCAGTAGTTGTTGACAGCATAATGAGCACATAAATGCTCTCATATCAAATCTATCTATTCAAATCCATGGCTTTGGTTGTAAATGCGGTTTTCTCAACTGTTATGAAACTGAAATTAGGATTGGGAAGAAACGTGCATAATGCGTAATAACGATGAACCAGCAATTGCAATGTTTTTGTAGCTTTGATTAAGACAATCAAATAGGGCTACATGAAACATGTGTTGTTACATGACTCACACTCATTGAAATCTACATGTCGATGAGATCTAACACAACTGACAACACTGCAGTACTACAATCTCATTTGACACACTTGTGTCTATGGTCAGGTGCTCTATGGTCAGGTGCTCTATGGTCAGGTGCTCTATGGTCAGGTGCTCTAAGGTCAGGTGCTCTAAGGTCAGGTGCTCTATGGTCAGGTGCTCTAAGGTCAGGTGCTCTATGGTCAGGTGCTCTATGGTCAGGTGCTCTATGGTCAGGTGCTCTATGGTCAGGCCTATGGTCAGGTGCTCTAAGGTCAGGTGCTCTAAGGTCAGGTGCTCTAAGGTCAGGTGCTCTAAGGTCAGGTGTTCTAAGGTCAGGTGCTCTAAGGTCAGGTGCTCTAAGGTCAGGTGTTCTAAGGTCAGGTGCTCTAAGGTCAGGTGCTCTAAGGTCAGGTGTTCTAAGGTCAGGTGTTCTAAGGTCAGGTGCTCTAAGGTCAGGTGCTCTAAGGTCAGGTGTTCTAAGGTCAGGTGCTCTAAGGTCAGGTGCTCTAAGGTCATGTGCTCTATGGTCAGGTGCTCTATGGTCAGGTGCTCTATGGTCAGGTGCTCTATGGTCAGGTGCTCTATGGTCAGGTGCTCTAAGGTCAGGTGCTCTATGGTCAGGTGCTCTATGGTCAGGTGCTCTATGGTCAGGTGCTCTATGGTCAGGTGCTCTATGGTCAGGTGCTCTAAGGTCAGGTGCTCTATGGTCAGGTGCTCTATGGTCAGGTGCTCTAAGGTCAGGTGCTCTAAGGTCAGGTGCTCACCTCGGTCAGCAGGAAAGAGAAGGCGGAGAAGGCGAAGGACCAGCCGTACTTGTAGCTAAAGTAGACCTCGCTGCTCTTAGGCCTGTTCAGCATCTCATCATTTATACTGGAGATGTACAGTACCAGACCCACCACCAGGGCCAGTCCTGCAGGGAGGGTCAGACACATGAGCATGTACAGTACCAGACCCACCACCAGGGCCAGTCCTGCAGGGAGGGTCAGACACATGAGCATGTACAGTACCAGACCCACCACCAGGGTCAGTCCTGCAGGGAGGGTCAGACACATGAGCATGTACAGTACCAGACCCACCACCAGGGCCAGTCCTGCAGGGAGGGTCAGACACATGAGCATGTACAGTACCAGACCCACCACCAGGGTCAGTCCTGCAGGGAGGGACAGACACATGATCACAACTCCACATTTATCAAAAGGGGCCATCCGGGTAGTGCAGCAATAGATTCCCTGCCTACCAACATGGGCGTCACCAAATTAATGGTATGTGTCCTGGTCGCTGCACTAGTGCCTCCTCTGGTCGGTCAGCTCTTCGGGGGGAGGTGAACTGGGGGGAATAGCATGATCCTCCCATGCACGACCTACCGGTGAAACTCCTCGCTGTCAGGGGGAAAAGAAGCGGCTGGCGACTGCAATGTATCGGAGGGAGCATGTCTACATTTTCTTCCCAGATCGGCAGAGGGGGTGGAGCAACGACCGGGAGACCCTAGCAGGGAACTGGCCAAGCACATTTGTGGAGAAAACGGGGGGGGAAATCCAAAAGAAAATAAACTTGATCAACCAAACAAAAACAGAACATTTATCAAAGGCAATTTGGACGGGTGAGAAGAGACCAAAACAAACGGTAGCAGAGGAGAGAAGAAGTGCACCTGAGAGGATGAAGAAGATTCCAGAGACGAAGGCCAGGATGGTGCGGTGCGGCCGGACGTGGCCGATGTTGTTGAGCACAAAGCCGATGAACATGAAGAACAGGCTGACCAGAGGGAAGGGAGTGGCTGAGCGGATCATCTCTGAGAGAGAGAGAGAGAGAGGAGTGACAAAAGAAAGAGAGTGGTGGATGAGAGAGGGAGAGAAAGGACGGTCCAATTTGATCCCAAGTCAGCTGCGCGAAGGACCAAGCCTCCGTCATATACGCGCGCTACCAGGTCAGCCACCAGGAGGCACAGCTGATCGATCCTTTGATAAAGCTCTGACTCTGAGCTAACTGAAGGCCTTGTGGTCAGGTGTGCTGAATTGTCTTTGAAGAGGCAGTAAGTATTCTGCAGAGCAGCAGAAGCTGCAGGGCAGAAACACCACAGAGCAATAGTTGAGATGACTCACTGTAATCTGTCTGGCTCAGTGGAGGCTCGTCCACAGAGGCAGAGGAGCTCGCTCCTTTGAGAGGCAGGAGACATTTGCTGACATGTAACTGCTGCATAATGTTTTATGATGCTTTTATTTTGTTACTTATGTGTCCTCTTTTCTTTTTTTTACCTTGTCTCTCATATGTTTTCTCCCTGTTTTCATCCAATGCATTTTGATGTAGATGGAAAATCAAGTTGAAACTTGTTATTATTTCCATATAGCCTGAAGTTATTTGGTGGCTCTTTGCATTGTAGGATACTCACTGAGCACGTTTACTGTGGACTCGGAGGTTAGCTGGACATTCATGGGCATGATGTACTCGATGGTGAAGCAGCGACCAGACTCTTCACCTAGAGAGACAACAGACAGAGAGATCAGTTCAGACTCTTCACCTATAGAGACAACAGACAGAGAGATCAGACTTTTCACCTAGAGAGACAACAGACAGAGAGATCAGACTCTTCACCTAGAGAGACAACAGACAGAGAGATCAGACTCTTCACCTAGAGAGACAACAGACAGAGAGATCAGTTCAGAGACCAGACTCTTCACCTAGAGAGACAACAGACAGAGAGATCAGTTCAGAGACCAGACTCTTCACCTAGAGAGACAACAGACAGAGAGATCAGACTCTTCACCTAGAGAGACAACAGACAGAGAGATCAGACTCTTCACCTAGAGAGACAACAGACAGAGAGATCAGACTTTTCACCTAGAGAGACAACAGACAGAGAGATCAGACTTTTCACCTAGAGAGACAACAGACAGAGAGATCAGACTTTTCACCTAGAGAGACAACAGACAGAGAGATCAGACTTTTCACCTAGAGAGACAACAGACAGAGAGATCAGACTTTTCACCTAGAGAGACAACAGACAGAGAGATCAGACTTTTCACCTAGAGAGACAACAGACAGAGAGATCAGACTTTTCACCTAGAGAGACAACAGACAGAGAGATCAGACTTTTCACCTAGAGAGACAACAGACAGAGAGATCAGTTCAGAGTTCAGTGATTCCAGAAACAATGTGGGGAGATGAATAAGAATGATAGACCAAGTACAAAGTAAGAGTATCCCCAAGATGTTTCCATATCAGGTTTTGCTGTCTCCAGCAGTCAGCCTCCCTCTCCTCCACCATCCTCTCCTTAAATAGCCTCCCTCCATCCCTAGTATAATACTGCAGATAACTCTCTGAGATACTGTGTGGTTCCACTGAGATACTGTGTGGTTCCACTGAGATACTGTGTGGTTCCACTGAGATACTGCGTGGTTCCACTGAGATACTGCGTGGTTCCACTGAGATACTGCGTGGTTCCACTGAGATAATGTGTGGTTCCACTGAGATACTGTGTGGTTCCACTGAGATACTGTGTGGTTCCACTGAGATACTGTGTGGTTCCACTGAGATACTGTGTGGAAAGAAAAACAATGGTGGATAATTTGGTTATCGGAGTGAAAAGTACAATTCCAATTCTTTCCATCCAAGCTCGTCTCTTCAACTTAAACACTTCAGTCCCGTATTATTTCATCATCTCCAGGATCTCGTCCAATTTTCTGTTCACGTCTGCAAACATACCATCCACCTTTAGAATGCGTTCTGTGTTCAAAATAGTCTGAGAGTTCACAACACGGGCCACCTCGTTTACCATGCCCATGAGGATGGGTAGCTTGGGGGGGCTCTCACTTTTCCCCATCATCGTGGAAATTTTTCGATAGACAACGGCGATGCTCAATCCCAGTAGCAAATGTCCTGCTATCATAAATCCAAATAGAAAAACATCTTCGACGTCCTCGACAGTCAAAATAGCAAGGCAGAGTACCCTCCATTTTTGCCATCCGTCCATAACGTACCCCGCGGGAAACGTCCCGTCGGGGCACACAGGCTCCCCAGAACCTGTATTTCTCGTGGAGATAATCTTATCAATTGTGTTGAGAGACCAGCTTATTAGTTCCATAATTCCCCAGGTTTTTGAAGAGACAGTGGAAAGGAGAAGCTTTTTGAGCAGGGAGCAGGCTCTAGGAAAGTGAGAGAGCAGGAGAGAGGAGGATTTGCGACCGCCCAGGTCAGAGGCAAGACAAGAAGGTTCCACTGAGATACTGCGTGGTTCCACTGAGATACTGTGTGGTTCCACTGAGATACTGCGTGGTTCCACTGAGATACTGTGTGGACCGAGCTACTCAGTTTTCAGGGTGGATTTCCTGCCTTTAAGATGGTGATGCCTCTGCCTCTCTCACATCTCCTCTCTAAGGATCCAGAGCCCAAACGCAAGACACACGCCTTCCTGCCAAAGTGTGAGCGTTACATCACGACCTGCAAACGAGGCTACACAGACATCATTATCACTTCAGCTACACACACGCACGCGCACACACACACACACACACACACACTCACGCACGCATGCACGCCTGCCCATACACACACACACAGACACACACACGCACGCGCGCGCGCCCACACACACACACACACACACACACACACACACACACACACACGAAGACGCATCGGCTGACATTATTAACCAGTTAATTATGTGGTACCGGATAAGATGACATCTGTGTGTGTGTGTGTGTGTGTGTGTGTGTGTGTGTGTGTGTGTGTGTGTGTGTGTGTCAGTGTGCAGCATTAAGCATACTATGCAGCTAGTTTTTGGCGTATGCTAGAAATAGGAAACGAATACACTCTCTTTCTCTCTCTCTTTCACTCTGCCTCTTCATGCATTCCCCACCTACTCACAGCCACTGCGTGCGTGCGTGCACACACACACACACACACACACACACACGCACACACTGAGGAAGTAATTGAGAGTGTCATTCTGTGTGACAGTTAATGCTGGTTGATGGAGTGACGGTATGACACTGTGACAATTAATAATTTCCCTCCAGTGGCCACATTCAGATATGCACATGAACATGTTCTGATAAGATGAAGATACATTCAGATATGCACATGAACATGTTCTGATAAGACTAGAACACACTGTTCTTAATAACACTAACACCGCCCACATCGCCACAGCTCAGCTTTAGACATGATTAGATATTACAGTTCATTGCAATAGAGAAATCTACCCCAGATCTGTATTACCAATACTTTGTCTGCAACTTAACAGACAAAAGTGTGGATACACCTGATTGAAAGTACGATGTTTTTCATTATCCTATGGCCATTTTGACCTAAAGGCTTATGCTTAAACGCTTGAAATGTGTGCTTTAGACAAATATAAATAGTGAGGTTGATGCCTATGTGTGAGTTTCTTTCCAAATACCTTTGCGTTTCCATCAAGGCAAAGAGTGGCTACTTTAAATAAGCTAAAAGATAAGATAGTGTTGATTTGTTTGACACTTTTTTGGTCACCGCATAATTCCATTTGTGTTACTGTATTTCATATCGTTTTGTCATCTTTAAGAAAAATGTGTGTCCAAACCTTTGACTGGTAGTGTATGCTTGCTGTATTTTAGACCTGGCTTGGCCTACTCAGCTGCCATCCATCCACAATAATACTAAGTAATTCAACCCAACATCCATGCATCTAAAGACCTAAGCTCCATCTATCACGACCCCCTACTGACCAGCCAGGAAGCAGACCCTCCACAGGCCGGAGTGCAGGGAGCTCCTGACGACGGCGCTCTGGTTGAGAGGCAGGATGACGCCCTCCTCCAGGTACAGCCAGTAGTCTGTGCTGACGGCCACGCCCAGCAGCCCCAGGCCGCTGACCGCAAACACGCTGCTCAGCAACGTCAGAGCCTTCCTGCTGCACGCGCTCATCACCGCCACACGGGGGAGGGGCTACCAGGGGCCGAGGAGAGTCACACGGGACGTCTGACGGAGAGAGGGGAACCAGGGAGAAAGGGTTAGCATTCAAATCTTGAAGGACATTGTTATTGTAGGACGTTTTTCTTATTTTCCACATTTTAGAATAATAGTAAAGACACTTTACAACACTTTAACACTTTATATTAAGGTGCACATATTCACCTGTTGTAGCTGTTTATTAGTCATTATAAAGCACTTATTAACGTCTTATTCTACATGACCATAACTACTAGGTCATTAACTAAGAGTTTTGCCTCAATAACCTTCCAATTACTGCTTATTGTAAGCAAGGAAGTTTGTTTTGCATAAATGACGATGTTAATATGCTTTGCTCAGTATGGGCCTTATAAGGTGATACTTTAGCACTGTACCACCAGATTTGCTGGAGAAGGCTTCTGAATCTGAAGACCTCGAGAGGACTAGAGGAGAATGGGGTGGAGGAGGGACGCAGGAACGCACTGAAACCCAATGAGACCACACAGAGAGAAACAGGAGGTTTTTAGCTGTGACAGTAGACCATGATAGGCTGAATGGGAAGATGTGTCATACTCTGATTGGCTTAATCTAAATGTTACCGCCCACAAACAGTGACGCTAGGTAGAAGCGGGAAAGGGGTGATTGATGACTGAGTTTTATGAATGAGTGGGCGTGACATTAAAAGTTTTCTCCTGACCGGGAAAGATGTGAATGAGGACAGAAGGGATGAATGAGAGCCCGTGACAGCTAAAGGGTTTCTCCTAGAAACAGGAAAATGCAGGTTGATTAAGGAGTGGGTATGACAGCTAGAGTTTTATCCTAGGAGAGTGAATGAATGAAAAGTGAGTGAATGAATGACATTACAGTCTCTCATAAAGAATTTTCGCTTAAGCTTAATTTAGACACCTCCATACAGCCACAGTGAGTCAGCAGTATTCAGCTCGTCACGACAGAGGAAATCACCCGGAGAGATTCCATGGCCTGTGTGTGAATTCATTTTGAAAGACAAAACCTGGCTCTCCGCGCGTCACAGCGTTTTATGCCATCACCTCACTGTCTCTGCTGTCTGTCTTGGAGGTGTGTGGGTGGCTGTATGTATGCAGGTGCTTTTTGAGGTGATGGTGGGGAAGGAGGGTGTGCGCCGTGCACTCACTGCAGAGCTACTAGTCTAGTGTGTCTGCTCATGGGAGATGGATTTATATTATACAATAGGGCCAATCAATGATTTCGTTTGAATTATTGATAAGTGTAGAATCAAAATAGTGAGTTTCGATCAAATGTCAGATGTAAAATGGCTGTCCTTTCAAGTTAAGTCAGCCTGTGTTCATGATATTTGATCTCGAGAGTTAACAGCGTGGATTTCCTGCCTTTAAGATCATGATGCCTCTGCCTTTCTCACATTAGTCACCCCTCACATCTCCTCTCTAAGGATCCAGAGACAAACACAAGACACATAAGACACACAAGACACACAAGATATACAAGACACACCGCTGTCAGAGTGTCAGAGTGTCAGAGTTACATCACAACCTGCAAACAAGGATACACAGACATCATTATCGCTTGGAATGTCAGCTGGAAGTTGGAACTGTCATCTATGTATCTAAATCTGCTGAAAGTATCTGCATTGTTGTTTTCAGAAAGGGATGATTTATTAGATTTATATGACTTAGATTATGAAGTGAAATTTTGAAGCTATAGGAAGATTATACAATTAGGAAGCCACATCTGCTCATCATGTTCAGTGTATGAAATGTCAGGTTGCGCTAGAATCAATAACATCTTTGTTTGATTGTCTCACTCACAGGTCAATCCCATCCAGATCAATCTTTGTTTGGTTACATCACCAAATTCTTTTCAGATCTTAGTTCAGATCAGTGCTTCTCAATGAGGGCTCCAGGGACAACCAGAGGACCTTGAGGGGGTTCCAGGGGGTCCCTAGCAAATGGATGAGCTTTATTTCAATCAGGAAGTTAAAGCAACTAGAGAATGTAGAAGAAGGATTATTTTGATCATAGTTTCACTGTTATCTCTCTATGTACAATACAGATAGTCATGGTATTCTGGACAAAATCATATCTAACAATATCTCAGATTTGGGTCCGAGAGACAGGATCTCATCAATTGGGGGTCCCTAGTCCTAATTTAATTAGGGGTCCTTCATATGAAAAAGGTTGAGAAAAAAGGTTCAGGTCAGTTTGAATAGGAAATAGTATTATCCACATAACTAATCAAATTAGTTCATATTATACATGCATTATGGTCACAGATGTTTTACTCATGAATCTCTGACTCTCCAATTCTTTCGCTCACATGAAAAGTTTATAGTCGCAATAAAGACCAGCTGCATTCTGGTTGGGTCCATTTCATTCCTAAATCTGTCATATCTGCCAAGAATGAAAGAATGAACTGTGAGTGGATGATAAACCCATCTGAGCCTCCAGACTCAGACACTGGCCTGACTTGCAGCGGTAATGACGGACGTTAGATCTGCCATGGCCTGCTGTGAATACAAACGCTCACATTATTTGAAATCCTGCGCTGAGTTTTTGACATTTTACGGCCGTGAATCAGAGCAGAAAGGTCCTTTGTGAACGTTCAACCTTTTCTATGATAAGGGCTGAACATTCATAAAAAGCATTGATAAGTCAGGGTCTGGGGCGACAGGGTGATGATTGAGATCCTATCCAGGGCAGTGTATATCATGCTCTATGGACACAGTAAGGGATTGAGATCCTATCCAGGGCAGTGTATATCATGCTCTATGGACACAGTAAGGGATTGAGATCCTATCCAGGGCAGTGTATATCATGCTCTATGGACAGTAAGGGAGGGGGACTCAAGGACAGACTGTCGGGGGAAGGCTATAACGTCAGTGGCAGCCCAAGAATTATGCAAATTCTGTGCCAGGATGACCCGGCCTGCAAGGTGGCTCCTGCCTTACATCGCTGGCTTGCTGGGGGAAGCTAAGCAGGTCTGACTGTGGTTAGTCTTTGGATGGGAGATCATGGTGCTGAAAGTGTTGTTGGAGGACCAGTAGGAGGTGCTCTTCCCTTTGGTCTGATGAGTAATATCACCATCCCCACTGCCCCAGGGCAGAGGCAGGGACTCTGTGCTGTGAGTCAGCGAGCACCGTCCTTCGGCACTAGGTCCTGCAAACTGGCTGCTCTGCATCACCAGGTGGGTGCTACACATCGGTGGTGGATGAGTTGACTCCCACCCCCGCCCCCCCCCCAATGTGAAGCGCTTTGAGTACTTAGAAAAGCGCTATATAAATACAATCTATTATAACACATTTTAATCATGTCGCTGTCACCTTTTAGCTCTTTGAACTGACTGAACCCCGCTGAACCCCAAGGAATCATAAGGATGACAAGTGATTTGTTTGGTTGCAGTCATAATGATGCAGCAGCCCATTCTCAGCCATGCAGACTGACTGCACTATTAGCTCTGTTATTGTTCTTGACTTTATAACCCTTGTGCACGATATCAAAATGACACCGCAATGTTGTTCAGGCTATGAATTTATGATATCTGCCAAGATGATTTCCTCCCACATCTCTCACAGTTGTGTTAGTTCAGTGACAGGATAGGAGTGACACGCTGTGGCTGTTAAGTGCTGGTATAGGCTACTAACTCCTATTTCTTCAGCCAGGAGACTCATCAGTCACACTGATCAGATTCACTGCTAAAGTAAATTATCATCTATAGACGGTTTTCACCAGAGCGCAACCCCACAGCACTTCCTTTTTCTCAGCATTCGGCAAACTGCAGAAATATTCACTTGACATCGTTACTTTTGTATTCGCCGCTCAGCTGTATAGATGTTTTTCACAGAATGGTCAGTCCTGCAGTTGAATGTTTTTTTTTCTTTTATGTCCATAGCAAACACTGCAACAGGAAGTGAGTGTTCAATTTAGAATGTTTTTGTTGTCAAGTTAAAACCGTCTATAGGCATCATTTTCTCTGAATGTAGGTAGCCTTATAAACTACACTTGCTTACATGATTTACACATGTTCACTAAGTGTAAGTACAAACATACTAACTCAGGACTCACTCCCATGTGGGAGTGAGTCACATTTCACATTTTAGTCACATTTTAGTCACATTTTAGGGCTGGTCGCCCTAACATGTCTCCAGCCAGCCTGAGTTCACAGACATGTTGACTGAAAATAGGTTCTTCTTTCTCCTCTGGGTGAGAGGTTGGAAGGGAAGGATACCGTACTGAAAAATAACTGGGAGCTTGATCACATCAACAGTGTTTAGGGGAGTTGTTCAGGCTATGAATTTATGATATCTGCCAAGATGATTTCCTCCCACATCTCTCACAGTTGTGTTAGTTCAGTGACAGGATAGGAGTGACACGCTGTGGCTGTTAAGTGCTGGTATAGGCTACTAACTCCTATTTCTTCAGCCAGGAGACTCATCAGTCACACTGATCAGATTCACTGCTAAAGTAAATTATCATCTATAGACGGTTTTCACCAGAGCGCAACCCCACAGCACTTCCTTTTTCTCAGCATTCGGCAAACTGCAGAAATATTCACTTGACATCGTTACTTTTGTATTCGCCGCTCAGCTGTATAGATGTTTTTCACAGAATGGTCAGTCCTGCAGTTGAATGTTTTTTTTTCTTTTATGTCCATAGCAAACACTGCAACAGGAAGTGAGTGTTCAATTTAGAATGTTTTTGTTGTCAAGTTAAAACCGTCTATAGGCATCATTTTCTCTGAATGTAGGTAGCCTTATAAACTACACTTGCTTACATGATTTACACATGTTCACTAAGTGTAAGTACAAACATACTAACTCAGGACTCACTCCCATGTGGGAGTGAGTCACATTTCACATTTTAGTCACATTTTAGTCACATTTTAGGGCTGGTCGCCCTAAAATGTCTCCAGCCAGCCTGAGTTCACAGACATGCTGACTGAAAATAGGTTCTTCTTTCTCCTCTGGGTGAGAGGTTGGAAGGGAAGGATACCGTACTGAAAAATAACTGGGAGCCTGATCACATCAACAGTGTTTAGGGGAGCTCAGATATGATTCACATCAGCTTTGTCTCTTACAACCAGCAACCTTCAAGTATAAATCACCTTTCTGGCCGGTTGGCCCTTTCCCCAGTCATGCCAGCTCTCAGACTAAGTTGCTGTACTTGGTTTGGCATGCAGAAGTTCCCTGACATTTAGTGTGAGGCAAATAGTGCAGCTGCAAGTCACAGAGCCGTCTAGTTATAGCAGCTTTATTTGGAGTGCAAAATATCCCAAAATATCCCTTCATGCCATTTCTGCTGTAGTGGAGAAACGAAAACTCCTGCAATATTATACATGATATGTGCCCAGGCCTGCCAGGCCAGCAGCGCATTCAAAATGATTTGTATTATTAGTAGGCCTAATGTAATACTACTGTAATGGGTGTCTCTGGATTTTTTTTTCCAGATTCATATACGAAAATCACTCCTCTTTTTGAACTATAGCCTCATCTTCATCAAATTTTAAATAGCTTTTCACGTCTCACGAAATCCAAACCTCGTCATCATCATTATAACACTGCACTGAGTAAAGAAATATGAGCCTATATCTTTCAGATATGCACACATTCTCAAGATGAATGAATAAATAATAAATGAATATGTATGGTTGGAAAAACACACCTTCTGCATGATGCCTGTCAGTATAGTTAGTATATACTGTATACCGGCAATACCGGCAGGGTATGAAAATTAGCCTAGCTGTCTGATGTCGTTTTCCCCCTTCACAACTCCAGATATCAAATCTCTGATAACTAACATCGGTGCTGAATTTCAATGTGAAGGCTCAAGAAAAATCACCACATTCATATTAGGGAATGTCATACTTTTCCCGCGATAATTCCTATTTTTATAGGATTATAATAATCATGTAGAATAGTAGGCTATATAGCCTTACAGGAACCAAAATGAAAAGGCAAAACAGACCTGAACTACACCTCGGAGCATAAACTATCACTCACTCTCATGCCATACAGCTATGAACTATTAAGAACCAAAAGATGCAAATATGACATGCAAACTCAGTCACAGCTAACTCATCCTTTAAATACTTTCTAACGAACGTATCAAAATAAAAGCAGCAGTGCTGTTGACGCCATGCCTTTTTTGTCTGTTCTTACCATTAAGATATTCTTACCTGTTAGTAGGCTAATCGTCCAGTCTCCGCGATGTGTTTCATGCACGCGATGTGTTTCATGCACTTTGAGCCCGGCTCCTGCTAAAAGTTGCGGTTTAATGCGTGCAGCGACGGGGAGAGAAAGTCGGGTTGGGAACAGTTTGCAAAAATTACCGCTTGAAATCCAGCAGCGCTCCGTCGATCCTCCCTTTGAGTTCGATCAACAACAACAACAACAACAACAAACGTGAAGCCGCTAAATTAAGAATAGATTTGACTGTCGGTCTCAGTCAGGGCACAAGACGATGCTTCACTCTGACACACCAATGGCACAATCAGACGCTCAGACTTGTCCAACTCCACTGGCCATGCTGAACGCAAATAGAACGGTGCGCTGAGAGAGAGAGAGAGAGAGAGAGAGAGAGAGAGAGAGAGAGAGAGAGAGAGAGAGAGAGAGAGAGAGAGAGAGAGAGAGAGAAAGGGGGGAGGGAGAGAGAGAGAGAGAGAGAGAAAGAGAGAGAGGGGGGGGGGGGGGAGGGAGGGAGAGAGAGAGAGAGAGAGAGAGAGAGAGAGAGAGAGTTGAGAGAGAGGGAGAGAGTTAAGTGTTTCAGCACCATGGACAGATCCTTTCTGCAGACTGGAGGGGCGCTTTCCAAAACAAGAGGTGCGCTGTGAATAGCGCGGGTCTTTCAGTCAAACACGCACGCTCCCATCCCTCCCACGCTCCCCATCCCGGTAATCATCTCTTCCAAAGACCGGGAAAAGGTTCCAGTCTGTCAAGAAAGAGCAAAACCTCACGCCATCTCAACAGTTTCTACCCCATGCCGGCCATGGCAGTGGTGGGGCTCACAAACAAGCTCCTTGCCCCTCACTGACTCTGGCACCTCCCACCCTTCTGCGCCCCACACACACACACACGCACGCACACACACACACACACACACACACACACAGACACGCACACACACACACACACACGCACGCACACACACACACACACACACACACACACACACACACACACACACACACTGCACTGATCTTCTACACAGGAATCTCCCCACAGTGTGTAACTATGCTATTCTGTCAATAGTGCAATTCATGTGCAATACAAACTTATTAGCCTACTGCTGCTACTTCTCATGCACGCTGTACATATTTTGTTAAATATAATTTTTTAGGCTACCACACTTATTTCATTTAGGCTACTTGTTTATCTTTACATCTGTTAATATATCTTTTATACCTAATATATTTGTTTATATGTTGTATAGTTCTCCTAATTTATTGTGTGTTCCTATGTACGTTACTTGTGCACCAACCACACCAAGTCAACTTCCTTGTACAGTATGTGCAAACCTTGGCGAAATAAATAATTAAATTCTATTCCATTCTATTCTAAACAAACACTGTTGTCAGTACACCCTAGAGAAGGAATCTCACCAAACTCCTGTCAAGATATTTTGTGCACCATATCCCCTGAATACAAAACCACACATCAGAGCAGACTGACAATTTTCATACTTTATTTATACACAGTATCCTTCATACCACAATTAACAGAGGAACAAGAAGAATCTGATTAACAAAAGCAGGGGCAGTGAAAGGGAAAAACATACAAATATCCCTGTGGCTCTATAACTGCAGCCTGTAGTGGTGCTGAACCCTGGCTAGCCTAACATTGGTCGGCTCACTCTGATGCAGATTCTCAATGTGAGACATGTAAACATTCATTTTTCTCTTAGCCTTTTAAAATCTCAACTTTGGTCCAAATGTGCAACATCAGTCAACAGGTGAAGTGAATAATTGAGGGGTGAAGGTACAGGGTGCCGATTGCAAAGCGGTGCACACTGAAATGAACAGCAACATTTCACCACATTTAGCTCCAAAGCACGTTTAAAAAAAAAGTGGTGTGAATTTTTTTTAAGTCAATTTTTTTATACCAGATTTACAGCAATATTTGTGAACTTCATCATATTTACATTTCTTGTAAAAAATATTAAATATAAATCTTAAATGTAAATATTAAATGGTAAATTTTAATCTTAAATCTAAATGTGAAATGTTAAATACTAAATGTGTGCTTGGTGAAACTACTGTCAATATTTAGCAAGTAGGCAGGTGTGTGCCTCTTAACTTTACATCAGTGCCTATGACATCATCAGTGATGTCATAAGATGATTTTGGTCTCATGACATCACTGATGACATCATCAGTCTTATGACATCACTGATGACATCATCAGCATGTGTGTGTGTGTGTTGCTCACTCACAATGCACAATTGTTCAAGTGACATGCGGATGACATCACTTTCAGTTGAGTGACATCACTTCCTGGACAAAAATCGCAAAGCCCACTCGTTCCCTTTTAGTTATGATGGTGATGATGATGTGGTGAAATGTTGCTGTTAATTTCAATGTGCACCACTATACAATCACCAGCCCGTATGAAGGGCCATGTTATATACATGTAGCCTCCCTAAATTTGGCAGTTTAAGAAGCCTCACTGAAGTAGTTTTGTGGGCCTCAGTAGCCCACTATAGTCTCCGCTCAGGACGATGCTGCTCGACACACCTGCTCCAATGCTAAAACACTCAGTTTGGCACCGGTAAACAAAAAGCCAATATTAGCCATTTACATGTACATAATAGTTTATTTGTCTGTGTATGATAGGTTTGTGTTCTTGCACTCCAAGCCAAACAGGACTTAATTAAACTGGGAGGGCTACACGACAGCCAGGAGGAGAAGACGCCGAGGAGAAAAGCGCGAAACGGCTAGCGGGGTTGTCTCATACTGTGCGACAAGGTGGGAAACTCCATGCTCCACACCCAGGGTTTCTCTGTAGCATGCAAGGGCCTTTCTCATGCTTAGATCAGGCCCCGCCTCCTCACACATGCACACGATAGAAGCAAGAAAACACGCTGGGTGAGCCGCTGAAATCCTCACGTCTCCAATTCAGCTGCAGCTAAAGAAGGATTCAGCCCTGAGACGACCAAGGCAAAAGGGCGTTCAACCACAAGGGGGCGTTCAACTATTCCACGCAGCGCTGTGTCAAACATAGTAGGTGCTGCATATTCTCTATGACGTCGGTTAGTAGAAAACAATGGATAAATAGTGGAAAGACATGAAGGTTTGCCGATACCAAAGCTACCAAAGATTCAGCGAAATGTTACCGTATATTCCCGGGGGGTCATCTAAACAAAGACATGTTCAAACCATCTAAGGTAGTAAAAGCACATTCAGTACGTGGTATAAAATCTGTGAGTAATTTCAATTTTTTTAAACATCTCTTTTGAAACATATTTACAAAACGGGTTGACATGTGGGGCAGACCTCTCTCCGGACATACGAGTTCAGTAAGCAAGAACGTAAAACAACACAAACTTTTTCCTCGACAATTAGAAAGTAATACACATTTCTTCGGAATATGACTTTCAAAAACATACAACAATTATATATTAACATACTGTATATTATCGTAATACTAAGATTTACAATGATACCAGACGTGTACTGCGTCTACTGCTCATATACAGTGTCAGAAAATAAGCATGCGACAGAGATCTGCTTTGTGCATTTGGAAATAGCATCTTTATCGTTTGATCAAAATGTGGTCTGAATGTGGTTTCTGACCCTATCCTGAATGCTGTCGTACACCCACCGTACGCAACATCTACTCTACTTTGTAACCGTGAGCGTACGACGATAATGTGAATTCCGTCTCTCCAGGTGAGTCAAGATAGAAGAATTCACTTCCTACAAAAAGGACTCGTGTTGAGAAAACTGATACGGTATAGCTATTCTGTGAGACCTGCAATAAAAATATCTTGTTCCGTTTTCTACTTTGGCACTCACGTTAACGGTCGACTATCATTTTCTTCTGGTATATAAATATAATATGCATGTGTAGCAGTTCAGAAAATGGCAGCAAAGTAAGGAGAGGAAGTCAAGCAGGGATCAGAACAATACATGTGCATTGCGGCTTGTTGCATGGTGAGAGAAGGACGATGAGTGGGGACGAGGAGGAGTGTATCTTTACATCAATACCTAGGGTAAAGGCATAATGGGTTAGTGCTCGGTACACAGATTCTTACACAAGAAAAGGTGGGGAGAAGGTGCCATGTTCAGTCTGTACGAACACGCCTATGTACTTTTGCGTCCCAACATTCACAGTTTTAACGCTTGCTTACCCTACTACTCCCCACTCGCTCTCCTCTGTATCTCAGTACACAGACATTGATAGCTAGTTGACGGAACAACGATAAGAGTCTTTTCGACACCAGGGCATTTGGGGGCCGGTGATGTTTTGGGAGTTCTGGAGGGATCTTGTTGCAGTCCAAGACGGTCCCTGTCTGTCTTTCTCTCACCACCCCCCCCCCACCCCTCTCTCTCTCTCTCTCTCTCTCTCTCTCTCTCTCTCTCTCCCCCTCTGCTTTCTCCTCATACCACGCTGTGCAGGGACGGATGGAGGAACTGGGGGTTGATGTAGGAGAAGCCGGCGAACTCGCTCTGGTCGATGTTGGCGATGACCAGCTGGTCGGGCGGGGTCAGCATGGGCTGGGTGCGCGTGAAGAACTTGTCAAAGTTCTCCGCCGCTTTGCCGCACTGTGATGGGGCGAGAGCAAAGAGAGGAAAAACTCATTTAACTCAAGACTGTTACATTTCATGTAGATTCAATGTAAACTCATATTTAACTCGGACTGTAAATTTCATGTAAATTCAATGTAAACTCGTATTTTACTCGGACTGTAAATTCACGTAAACTCACTGCCTATTTAACGTCTATTTAACTCAGACTGTGAATTCCATGTCAATTCAACGCAAATTAATATTTAATATCCACGGAACACTCCTCCACTCATGTACATATTGTATAATATTTGATTTGATTGCACTTGCAACGTTGCGATTGTCTTTAAGTTATCTTTCCTACTTCTTTATCTTTGTATATTGACCTGACCGCTACGCTGCATACAGACACTAAGACAAATCTCTCGTATGTAACTTGCATACTGTGGCAATAAAAGTGATTCTGATTGTGATTCTGAAGAACCGTGTCAGAGACGTGCAGAGAGCGAAAAGGAAAGGTGCTGCTGGGATTGAGCGAGATCAGTCAGCGGTTTGCTCTCTTGACAGGCACAACACGAGATAAGCAGTTTGGTTTAACGTAATGGAATTGCAGATCAGTGATTAAAAAAGCCTTTTCATCGTGAGGCTCCTAGTAGAAAGCAGCCCATCCACAGTCCTAGAGGCCAGGTGGTGCAGTGCAGGGCCTGTCACCATGTCACCATGTCACAGCCTGAGGTGTCTTCATTAGATTAGGATCTAACCCTTAGCAGCCACAGTAGAGGTCATGGTGAGCTGGAGGCTGTTGTGTGTCTGCTGCAGCTGAGCACAACTCATATGACTGTAGGTCATCATGTACAGTTTAGTGTTAGCTACAGCATGCCGTGTTCTAAGCAGACCGGATCTCATGCAGCAGACATGAAACAACGCTCATCCATAAGAGACTGGACTTGGAATTTGTGACCAAAGACTTGACTTGGATTCTACCTCAAAGACTTGATTCTTGACTTGGACTTGCAAAAAAATGACTTGTGAGCACCCGCAGCAATATTGTCAGTATTAAACCGGTCGGCGGTGCAACAAAAAGGTTGGGGACCCCCCTGCTCTAGTAGACCCCTAGACCGAGGCAACGGCCATAGTAAGCATGGTTTGCCCAGGGCTGCTGCAGCGCTGTGACAATATGAAAGCTGCAAAACATAATGGTGTTACATATTAAGCCTGCAATTTCCAGAGCGAGCTTATATCCACTTTTATTATTTGGCTACAAAACAAATCTATTTACTATGTCCTTCAATGCCTGTCTCAGTATCTTGGGATCCATATCAGCACATGAAATATCCCATAATAATGTGGAAAATATGAGCCATAATAAAGCCTGAATGAATCCTTTGTGCGCGAGTCCCTTCAGACCCATTAATGACGCAGCCTGTGCGCTCGGAAGTATGATATACCTCACACTGCCCCCGCCCCCAGACCCTCCCCCACCCCCTCCACCCATTCTGTGAAGAGAGAGACTGCTACATCCGCTGTGTAACCCCCCATTTACTGTGGCCCTTGTGTGTTAGTGAAAGTAAGGGGACTCTGCTCTTAGCGGGCTATTTTTACTCCTTGGCAGCAGTGGCTGCTTTGCTGTAGGCACAGTGGGCACTGAAGGCAGAGAGAGAGAGAGGGAGAGAGGGAGAGAGAGAGAGAGGGAGAGAGAAGGAGAGAGAGAGAGAGAGGGAGAGGGAGAGAGAAGAAGAAAGGAGCCCAGAGTGTTTGTAGTGACAGGAGG
>NC_139644.1:12494929-12512429 GCF_964638095.1 Poromitra crassiceps
ACCAGCCCGGCGGACACTCACCAGGCAAGACCGCGGCTTCGCTAAACCCCCGCCTCGGGCCTAGCGGAGCCGACGTGAGACACAAACTACAAGGGCTTCCAGAGGAGCGGACTTTCTCTCAAAACAATTGAAAATCACCAAGCTGAGCAAGCAGATCGATTTTATTTCATCAGAGCCGAAGGCAGCAACACAAAAGACTGATGGAAATAA
This sequence comes from Poromitra crassiceps, assembly GCF_964638095.1. Classification (NCBI taxonomy): domain Eukaryota; kingdom Metazoa; phylum Chordata; class Actinopteri; order Beryciformes; family Melamphaidae; genus Poromitra; species Poromitra crassiceps. The sequence goes on from NC_139644.1 coordinate 12,495,140, forward strand.
CAGAAGAGAAGGTAAGCCCCACTAAACTGGTAATCCAGCATTGACAGAAAGTATCATTCCACACACAGTAGACACGATTCTGTCGTCTGCAGTGTTTTCACGTCACCGTATGGTACCTGCTGGAACCTCAACAAAGCAGGGACCAAAACTAGCACGACTCAACCCCGACTCAACCCGGGCTGTCCAGGTTTTTGATCGGTGGAATGAGACAAAAAAGCGAGTCGAGCTGGGCGGGCCCGCGCTGATACCAGCGGTGGAAATGGGCCAAGAGACAGGTAGGTGGTTGAGTGACAGAGACAGATAGGTGGTTGAGTGACAGCGACAGGTAGGTGGTTGTGACAGAGTTACTTATAGAGGAAACAGCTGTTAAGGTTCTTCAAAGCTCACATTTTGTTCCCACATTCCATCTTTGCTTCTCTTCTCATGACATCATTGCATCAGTGACGTTACGCTCAGGTAGTCTCACATTCAAACTCACACTCTTTTCATCATATTGGAACTGATGAAAATAGTAACAGGAAATTGCAGTGCCTATTCAGAGCAATTTCTTTTGATTCCGCGGCCATTTTGAATTTGGACCATAAATCATTTTGCAAACGAGCTGTGAAGCAAACAATGGGAGCGAGTCAAGTCAATATCATCTCTTTTGTCACGTTTTCCAATAGCTGAGATGACAAATGACATCTCTAGTGGTGGCATGCGGCTACAGGGCGTAATGTCATCATAAATGACGGTGGGGTATGTTATTAAAAGACTCGATCAGCCTGCGCCTGAATGGAAAATTGAATCTCTTCTGGTGCGTAAATTGAATCTGAAAACCCATTTCCTTTTTGGTAAATAAGATGGACACTCGTGACGCTGATACGGTGTGATGATGTCACAGAATGGGTGCCCATGAATTTGAATGACAGTTTTGAGAGAACACGTTACTAATGTACCATGCAAAATAGTTCAGTGGTTGATTCCCTGCCTGCCAACACGAGGGTTGCAGGTTCGAGCCCGGGTGTTGGTACAGTACCTCTGGCTTGGTCAGGCGTCCATATAGGCGCAATTGGCCGTGTTGGTGGGTGGAAAAGCGGATTAAGGGTATGTGTTCTAGTCGCTGCACTAGTGCCTCCTCTTGTCATCAGTCAGTCAGTCGGGTTGCCTTTTCGGGGAGGGGAACTGCGGGGAATAGCATGATCCTCCCACGCGCTACATCATGCAGCGTGAAACCCCTCGCTGTCAGGTGAAAAGAAGCATCTGGCGACTGCACATGTATCAGGGGAAGCATGCGCTACTCTACAACTCTCCCCAGAACCCCAGTAATCCTCACCCTCCCAGACCTCAAGTGACGCTCGAGCGATAGATGCTAGAGAGCTCCTGGGCTTTAGCCTCCTTGCTAGAGGGTTCGTCTCCCATGCTGGAGGTTCCTGGTTGGATCCCCAGCTGCGGGGGCACTACACAACGCGGGGTTAGATCTGTTCATATACAGACATGTCGAGGAAGGTCATATCTGACCATAGGCAGTGTTCAATTCACGTAGTACTTACGCCCTTGCAGATGGACACAGCCTCTTTAGTCATGGACTTAGGGTAGGACACGTTGTGCTCCATGATAGACTGGAAGAGCTCGTCCTCGTCCTCTCCGTCAAACGGTGGCTAAGGAGGAGAGACAAAGCGTCAGTTACAACCTCGCACCTGTCCAAAGAGATTTCAATCGTACATCATAGTGGTTCTGTACCTGTCCATAGACAGACTGTATGTGAAGTTCCTGTATGCGTGTGATCCTTCAGGGAGGGGAAAGTATCTCCTGCAAACTGTTGCCAGGAAACTGGACATCGTAACAACACCACATTTTCTCTGAAGTGATGCATCATTCGTTCAATTTAGAAAGAACAGGTGCATTTCTGTAACTGTATGAGTCACTCGCCATTTTTCCTTTGACACTTCCTGTCACAAGATACAATACACACTACTACTGTACTACTAGTACTACTACTACTACTACACTCAGTCAGACTGTCAAATGCCACAGAGAATGAATCATGTAATTGTATTTATTATTTCCAATTAAATTAAGCTGTCATGATGAATCGGGAAGGGAACTGCAGTCAAAGCCATAACCTCTGCATTATAAATACTGCAGCTAACATGGTACAGTATGAATATGGCCAAAATGACAATCTCAATTATTTTTGCTAGATATTGTGATAATTAATTCCAATTATTAGTTTTCATAATTTGAGGAATAGATATTATTTCACTGCACTTTTTGGCATGTATATAAACATCTAAGCTATTTTCACCTACAGCAGACATTCTAAATGAAATGAAATTTCTTCACTGTTGATCTTCTCAATATGTATTATTTGTGGTACCTAATATACTATGCAGCAATTATAATAATTATACAACCCCAGTACATGGATGACAAAACTCTCCTGTAGACCAGGACCGGTACAGTAAAAGAGCATAGTACCTGTCCTGCCAGCATCTCATACAGAAGAACTCCATAAGCCCACCAGTCCACTGACTTCCCATAGGGCTGGTACGCTATGATCTGGAAGGACAAAAATAAAGACTTCAAGACTTGGAACACACACACACACACACACACACACACACACACACACACACACACACACACACGCGAACCTGTCTCAACTCTGTCATAAGCACTTTAGCTACAGTCAAGATTGAATACTGCAATACCGAGCGCAACCAGGGACAACCAAGGGCATCGGAGAAGATGCAAAAACAACGTTAACAGCGATACATGAAGAAGAATTTTTCTCATCTAAACTCCAAGTGCATCGACCACCATTAAATACAGTGAGCTATTTTCAGCTGCAAAGGCACTTTCTACTACCATCCAATTTACCAGCCCACACCTCCCACGCACACATGCACGCGCATGCACACGCACGCATGCACGCACACACACACACACACACACACACACACACACACACACACACACACACACACACACACACACACACACACACACACACACACACACACAATTATGCAGAGATGTTCGTACATATTGTACAAAGGTGCACAACCAAAGAGCTACAGTAAATCACAGCTGCACTACTGTAGCCTTTGAGAGTGGCAGAAATGCATCACTTTTAAAACACTCTCAAAATTACAATTCAATAGAAAATACAGATTAGAGGTATTCCTCAGGTCCATTCAAAAGAAGGGACTGCGGGTCCGGGTCGGGTCTGGTACCGTTTGCCGCAGGTCTCGGGTCTCTGACATTGAAATGTCAGCTCTATTAGGAGCCGAGTGGACCCGGCGAGTGGCTGTCACAGCTGCCAATCCGCCCTATTTTATAATTGCCAGATTTTTACGGGGCCATAAAGACCCGAGATCCGTCTCGGGTTTCTCTCCTCTCTCTCCTCTGGGACATGCACCGGGTCGGGTCTGTAATATCTCGGGCAAAAATGGGTGGAGCCAGACAGGATTGTATGTCTTGGCTGTGGTTCCTGCCTCTCTCTCTCTCTCTCTCTCTCTCCCCTGACAGACACTCAGAGAGGAAACCCTGTAACGGCTCTGTATCCTGACAAAGCCTTTGCCCCCAGCGGGATTCTTTGCTTGAATGACAATCATTTACAAGCCTGACATGTTCTCCACGTCCAATCGACCGACCAATAAGATGGATGGACGGACTACCGGCAATCTAGTTTTCTCACTTTGACGATGAAGCTGAAGTACGTTTGTTTAAGGTTCCCTATTGCAATGTGATGGTGTGAAAACCATCACTGATCCGGTGACTAAGTTTTTTAATATGGCGTGTGGGACTTGGTGTTGTCACGCAGACTTGGTGGTGGTGGGGGGACTCTGGAAATAGACCCTTCTAGTTGAGCTTTTCTGGGAGAAAGCAGGAGACAGGGCTCCCCTCGCTGCCCACCTGTGGGACACCGTACTCCCTCATGAGTCAGAGGAGACAGAGGCGGAGTGGACGCACACACACACACACACAAACAGACACACACACACACACACACAGAATAGCAGGCCTGTCAGCTTGCGGCTGAATACCTCCATCAATACAACCTTGGGGCAGAGAAACGTGATAAAGTGGAGAAGCCGTGTATCCAGGGATTTGGAGAAGAGAAGGTACTCAGGATTTGGATAGATATCGATTGGATATTTCACTAATAAGGTCTCAATCTTCTATAGACGGTTTCAACTTGACAACATAAGCATTCCAAATTGCCCCTAGCTGACTTCCTGTTGCGGCGTATACAGTCTAAGATGCTAATACAACAGCTGACAGGAAATAAGCTAGGTTTCAAACGCCACAGGTTTCTCCCTAGGAGGCTGAAATGTGGCATGGCGGTCAAGTGTGTGAGTGTAAAGGTGTGTGTTCGTGTTCACGCCAATTGGCTAAAAGGGGGCAGTGGGCGGGGCAGATTTCTGAAATGCAGGGTGACAGAGGCAGAGTAGGGCGGGTGTTGCCCCTGCCATCCTGCATCAGCCACTTTGCCTCAAATGTAAATGTAACCATTTTTTTTTAACCCATTGATACCTGATGCAGCATTTGTGAACCGCGTCACGCGGTTCGTGGTCTTAAAGGGATACACACGCAAATGCTGCATCAGGTATCAATGGGTTAATCTGTGCTCGTAAACAATTGCAACAATCCATAATGTAGTTGACGAGGGAGACAAAGACATTTGATCCCCCACATTGTGCCCTGTCTCCCCCTGCTTCCCCATATGAGACGTTCTCTCCTCACCTCCGGGGCGATGTAATCAGGCGTGCCGCAGAAGGTGCGCGTGCTCATGCCTTCGTACATGTTCTCCCTGCACATGCCGAAGTCGGCGATCTTGATGTGACCCTCGGAGTCCAGCATCACGTTGTCCAGCTTCAGATCCCTGCGGGAGAGACAACAGGGGCGTTGTTGTGCATCTTTTTTTGTGTGTGTTTGCTCTGGACTAGAGACGATATGAAGATTTCACATCACGATTGTGGTGACCAAAATTATCACGGTTATCAGTATTATCACGGTATTGTTAACATGTGCTGAAAAAAAGTACTAATACACTCACGTAAATCATTTCACCAAGTTTTATACTGAAAACTCAGAGGCAAATAGGACTGATAAACTCACTGAAATCATGTCATCTGCATCTGGGAGACGGTTGCGAATTTTGCTTGATGATGGACAGTATTTACCGTGTTTTTCAAAGCGCTGTAATCACGGCAACACGGTAATCAGGGTACCACGGTTTTAATGATAATGAAAATGTGAAACGATGCGTTATCGTCAGGAATTTTATCACGTTATCATTAAAACCGGTTATCATTTTCATCTCTACTCTGGACAAGTCTGCGTATGGCAAACCATTTGAACATTTAAGAGCTAAGTTTGTCGTAATTACATTGTGACTACTCAGATTTTTCATCAAGATATCGATAACGTCATTCTTCCGAGTCCAAAAGAACATTGCCATTGATGTGTATGTGGTTTCTCAAATTCAGTTGCGCAATTCACATTGCAGATATCTGGGATATCTGCAACTGAATTAACAATAGTTGTGATTCCAGTTCAAGAAATACAACTCATTCTGACTAGTACTTAATTTAATATATCTCTAATGACAAACACCATACACATGAATGGCAAAAGTGATGTAATTTGTCCTAGGAAGAATGACGTTGTGGATATCTGAAGTGTTGTTTTGACTAGGAAAAATTTAATGACTGATATCCAGTAGCTTAAAACATCCTTTCCAGACTATAGAGGAACACATAAATACTATGAATAATTGTTAAAACACCAGTGCTTCTCTCCACCACTGCGATCTCTTCTGTCTGAAGCAGTTTATCTACACTGGGTGACAGACTTGGCTGTGTTTCCCAACAAAGAAGCTTCTTAAGGAGTTAAGAAGGCTCCAAAGAAGTGTTTCCCAAACGCCTTCTTAACAGCCTTCTTAACACATCGCTAAAGAAGGCTCTTAAGAAGGGTTCTGTGAAAGGTGCTATATAAATCCACAACATTCTTATTATAAAAGGAATCCATTCTGATTAGAGGAATATAGCCTACGGTAAAACATTTAAAACACAAGTAACCATATTACATAGAGGATAGATTTTCAAGTGTTCCCCAATTTTAAACACTAAAGGGTGCATGAAAGAAAGGAAAAAGGGAAAAACACAACAGTGGACACTTATCTCCTTTTACCTGACGCGGCTGAATCTGCGAGTGTTTCGTCGTTAAGAAGGTGTTAAGAATGCCCCAGACCCTTCTTACAAAACCTTCTTAACGAAAGATCATCTTAGGCTAAGAAGCAATCGGGAAACGCGTTGGCTTTGTTGGCTTCTTACGGGAGCCTTAAGAAGGGTCAAAGAAGCTTCTTAGCGCTAAGAAGCTTTTGGGAAACGCATGCCTTCTTAACGAAAGATCATCTTAGGCTAGTAAGAAGCAATCGGGAAACGCGTTGGCTTCTTACGGGAGCCTTAAGAAGGGTCAAAGAAGCTTCTTAGCGCTAAGAAGCTTTTGGGAAACGCAGCCAAAATCATTTCCTGCTCTAAAATCAGTATTCCCTGACCCCTGCTTTCTCTGCGTGAGCTCCTTTTTACGTGTTTCACGTGTGACTTCTTCATTCTTCCGTCGCTGCTTTGTCTTCCCCTCGTTCACCTGCCAGACGTATCTGTCTTCAATCACAAAGGCGAGTCGGGGACGTCAGACAGAAGGCTGGCGGGGCGAAGAATGGCTGTGCGTCTTTAGCGGAAATCTTCAAGAAGCACGGGGTGACCTTAGCCCCTGTCTCTCTGTCGTTTCACATTTTTCCTTTGGAGCTAAACGTACGCGCCCCATTGCCTTTTTTATCTGGCTCTCTCTCATTCCCTCTGTCTCCCTTTCTCATTCTTCCTGTCCGTCTCGCTGCTGCTTTCTTTGCCACCTCCGCGCTGTCTTTCTGTCACTATCACCGTGATCTCCCACTTCTCTTGTTCTCTGTCTGCTTCACTCTGCCCATCAGTCTGCCTGTCTAAACTAGTGCACCATCCAGAAAATCCAATTCCCTATCGGTGCCCTTTATCTACCACCATGTTTTCCTTCAATGTTCTCCTCCTCATCCTCCTCCGTTTCTTATCGATTTTTCTTGACCCGTTTGTTCTCCCTTTTCTCTCTCTTCTGTCTCTCTAACGAGTCACACGTCATTTCCTTCTCGACACACAAAACTGCATTGAACTTGAAGGTTTGTTAGAGTCAAATGAATCTGTTCACAACACAATTTACCGTAAAATGGTTGAAACTGCCTTTCCCGCAAAACCATGTCAACGAGGGCACTTCCATCTTGGAGTTGTGGTGAACATGGTACCTCATTAGAACTGGTTTCCTAAAGTGTACACGCCGTCTGACTGTGATCCTGTCCAGGAGAACCTTTGTCAATTGTCATGCCCTGGTCATCCCTGTCTCTCACTCCACTTTCAACTGTCTAATAAAGGCGACAATTCCCAAAAGCGGCTTACAGAAATGGTTCCACTCTGGATCAGGATCACCCACCTGTAGATGATGCCCTTCCGATGCAAGAAGAACAAACCCACAGCGATCTCTGCAGCGTAAAACCTGCAAACATTGAGAACATAATTACGTCCACACAGCAGTGAAAACTCTCACTCAATCATGCTCATGTGACATGTCATCTTCATTTACAAATGCAATCCACATGTCCGATATAAGAATGCAATACACAAGATATCCCTTACCCTAACAAGATATCCCTAAAAATTAAATAATGATCAATCTTTACTGCCCGACTTGCCCTTCAGGCAGTACCACCGCTTAGTACCCCCCACCCTCCCCCACCCTTCCTTGTGTGTCTGTGTCATGTCTGTCTGCTGTCTGTTGCACCAACGCCCCCCCCCCCCCATAGTATTTAGTGTATAGTGTCATCTTTGTCAGGTATTTGTTCACTAATGTCAGTATTATTAGAACTAGGGGTGCAGCAAGCGGGAACTGTAGAACAGCGAAACGCAGAACAACATTCGGACAGTCATCCTTCTCGGTAATAGGTACCAAATTATGGAACACATTACCACCAGAAATAAAAACATTGACAGAACTCACCGTATTTAACACACAAGCAAAACAATGGCTGAAACTGAAACAAGCCTGTGAACATTGACTTTTAGTATTGTACTATTTTAGTTTTCTGTCCTTATTTGTTTTGTGTTTTTGCTTTTTGTTTTTGTCTTTATTTTGTTCTGTTTTATATGGTTCGTTTTTAACATTTTGGTACCGTTTTAATTTTTCTCTTGAACTTTTGTTTTAAAGGCCTAACCAGGGACAGGGGTTGCAAATTAGCCTTGGCTAGAAACCTGTATGCATGACATCTCTTTTGTAGGTCATATGAAATAATGTTCTATGCATTTGTCCCTGCTCAATAAACGAATAAATAAAAATATTACTTTCTAGCACTGGAGATAGGTCTGTCTATGTGAGACCATTCACTGGGTTGCCAGAACGCTATTAGTAGGCATTTATTTATTAGGTAGGCAAATAATTATTGTCCCAGTAAAGTGGATTCAGTTCTAAAAGGAGCTGGATGGATCGTACATATTGTACGTCAACTTTTCAGAAGGGCGAAGGGTAGCGGAAGTAATATAGTAAATTAGCGAGTAACGCAACTAATTACTTTTGATACCAAGTAATAAGTAAATTCATTTCATTACTTTTTAAAGTAATAACAAAGTAATAACTAACTGATCACATTGTCTGAGTAACCTGCCCAACACTGAACAAGAGAGTGCCACCACGCTCCGTGTCAGTATGGACCCAGGTGTGCAGTGCAGAGTGTCCTTACACTGCCTGAGGCTCCTTGAACTTCCCCACACGCTGGATGTGGTACATGAGGTCCCCTCCGTTGATGTACTCCATCACAAAGTACAGCCGATCCTATACGCAAAAGAGGAGGAAGAGTTATCGGCCAATAAGCAGCTCCCAAATGGTTTAAAACACCAACCGCACAATGACGAAATGCATGCACACACTACAAAAAAAGTCAGTGCGTTACCATTAGAAAAATAAAGGTTATACTGTATATATTTACGTTGAATGAACTCAGTGGAACAACAGAAATGCTCCAGTCTTTCAATATAACGTCTGGGTCACTTCACATTCCACCTATCATACGTCAGGCGGAGCTTTCATCAGCCATTTTATTTTTCTTAATAAAAGGCCTTTTGAGTCACCCTCTCTCTGCACAGTGACGCCATACTGGTTATTTAGTATTCAAGGGTGGTCTCAACTCAGTCGTATCAACTTGCCCTGCAGGGGGCACTGGCGAGAGAATCAATGCGAGCAACAACAAAGGTAAATACAGGCATAACGGGAGACAGGATATGCAAACAAGTATGTTACACGGTATACATGTTATACGGTATACATGAATACATACAGGCAGACAGACGCCAAAGCACACTCACACTGTTATAAAACTGTGTTTTGTGAGCAAACAGGGTTCTATTACCAGCTCATGAAAGAAGAATGGTACTTAGGCCATGTTCACATTACGGGCAAATCCGATTTGCTGATAAAGTCATTAATCATCATTATCTTGATTGGTTTCCCAAATCTGATTTGGGAGTGTGTCCGCACTGCCACAAATCTGATTCTCAAGTCGGATCTGTGTGTCCAGACCTACACAGCCTATCTGCATTGTTTGCTATGGTAATGACGTGGGCATCAGTAAATATACGTACTTTGGTGACGTGGTTTTCCTGCGCAGAAGCATTTGATCATGAGTTGCGTGTGATGTTCAAATCAGATTTGGTGGATCTGCGTGTCCGCACTCAAGTCACATCAGTCGAAAGCAGATTGGAAACTACCTCCATATGTGGTTTGGGACAAGTGACGCAAATCAGACTTGGAGCATCCAGACTCATAAAACCAATCTGGATAAAGTCATTAATAGGTCACTAAAGTTCACAAATCAGATTTGGCCTCCTAGTCTGAACATGGCCTTAGAAGACATTCTCTAAAAGATCATCATTTTGTGAGTGTGAGTGTGTGTGTGTGTGTGTGTGTGTGTGTGTGTGTGTGTGTGTGTGTGTGTGTGTGTGTGTGTGTGTGTGTGTGTGTGTTTGTGTGTGTCTTGTCCTACAGGAGCTACTGAAACGGGACCAATTATGCTAATTTACAGTTCTATATGTTACTTTTTGTACCCATGAAGTGGATACTGACGGCTATCTTGCATTACAGTATAACTGTATATATCAATCTGCCATGTTATCATCCTGTGTGTTTCTTATGTGTATGCATTATTATGGTTGCCGTCTGGGCACTCATGTAACTGACTGACTCCCAGCATTTGACTGCACTATTACTGTTTATGTCCTTTGCATACTTTTATTTATGTGGACATAAATAAATATTTCAAATGTGTGTGTGTGTGTGTGTGTGCGTGTGCGTGTGCGTGTGCGTGTGCGTGTGCGTGCGCGTGTGCGTGCGCGTGCGTGTGTGTTTGTGTGTGTCTTGTCCTGCAGGAGCTACTGAAACGGGACCAATTATGCTAATTTCCAGTTCTATATGTTATTATGTTATTTTTTTTTTCTGGGATTCTGCTCTAGCTTTGCATGATTCACATTTCAAAGAAGTCGTGTTTATCATCATAATCATCATATATAAAAGGGAGTAAGTGGGCTCTGTTTGTCTGTTTGTCTGGTAGAGTGAATTATGACATCACCTACTCAAGGCTGCCTCCATACGATCCCATTGGTTGGGTATGGTTTGACCAGTGTAAGGGGCTAGGAGGTCTATCCATCTGACATCAGCCAGAGCCGTGTTTTCAACGTTTACCTCATTATTTTAAACTTTGTTCACGTTTAATTATGAACATCCAACATTGTAACGGTATAAATATGACACAAAATATGGAAAAACATAATAGGTCCCCTAGACAACTACAACAACAAAATCAAATTGGTACACGTTGTAAACGCAAAACATTCATCTCTGGAGTGACAAATCCTTCCTTCTGCTTTGTGACGACTGAAAGAACATTGGTATGTTCCTAACATTTCCTTTTTCAAAAGAGCTGCAGTAAAGATGGGGTCTTCTGAAACGATGGTATCTGTACGCACCACAGTCTGGAAGCAGGAGTGCAGCTGTGTGAGGAAGTGCGGCTTGTCTCTCTGGGCCAGGACTCTCTTCTCCACCATGGTACATTCCACATCGTCGTCCTGGATCACCACGTCTTTCTTCAGGATCTTTATGGCGTACAGCGCCTCCGTCGACTTCATCTCCGCCAACATTACCTACAGTTGACGAAAACGCCACGGGTCAAAGGTCACAAAGTCATGAAAGACTTGACGCGTTACTTTGACGAAACGCTAATCCACTGCTCTTATTTTTTATTTCTCATACCCGTTATGGTCACTGAAATAAGAATTTGAAAAGGCAAAATCTCCAGTCTGTGGCGCTGAATCAGATTTCTCCACCTTTGAATATACAGTAGACTTGTATTGTGCTAATGCTGAGTCTGCTGTTACACACTACATGTGGTCTGAACTACACGTGAAGTCTACATGCATCTCTTTCTCTTCTACTGTTTGAAATCAACAAGGTCACTATTAGGCTACTAATCACACTAAAGGTAAAGGTAAAGTCCCACTGATTGTCACACACCTGAGTGTGCAAATTTGTTCTCCGCATTTCACCCATCCCCTGTGGGAGCGGGGAGCGGCAGCAGTGCCGCGCTCGGGAATCATATGGTGATCTAACCCCCCAATTCCAACCCTTTGATGCTGAGTGCCAAGCAGGGAGGCAAATGGGTCCCATTTTTATAGTCTTTGGTATGACTCGGCCGGGGATCGAACTCACAACCTCCCAGTCTCAGGGCTCAGTGACTCAAACCACAAGGCAATACCGCCACCCACAGGCATAGAAGAGTAGCGCAACAATTAGACTCTATGGTTGCGCTACTCTTCTATGCCTGTGGGTGGCGGTAGCACTCAACAAGAGCCGTATGAAATAAATTATTTGGTTTGGCGCAACTTACATTTTTTCATTTTTATGGACCAATTAAGTGAAATCGGACAATTTCCCATGGCACACCTGACACTCTCTCACGTGGCACAGTGGGTGAAAAACACTGGCGTAACTGACATGTAATGTGTCGGCACCAATTAACGAGGTTGAATTGACGAATCAAAGAGATTCTGCATCTTATGGACGAACACAATTGCTCGTTGTCATGACAACATTATCAAACACCCTTTGGCATGCAGCCAGCTTTCATGGCTCTCAGCCTGCGCTCGTTGCCTCTCACCTTGCCGAAGCTGCCCTTCCCCAGCAGGGCGAGGAAGTGGAAGTCGCTGAGTCGGACCCGGTCCGCGTTTCCCGATCCACCACGTTCCAGACTGAACCGCCGGTGGTCCGACGGCGTGATCACTTTCTTACCATGGCCCAGCTTGGCTTTCTGTGGTGTACAACACACACACACACACACACACACACACACACACACACACACGCACGCACGCACGTGCACACACACACACACACACACACACACACACACGCACGCACGTGCACACACACACGCACGCACGCACGCACGCACGCACACACACACACGCGCACGCACACACGCACGCACACGCACACACACACACACACACACACACACACACACACACACACACGCACACGCACACGCACACACACAACATTATAACACAGAATATGTCTACTGTAGATTTGAATATTGTTGCTGTAGGTGTCTGGGATGAGGTTTTATAGAGATGGTTTGATAGTTCAGCATTCACAAACACAGCAAAGCCCCTCTCAGTGTTTGTGAAGTGAGCAATTCTCCATAATTCAACTGGGACTAAAAGCTCAATGATTTGGTTGTTTGCACGATGCTGCTCTGTGCCGCTCCAAGCTGAGGGCATTGTTTACACCACAGTGTGCAAGTCATGCCAAGCGTGACTCCTCCTCTTCCTGTGGGCCTTGGAGAGAGGACATACTGTAGAGCATACTCCACAGATGTCTCCACAGACTGCAACAGTGTCTTTGTAGAGAAGCATGAGATAAGCAAAAATCACAGTTAAGTTTAGTCTCGGCTCCCAGACGTTTGGTGAGGGCTGAGTCTAGGTTAAGTTAAACAGTAGGGCATGGAGCATTGGAGCAGGAAGTGTGTATGCCACTGATATACATTATAGTTAAGTTAAGTTAAACAGTAAGGCATGGAGCAGGGAGTGTGTATGCCACTGATAGATTATATAGTTAAGTTAAGTTAAGTTTAACAGTAGGGCATGGAGCAGGAAGTTTTTATGCCACTGATATACATTATAGTTAAGTTAAGTTAAACAGTAAGGCATGGAGCAGGGAGTGTGTATGCCACTGATAGATTATATAGTTAAGTTAAGTTAAGTTTAACAGTAGGGCATGGAGCAGGAAGTTTTTATGCCACTGATATACATTATAGTTAAGTTAAGTTAAACAGTAAGGCATGGAGCAGGGAGTGTGTATGCCACTGATAGATTATATAGTTAAGTTAAGTTAAGTTTAACAGTAGGGCATGGAGCAGGAAGTTTTTATGCCACTGATATACATTATAGTTAAGTTAAGTTAAACAGTAAGGCATGGAGCAGGGAGTGTGTATGCCACTGATAGATTATATAGTTAAGTTAAGTTAAGTTTAACAGTAGGGCATGGAGCAAGAAGTTTTTATGCCACTGATATACATTATAGTTAAGTTAAGTTAAACAGTAAGGCATGGAGCAGGGAGTGTGTATGCCACTGATAGATTATATAGTTAAGTTAAGTTAAGTTTAACAGTAGGGCATGGAGCAGGAAGTTTTTATGCCACTGATATACATTATAGTTAAGTTAAGTTAAACAGTAGGGCATGGAGCAGGAAGTGTGTATGCCACTGATAGATTATATAGTTAAGTTAAGTTAAGTTTAACAGTAGGGCATGGAGCAGGAAGTTTTTATGCCACTGATATACATTATAGTTAAGTTAAGTTAAACAGTAGGGCATGGAGCAGGAAGTGTGTATGCCACTCAGTGAAATGTGGGGAAAATGGTTGGCAGCCATTTCACCATCAGAAACCAACCAAGCCCCTCTACAGTATTTACACTCTACAGCAGTGCTTCTCAAAGTGGGCTCCTTGAGGGGCTTCCAGGGGGTCCCCAGCAAAAACATGGATAATTTATTTTCACTGTAATTCCATCCATATAAACATAATGACATTTTGGTCATGGGTTTCATACACCTTCAGTAAAAAAAAAAAAAAAAAATCTTATCAGACGGGCGGCCCTGGGACAAAATATCAAATGGGGTCTGTGGTCTAATTTGTGTCAGTAGGGGTCCTTTAAGTGAAAAGGTTTGAGAACCACTGCACAGTATTTCTATGGAGAGAGAATAGCATTCTAGGCATGATTCTAGGTTGTCCACTGACAGGCCAGTTCTTTTCAGAGAGTGAGGTGGACCCTGCAGTCTGCGGGGGTGGCCGTGCTGCAGGCGGGGGTGGCCGTGCTGCAGGGTTCCCTGTTGTCATAATAAGTGGCCTGTCAAGCCTCCTTTAACACAAAGGGCAATTAGAACCCTGCCAGCTGCCATCTTGGCCCCAGCGCTCGCCTGCTTCTGTCAGAGGCGTGCAGGGGGAAAAGCAGGCGAGCGCTGGGACACACAGACATGTTGTCAGGCCAACCATTCCTCTACTCTTCACTCACTGCTCAGACAGCAGCACTAGAACGTTGATGCCATGTGTTCGGGTCAGGTTGACTAGCTCTACCTGTGCACCTGTTGAGGCAAATCTAAACAGTAGGCTACACTGTAAACAGTAATTAACGGTTTGGAGCTGAGAGAGTGTGTGTTTTTAGAATACTCTGGAGGAGAGTGGGAAGTAGTGGTAATGCCCATTCAGGCCCCGTCTGGAGTATTTCATTATAGACCCTTCTCACGGGGGCCATTTTGTGTCGAAAAGGCAGAATAAACACAGGTGCGAGCAAAACACTAATGAGGGTTTCCAAATTCCAATCATGGAAGTTTGAAACCCTCATTAGTGTTTTGCTTGCACCTGTGTTTACCCTGACTTTTCAACACAAAATGGCCCCTGTGAGAAGGGTCTATTGATAGTATTCTGTTACAGCACCACACAGCCATCTTGGTAGGAAAATAACAGGTGATTGTAATCAATTAACAGGTGATTACAATCAAGTGACACAACCAGCCAATGAGCTGTGTGTATTGTAGCGCCATGTTGGTAGGAAAATGCTTGTGACATGATGGGAATCCTATGGATTCCTACTGTGCTGCTGTGTGCCTTGTCTCTCCTGTAGTTTGCAGGAGGCTGATTGAGTGCACCTGTGCCTGGTCTCTGTCCCTCCTCACCGATGTGCTCTGTTCTTTTGTTTAATGTACTTCGTGTAGTCTAGTTATTTTCCATTAGTTTTAGTTAATACATCATTGTTTTAACTTGTACCTGTGTATGACTCTCTCTTCATTACTTCCTTGAGCTTGGTTGTAACAGTAGAAACACAAGCCGGACCATAGTACAAACTAAACCAAACACTGATGTATAACTCGCCAACAACACTACCATTGGAGCACTCAACCCAGCTCAAGGTTGAAACACACAAGGGATAAGAAGAAGTCATACAACAAAGTAAAAGGAAATTAATAAATTAATAAATAAATACAATCATTTATAAATTCATCATCATTCATCAATCATTTCACTAAAACTAGTAAGGACTAAACAACATAAACTACTACAAACCAAAACAGAACAAAAAGGTGTAGGTGAGGAGGGAGAGAGTGACTGAATGGTCTGAAGGTCTTCTGAAGCCAAGGAGCACACCTGGCCCAGGTGCACCCAATCAATCAACGACCCCTCCTGCAGGCTACAGGAGAGACCAGGCGCAGCAGCAGAGGGGGAAGGTCATCACACTACTTCTAGTCTCCCAAGTCCTAAAAAAGGTCACCCCGTTGCTGTTAGGAAATGCTTGAACAGGTGAAACATCTCAGAGAGTTGACGGTGTGTTCCTGTTCTGTGTCCAGTAAGGCAGCGATACACGACCAGATGTGCCTCAACAACACCTTCTCACCCCCGACTCGGTCAAATACTGACATTTTAGCCCGGACCCCCCTTGGCGTTTTTTTTTATGCACTGGGTACCCCTTTTTCAGTGCCCCATTCTACTAAAACCCTGTTCACAACAACAACACACTATAAAACCCTGTTCACAACAACACAACACTCTAAAACCCTGTTCACAACAACAAAACACGTTCACAACAACAACACACTCTACTAAAACCCTGTTCACAACAACAAAACACTCTAAAACCCTGTTCACAACAACAAAACACTCTACTAAAACCCTGTTCACAACAACAAAACACTCTAAAACCCTGTTCACAACAACAAAACACTACTAAAACCCTGTTCACAACAACAAAACACTCTAAAACCCTGTTCACAACAACAAAACACTCTACTAAAACCCTGTTCACAACAACAAAACACTCTAAAACCCTGTTCACAACAACAAAACACTACTAAAACCCTGTTCACAACAACAACACACTCTACAACAAAACACTCTACTAAAACCCTGTTCACAACAACAAAACACTCTACTAAAACCCTGTTTACAACAACAAAACACTCTAAAACCCTGTTCACAACAACAAAACACTCTACTAAAACCCTGTTCACAACAACAAAACACTCTAAAACCCTGTTCACAACAACAACACACTCTACTAAAACCCTGTTCACAACAACAAAACACTCTACTAAAACCCTGTTCACAACAACAAAACACTCTAATACCCTGTTCACAACAACAAAACACTACTAAAACCCTGTTCACAACAACAACACACTCTACAACAAAACACTCTACTAAAACCCTGTTCACAACAACAAAACACTCTAAAACCCTGTTCACAACAACAAAACACTACTAAAACCCTGTTCACAACAATAAAACACTACTAAAACCCTGTTCACAACAACAAAACACTCTAAAACCCTGTTCACAACAACAAAACACTACTAAAACCCTGTTCACAACAACAAAACACTCTAAAACCCTGTTCACAACAACAAAACACTACTAAAACCCTGTTCACAACAACAACACACTCTACAACAAAACACTACTAAAACCCTGTTCACAACAACAAAACACTCTACTAAAACCCTGTTCACAACAACAAAACACTACTAAAACCCTGTTCACAACAACAAAACACTACTAAAACCCTGTTCACAACAACAAAACACTCTACTAAAACCCAGTTCACAACAACAAAACACTACTAAAAC
>NC_139644.1:12517429-12524929 GCF_964638095.1 Poromitra crassiceps
ATTCATTTTTTTTTCATCGAATGTCCCATGTACTGTAAGTGGACATCAGGACTTGGTTCATGTGAAAATAATGCAGATGAGAACATGGAGGTCCAGATGCTTCTCATCTCCACATGCGGGGTCATTATTTGTGATTGTTTCCCTCTTACAGTAGTCATCCTCAGCTGATGCCTCCTCATCTGAACTCTCAGCAGCATCCTCTACTGTAACCTGTCCCACTTCCTGAAAACTCAAAACTCTGCTTTTCTCAAATCAATCTCAGTCTTAGCTGAAGAAACTACCCTATCTGCATCCATTTTAATCACTCATCTCTCTTGCACCCATAGAATGTTGTGTTTTAGACGACATTGTGAAGAGACAGGGCACGTGTGTCGTCATGGTTACAACTCAACAAATGTGATCGATATCACTGAAAAGCCCAGGATGTCCTCTACACACACTGCAACAGGTTTCAGCATGATAGTAGGTATTCTTCTTGAAATTAAGACCAGATAATAATGTCCACTAAAGTGCACAAAATGCCGGGTCTCAGGAGGATATATATTTATTTATGTACATATATATTTGAAAGACGCAGATGCCAGTCTGTCCTGAGAAAGACTTCCACCCCTCCTCGTCCTCACCTCAAACTTCTGTCGGATCTCCAGGTTGATGTCATCCACCTCCGGGATGGGCACGTTGTAGTACTCTCCCTCTTCCTGGTTCAGCATCTTATACCTGAGAAATAGAGAGAGAAATGATCTTACAAATCACCATATGAATTTATCCTCTGGAGGTCTGTTACTCATCCGTTAGTTTTTGATATATCAATCGATCCCAACCTCCCTCCCTCCCTTCACCCACTCAGCTGTTTAATTTAACTACCACTTTCATCACAAGTAGCTGTTGATTCTCATGCTTTGAGTATTAGTGTGTGGATGTGAGAGCTGCTGAATAGAGAGCCAAAGTGAACGTTACTTCCTGCTTCAGCACTGTACCAGAGATTTTTATCCGCCATTTATTTTCCCATAGAGATTTCATAAAATGCTCATAAAAATATTTGTACTTGTTCAAACCAAACGTTTCAGATATATTTAGAAACAGGAGAGACCACATAACATTTAACTCGGACCAAAACCTAAAAAAATTGCGGATTTAAAGAAAATATTTTTTCCGTGTTTTTTGTTTTGTTTTGGTCAGAGTGAAATGTTCTATCTCTCCCGATTCTAAATATAGGTAAACTGTTTTGTTTGAACAAGTAAAACTATTTGTATAAGCATTTTACGAAAGTGTCTATGGGAAAATAAAGGGCGGATGAAAATCTCTGGTACAGTGCTGAAGCAGGAAGTGACGTTCCACTTTGGCTCTCTATAGCAAACACAGTGTGTATCTGTTGACGGGTTCTGCTCTCTGTCAGTAGCACCAACTCAACTCCGGCTCCTTTCCAATGTACACATCCTCTTGGCCACTTTTTCAGGGACCTGGTATATACTAGACACTCTGTCACACACACACACACACACACACACACACACACACACACGCACGCACGCACGCACACGCACACGCACACACACACTCTCACACTCATCACTTTTATAGTAGTAGTGGTTTCCGAGCAGCCGGTGCCAAGATTCTTCATGCGTTGGTATTTCCAGGAACCGCAGCGGGACTGAATCAGGCCTGGTTTAGGCTGGCTGACGGTGGGTATGCTAACATGGCCGCGGAAGAAAGACTTCCACCTCTCTGTGAGTGTGTGTTTACGAGTCTGAAACAGAGCAGGCAGAGGAGGGCAGGCAGGCAGGCAGGCGGGTCGGTGCCAGAAGATGGTGTTTGTCAGTGCGAAGGGAGCTGGGTTTACGCCTGCGTCAGGCAGAGATGTGTCTGGGTTCTGCTGGGTGAAGTTTGGGTGCATCGGTTAAGGCAGTTTCAAGTTAGCAATTTTGGTGCAAATGCATTTCTCAGAAACTGGTTCTTTCCTCGTATTCAACATAATTTTTTTTACGATATTGTATTCGATAAAAGCTTTATTTCAAGGTTTTAGGGTAGCCTATCTATTATTACCTATGAAGAACTGAATGACAGAATTGATGAATGAATTGCTATTTGAGAACATCTGGAAACTTCCTGAGGGTGAAGGAGGCCGTTGAATAAGGAAAAGGAAGTTATTTTCTTTCTATTTGTTGTCTGGTATTTTGCATTTCTCTTTCCAAGCACCTCCCCAAGTGACCTTGACTCAATGTGAAGAGGCGTGGCTTCTTCAGAGCAATGTATTAATTAAGGGATAATTCGATTATCATCACAATGTCCATTATCAGGAATTAATGGACGACAGGGAGGTCAGAAGTGTCCGACCTCCAGCGGAGGACGGCTGCCTCCACAGAGCTCATAAATAATATGATAAACTAGGCCAGCAGGACTAAGATCAATTCACTTCCAAGAAACTTGAATTAATCAACGAATGATAGTCAAAGAAGTCAAAGATCTCTCTGTGCTCAATTAACGTATAAAACAGGTGAGTTCGTACAAGTTAGCAGTAGTCAAGAGAAGCTTTTTTTATTTCACCCAAATCACATGGTAAACAAATTGTTTACCATGTGATTTGGGTGAAATAAAAAATGAAATTGACATCATGTTTTACTGCCCTTTGCTTTATGTGAGGAGCTGAGATCAGAGTTACAGTACATACAGTATCTGCTGATTTCTTGATGTGAGGAGCTGAGATCAGAGTTATTGATTTAACTTCCTGGCACCACGTCGTTTTTCACAATTGTGAAAGTTGGAGAAACCCCACTTTGTGACTGGTTTGAGTGAAGGAAAGCGAATGGAACCCAGAGAGAGAGAGAGGAGCAGACTGACCATCCGCAGGTGGGAGCCTTGATCAGCTCGGACACGCCAAACGACATGGAGCCCATGAAGTCGTTGCGGGTGGTCCGGTCCCAGTCCCACACCTCGATGGACAGGCGGCGGTCTTTATCCGACGCCTTCAGCTTACTGACCACATAGACGCAGGGCAGAACATTAGAACACAGACACACAGTACAAACAAACATTGTCAAACATTGTGGTCATTTAAATAAAATAAATAAAAATCAGCTATCTTCTCCCCAGTTGTCCTTGGCAAATTCCCGCTGCTGTCCCTATCGTTGCTCCACCCCCTCTGCTGATCTGGGGAGAGCTGTAGACTAGCGCATGCTTCCTCCAATACACGTGCAGTCGCCAGCTGCTTCTTTTCACCAGACAGCGAGGTGTTTCAGCGGCAGGACGAGTGCTTTACCTCCACACTGCCCAGACACCCCTTATTACTTCTACTATTATTTCTATACAACGTGATTTCACATAACTGATGTTTGTAGAGTTGCTGCTTTGGCGACGTCGCTGTCCTCCACTTTCTGTAAGCCTTCTGTGTCTTTTCTCTGCCTTGATTAGGAACTTTGTCAACTTGAAAAGTGCTCTACAAATAGCCTAAAACTATACAAAGACACACGACTTAGCATTTCAACTCACAAAGTGAAGGACTCGTTCCAGCAGGGGTTGAGAGAGGAGCGGATGGTCCTGGTCTTCTGTTTGGTCTCGTTCTTTGGGTCTGGGATGAGCTTGAGTTTAACATAGGGGTCCGATAAACCATTAGGATCCATCGGAATCAGGTTCCTGGCTTCACCCACTGCACAAAGAGGGGGGGGGGAGGAGGGGGAGTGGAGAGAGAGAGAGAGAGAGAGAGAGTGAGAGAGAGATATCATGGCCCTGTTTTCACTGCACCTGGAAATACGGTGGTAGAACAATTTGCGGGGGCAGAGAGCTAGAAAGAGAGAATGTGTGTGTGTGCGCACGTGTTTTTAGTTTAGTTTATTATTTGTTTATTTAACAAGGACCGTGCACACATGGTCACCTCTCCCCTTGAAGTTTTGTGTGAGAGAGAGCCTGGTGACGCAGGGTTAGTGCTGAGCTAGCAAGCTAACTTGAGCTAGAGATCATGAGTACCCAAACTCCACACAAACCACACATATAATTAATGCAAAGCTGCCCCTTGTTAGCTCAATCTAGTTGTGACTAAGATTTAGATTAGATTAAAAAAACAAATTCCAACCACAGATTTAGCTACGACATCAACGAACTTCACATGTAGGTTTAGCTAATCGCGCTCCCTGCCAACGTGAGTTCCTGTTCCGAAATCTCACGAGAGTGTGTTGCTGAGACAGAGACAGGTCTTGAACAAAGTTCATTTTATCCTGATCTGTCTGTCAAAAAAATGCCATTTTAGTGTCAGAATGTTCAGAAGATATGTGGCTTCGGAAAATGTGGCCAATATTTACTTGGATGACTATGGGGGCGAAACAACCTGTCATAATCTGGCATCACGTTCACTCCTCCCACTGACTCCACTAGACTCAGGACCTGCCGCAAGTCTCCTAAGTGGGCGTGGCCGTGGCGAGACCTCCTAGCACACATACAGGAAGTGACTGGAAGTTGGTGTGTCTCGCTCCGACATTGACCGTCTCTGTCCGTAGTCCCTGGACAGATGTTACAAAGTCACAGTATACAGAGTGTGTGTGTGTGTGTGTGTGTGTGTGTGTGTGTGTGTGTGTGTGTGTGTGTGTGCGCGCGCGTGTGTTTAGCTTAGTTTATTATTAGCTTATTAACAAGGACAGTGCACAATAATGAACATTACTGCAAATGCGCCAGAGTTAGCCAAGAGGCTACATTTCATCCGTAGTCCCTGGACAGATGTTACAAAGTCATAGTGTACAGAAAGTGTGTTTGTCTGTGTGTGTGTTTGTGTGTCTGTGTGTCTTTGTGTCTGAAGTATACCCGGAAGTATAGCCAAACATGCTGGTTCGTCCTATACCCTTAATCCAGCTGCAGACACGGTCAGCTGTGCCTGTATATGGATACCCTACCAAGATAACACAGGTCCTCGAACTTAGGACCCTTGTGTTGTTAGAACATGTGCCCCTCCCCTTTGCAAACATACAAACACCCCAAGACACACACACACAGTCACACTTACGCACTCAAGTATGCACACGCACGCACGCACGCACGCACACACACACACACGCACACACACACACATACTTACTGTACGCACTCAAGTACGCACGTGCGCACACACGCACGCACGCGCACACACACACACACACACACACACACACACACGCACACACACACACACGCACGCACACACACACACACACACACACACACACACACACACACACACACACACACACAAACACACACATGCTGTAAGAGTAATAAGGGGTGTCCTGTTTTGTGTTAGTGCAGCAGTAAAACAAACGACTGCACATCCCTCCCTCTCTCTCCCTTTCTTTCTGCCTATCAGTCTCTTCCTCTCTCTCTCTCTCTCTCTCTCTCTCTCTCTCCCTCTCCCTCCCTCTCATCCGCCTCTTTCCCCTGGAGGCTGTCATGTGACATGCTTGCAGCATGTTAGATTGTATGGGAGTGTACAGTATGTACAGTACAGTGTTCAACTACAGACATGTCCCAGTGGAAACTAAGTTACACCAGAGTTCAAACATATGGGATCAGCATCATACACTCTGTTACATTGTGTTCTGTTACATTGTGTTACACTCTGTTACATTGTGTTCTGTTACATTGTGTTACACTCTGTTACATTGTGTTCTGTTACATTGTGTTACACTCTGTTACATTGTGTTCTGTTACATTCTGTTACACTCTGTTACATTGTGTTCTGTTACACTCTGTTACATTGTGTTACACTCTGTTACATTGTGTTCTGTTACATTGTGTTACACTCTGTTACATTGTGTTCTGTTACACTCTGTTACATTGTGTTACACTCTGTTACATTGTGTTCTGTTACACTCTGTTACATTGTGTTCTGTTACATTGTGTTACACTCTGTTACATTGTGCTCTGTGCATTTTTATTTACTTTTTATCAAGCAGTAAGTGATTTACAAGCCAGACAGTCGTTGCATTGGATTACGAGCCAAAACGAGTTTCGAGTTGCGGGCCGCGTTACGGCGGGATGCTGGGATATTTGCAATGTCAGAAAACTGGAATATTTTCAACGTCTCGGCTGCAGCGGTTCCACTACAGACGGCATGGATATGCAAGTAAGTCAATTGATTTCAAGTTATCCGGGCCTTCTATTAAATTCGGCGTGGAAATGGTTCACCGAGCAGCGCTATTTTTTTCGTATTTATGTATCATGCTGTCATTTTTTCTAATAAAACCTGCAACCTTAAATTCCCACATTCTTAAACTGAATTTGGCCCGAATTTGGCCCGCTGACTGCAAGCCCGTTTTTAAAGCGTGAGTGGTAATCTTTATACCATATGAAAGTAGAAGAAATAAGGAATCGATTGCTGACGAAGGCTTTTTGCTGAAACGCGTACATTGTGGTTGAAACAGGAAAAAACTTCAAAGGACATTTTTGAGTGCTGGCTCTTTCTCTCTATTCTATGGAAACTCCTGTGCCTTGCACCTAAAACTTTTTCATCTGGTCAGTGTGCGTGCTGATAGCTCCCCAGCTAGTCTGCTTTGGACGAAGCATGTCAACCTAGCATGTCGGGAAGGGGGGGTAAATAACGCTCCAAAGTTGATGAATTGGAATGTAACTAAACGAGTATGTTGATAGTGCAGGGGATTGCACACTCTCGTTCCAGATGCAATAAAGTGTAATTTAACGCTATTTGACAACAGTTTCGGCCATAGACTTTGTCAAGTCTCATACAAACACAGTGCAAGACAGCCATTATAAAGACAGGTGGGCTGATTGAATGGACAACACCTGTCTTGTGAAAGCACACCTGAGTGTGTTTACAATGACATCATAGGATCAGTCATGCAGTAATAGGCTACATTTTCGGTACTGGCGCAGATTAATCAAAACATTGATACAGGTAGGCTGTATACCAGGGGTGCCCACACTTTTTCAGCTTGGGAGCTACTTTTAAAATGACCAAGTCAAAGTGATCTACCAAACATATTTATTTATATATATATACACTGAGTATACAGTGGAAAACAGTGGAACAGTGGAAAAACAGTGGAAACAGTGGAAAAACAGTGGAAAAACAGTGGAAAAACAGTGGAAACAGTGGAAAAACAGTAAAAAAAAAAAAAAAAAAAAATCCCCCCTTCTCAATGCCATGCGATCGACCACACTACCTTCGCGATCGACGTATTGGGCACCCCTGCTGTATACCATAATATATCATGAATCTATGTGAATAAATAGATTTATATAAATAGTAATCACAGCCTAATGCATAGAGATAAATCTTTAAACCTTCTCGCAACAGTTGTAGCCTAAAGCCAGTGGTTTTCAAAGTGGGGTCCCCAGCAAAAAGGGGGGATAATCTATTTTCACTATAATTCCATGCCATCCATAAGTAACACAATCTAAGCTAGTGTAGAAGTGAGTAACTAGGCTAATAATAACCATAACAGCACAAATAATTGACAAAAATCTCGAAATAAATATACAGTATTTACTCTGAGAAATGAGAAAAGGAACAATTATTGATGG
>NC_139644.1:12527429-12552429 GCF_964638095.1 Poromitra crassiceps
ACACACACACACACACACACACGTCACACACACACACACACACATATACACACAATGAAACACCATCATGAGCCGTGATCAGGGACTGTCTCTGTCTGTTGTTGCTTAGATACAACAAGAGCTGCCTGCTGTCTGTAACCTCCCCTTTCCTCGCTCCAGCCTGACTTAGGAGACAGCAGTGTCACAGTGTCTCATGCCACAGTGTCACAGTGTCTGATACCACAGTGTGACAGTGTCTGATACCACAGTGTCACAGTGTCTCATACCACAGTGTGACAGTGTCTGATACCACAGTGTCACAGTGTCTCATACCACAGTGTGACAGTGTCTGATACCACAGTGTCACAGTGTCTCATGCCACAGTGTCACAGTGTCTGATACCACAGTGTGACAGTGTCTCATACCACAGTGTGACAGTGTCTGATACCACAGTGTCACAGTGTCTCATACCACAGTGTGACAGTGTCTCATGCCACAGTGTAACAGTGTCTCATGCCACAGTGTCACAGTGTCTCATACCACAGTGTGACAGTGTCTCATACCACAGTGTCACAGTGTCTCATACCACAGTGTGACAGTGTCTCATACCACAGTGTGACAGTGTCTCATGCCACAGTGTGACAGTGTCTCATGCCACAGTGTCACAGTGTCTGATACCACAGTGTGACAGTGTCTCATACCACAGTGTGACAGTGTCTCATGCCACAGTGTCTCATGCCACAGTGTCACAGTGTCTCATGCCACAGTGTCACAGTGTCTCATGCCACAGTGTCACAGTGTCTCATGCCACAGTGTCACAGTGTCTGATACCACAGTGTGACAGTGTCTCATACCACAGTGTGACAGTGTCTCATGCCACAGTGTCACAGTGTCTCATGCCACAGTGTCACAGTGTCTCATGCCACAGTGTCACAGTGTCTCATGCCACAGTGTCACAGTGTCTGATGCCTTTTTGGGGGCTTTTTTGTAAAATTTCATTTGATGAAGGTCCTGATTTGTTTTCTATGTCTGATGATTGTAGACTTCAGCACCTGTTTACTGAAAAAGTGTTCCAGGTAGCTCAGTTTGTGTTAAATGCCTACCAACAGCGTAGCATGGTACTTTGATGTTTGAGGTGTTAAACAGATTTTTTTATCGTCTGACATGTTTGGAGATATATCATATTCTGTTCTTTCTTTTTTAACGCTCCTGTATGTTATGATTGTAGTGGCTTGTAAGGGCTGGGCACTTTTGGTGCATGACACTTTGGAAAATATGTCAAGAATACATACTACAACTAACTAACTAACTAACTAACTAACTAACCTGAAAAAATGGAGAGAATTTCAATTGCAACTAATTTCTCTCCAACAGGGAAGCCATGGTGTAGCAGCAACTTTGAAGTAAAACAAAGACACACACACACACACACACACACACACACACACACACACACACACACACACACACACACACACACACACACACACACACACACACACACACACATACACACACACAGACGATGTCTGTGCTACCATATCTGACATGGATGTCTGGTCATTAACAAACATGTTAAATACTGAAAACAACATGTGATTTGGATGTGGAGGTTGTGTGTGTGTGTGTGTGTGTGTGTGTGTGTGTGTGTGTGTGTGTGTGTGCGTGCGTGTGTGTGTGGGGGGGGGGGGCTCAAAAGGCTCTGAAATTCAAATGTATTGTTGCGCAACAACGCAATGTGCAACCACTGAACGCCTGATCATCTGGAAGCTGCACGGCCACAAGACAAGCTGGATTGATTGCTGCTGTGAAGGCAGACGTCACACACAGCAAGGAGCAACCCAAAATCAACTCAAGACTTCTATTTCTGCTTGTTGTGACTGGATGAATTGGGGAATGTTACTGTAAATGTTTTTAAAGGCAAACGAAACTATGATACTTGAGTGGTCCTTTGGGAGTGAATTTTGGAATAGTTTGAAGGAGAATGAGACCACCTGGGAGTCAGCAGCACCCAAGAAAAACAAAAACAAACACATAGACAAAAACAAGAACCTTGATATGAAAAAGGTTGAGAATCACTGATTTAAGACACACAAACACACGCACGCACACACACGTGCACGCGCGCGCGCACGCACACACACACACACACA
This sequence comes from Poromitra crassiceps, assembly GCF_964638095.1. Lineage (NCBI taxonomy): Eukaryota > Metazoa > Chordata > Actinopteri > Beryciformes > Melamphaidae > Poromitra > Poromitra crassiceps. Next base: position 12,529,562 of record NC_139644.1, read on the forward strand.
CAAACGCGCACACACACACACACACACACACACACACACGCACACGCGCACACACACACACACAGTGCCCACTCAGATACAGACACACACACATAAGTAGGCTATGATTCTTATGATCGTTAAAATTAGGGGTTTTGCCTTGCAGTGAGGACATAATGATAATATGAAATATAAGGACTATTATACCACTGGCCTAATAGCTCATATTATCATTATGAGATATTAGACCTATATTTATACCAGGGTAGGAATTACACTTTTTTTTAAACAAGGGCTTCTATTTTTGCCCTTGTGAAGTATGTTTCGGGGGCATTTTTCCTTCTATGTTGCATGACCGACCAATATTCAGTGACTCTTAACCAATCATATTTTATTTCTAGAAGTTCATAAACAATCACAGTTAAATGTCCTCATTTCCTATAATCTCAACAACACTGTTATGTTACATGTTATGTACATGTTATGTAATGTACCTTACAAATAACACGTAGACCGAAAATACATAGCCTACATCCAGTCCATCCTCCAGCCCAAAACAGTGTTTTGTATTCTCTGGGCAGACGGGGGAGAGGGACAGCGACTGGGTTTTATTTCCATCCGTTTCTACTCGTGACTGAGTGGGTGGTTTGCGTATAAAAAAACGTCCACGTTCTTAAGTTAACGTTAGCTAGTGAACTAGGTGGCCAGCTAGCTTGCGCTGCATGCCATTGAGGTAAATAACGAGGAGGAGGGGGGTTGTGCAGCTCCAGATACCTAGCTTGCCATTTTCCAGTCATGCTTTGCAAATAGGTTACAGAGTAACGTTCAAATACAGAAAGTTATTTTATAGAGTAACGTTCAAATACAGAAAGTTATTTTATAGGGGCATTTACTGTAAAAGCCCCTATATCCCAATTCCGAAGGCAATTTTGGATTTTCTTTTACGGGCAATGTCCCCCGAGCCCCCGCGAATTTCCTACCCTGATTTATACCACTGGCAAATAGCTAGGCCTAGTTAGCATTATGAGATATTATACCACCGCTAGCTCATGTTAGCATTATGAGATATTAGGACTGTATTTATACCACCGCTAGCTCATATTAGCATTATGAGATATTAGGACTGTATTTACTGTATACCACTGGCTAGCTCATATTAGCATTATGAGATATTAGGACTGTATTTATACCACCGCTAGCTCATATTAGCCTTATGAGATATTAGGACTGTATTTATACCACTGGCTAGCTCATATTAGCCTTATGAGATATTAGGACTGTATTTATACCACTGGCTAGCTCATGTTGCATTATGAGATATTACAGTAGGACTGTATTTATACCACTGGCCCCAGGTGCTGTGAGTTCTGGCGATGGAAGAAAAATGTAGCTCTTCTTGTTTGACCTTATTACTGTAAACCTGTGGCGAATATGTCAGCTGTAGGAAACCTCACCCTGAGTAAACGCTGTGCGCACACTACTGTAGGCAGGTCATGGCAGGACCACAGTGTATCTAGGCAGGTCACGGCAGGACATTTCAACATTTGAATGTCGGTGCTCCTTAAAAACAAAAGGAATTAACAGCTGCTCATGCCCACAGGTGATTTGGTGAGAGGAGAGGAGAGGAGAGAGGAGGAGAGCAGAGGAGAGGAGAGGAGAGGAGAGAGGAGGAGAGGAGAGGAGAGGAGAGAGGAGGAGAGCAGAGGAGAGGAGAGGAGAGGAGAGAGGAGGAGAGGAGAGGAGAGGGGAGAGGAGAGCAGAGGAGAGGAGAGGAGAGAGGAGGAGAGGAGAGGAGAGAGGAGGAGAGGAGAGGAGAGAGGAGGAGAGGAGAGGAGAGGAGAAGAGGAGAGGAGAGGAGAGGAGAAGAGAGAGGAGGAGAGCAGAGGAGAGGAGAGGAGAGAGGAGGAGAGGAGAAGAGAGAGGAGGAGAGCAGAGGAGAGGAGAGGAGAGAGGAGGAGAGGAGAGGAGATGAGAGAGGAGGAGAGGAGAGGAGAGAGGAGGAGAGAGGAGAGGAGGACAAGCTGAGACATCGAATGGGCAGATAGGAAATGATAACGGCAAACGTCAGTACGAGCCCTGGGGAGTGGGGGGCGGGGGGGTGAGAGGTAGAAGGATAAAGGAGCAGAGAACAGAGAGAGCCTGGGAGATGTGTGTGTGTGTGTGTGTGTGTGTGTGTGTGTGTGTGTGTGTGTGTGTGTGTGTGTGTGTGTGTGTGTGTGTGTGTGTGTGTTTCTTGGCTGGAAAGACTTCATCCAGTTCACATCAGTGCAGTGAACCACAGAGGCCTCCGCTTGTCTGTGGGAGCCGGAGGCGGGAACAAGAGCTCAGCCTTCACTGTTCAGACTGCTGCCATAAAAACAACAACAACAACAACAACAACAACAACAACAACAACAACAACAACAACAACAACACCACAGAACATACACAACACACTCTCCTTCTCCCTCCCCGTGTCTATTCCTTTGTGCTTCCTTCACCTCATTTGGTCTGTATTATTTCTTGCCTTTGTACCTTTTTCTTCTCATCTGGTTTCTTGTAATTGAATCAACCACCGTGTGACAAAAACAACCAAACAAGGGACACCAATTGTTGTTATTTGTGCAGTCTTTCTTCTTCTTCTTGTTGTTCTAAATCTGAGTTATGAATCACTATGGTGGGTATGAACACATCAACAGATGGCTGATGGCAGTGTGAGGGAAGAACCGTTGGAGTCTGGGTATTAGATGGGAAACTACAAGACAACTAAGATAACATGTCGTGTTGTAAACAAAGACAATTATTCTGGCAAACACGCACATACAGAAAGAGAGAGAGACGCAGCCGTAGGATGCCAAGAAAGAGACACAGATTCAAGTGTGTTTTTTGGCTGCACTGTACTAGCGGGGCAGCCCGACAAATGTGAATGCCAATGGGATTTTTGTATGGGGATTTCGTTAAATGCATGAAATAAGGTCTGTGGTTAACAAAAGTTTATGAAACAGCAAAGTTTGTGTTCAGCAAGATAATCTTCACAAACGAGGACCACTTTTATGACTTTTGAAGCGTAAATGTGTTTTTTTTTAATGTGATTTTCAGAAAACGTTTCAAACAAACAGTAACCGAACTAACAGAGTATAACCGAAGTTACTTCCTCGTTTGCCATGCCATGCGCTGTCTGCAGTCATCAGTATAGCGAAGGCGCCTCATGGCAAACGAGGAAGTAACTTCAGTTACTCTTGGTTAGTTTGGTTAATCTTCGTTAGTTCTGGGTGTGTGGATTTACTTTGAAAATGACCGTTTCCAGTAACTTTGGATTATTATTTCATGGCGTGGTGAGTACACGAGTCACAACATGTACATGTGAGTGTTTCTGGCGTTGTTGGAATGTGTATTTTGGGCAACTGAACGGGGATAGGCAGCGGTACCAATCACTAGCATTGTAGCGCTAAGCTAAGTAGCAGCGAGGGCTCTACTGTTCTTGGTAGGGCACTCACAGTGACGATAAAGGCATCCACATTCTCCATTTACTGTGGGCAATATGGCAAATAGGCCAATCTCCCAAAATGTTGGCGTATCCCTTTAAGTTGTATGAATGAGCGGTTCTCAAGCAAGCTGCGAGCAGCAATCGCCCCCTTTGGACCGGCACATTTCGAACGGGCACTGCACTAGTTGGAATTAATGACAGAACAGCAGCAGCGCTTTTGTTCCAGGTCTTTGGTGGACACGGGGCTTTAGGGTTAGTAAACACATCACACACGGTCCAGCCATATAGGTTTTGACCTAGTCTTGTTTAGTCTTCAGTTACTCACCACCTATGCTAATAGCAGGTGCTGCAAAGCCTCCTGTCAAACAGGCCTTGAAGTTGACACAATGTGAAATGGCACCGACAGTACGCATAAACAATGGTGGTGGGCTTTATGGCGTGTGAATGCATAGAATCAAGGTCCAAGACAAACAACACAGCCCAAAGAATAAAAGCCCAGGAGAGCGAGAGACAGATAGAGAGACAGAGAGAGAGAGATACAGAGAGAGAGAGAGACAGAGAGAGATATACAGAGAGAGAGACAGAGAGATACAGAGAGAGAGAGAGACAGAGACAGATATACAGAGAGAGAGACAGAGAGATACAGAGAAGACACAGAGAGAGAGATACCGAGAGAGAGACAGATACAGAGAGAGAGACAGAGCGATACAGAGACAGAGATACAGAGAGAGAGACAGAGAAGACAGAGAGAGAGACAGAGAGAGAGACAGAGACAGAGAAGACAGAGAGAGAGACAGAGAGAGAGACAGAGAGAGAGACAGACAGAGAGATACAGAGATACAGAGAGAGAGACAGAGAAGACAGAGAGAGAGACAGAGAGAGAGACAGAGACAGAGAAGACAGAGAGAGAGACAGAGAGAGAGACAGAGACAGAGAAGACAGAGAGAGAGACAGAGACAGAGACAGAGAGCACATCAATTCAACATGGAAACAACTGCCCCCTGTCAGCAGGCCGGCTCAGCTTCAGCACTGCACATATGTAGCTTAGAGATAATTCTTTAAGAGAGACTTTATTATCATCATTCACTCGCTTTTTATGTATTCACTCTCATAGGAGAAACCCTCTAGTTGTCACACTCACTTTTAATCACCTCGCAGTTTCCCGCTTCTAGGAGAATCCCACTCATTCAGCTCTTCAGTCATTCACTTCTTTCCCGCTTAAGAGAAACCCTCTAATTGTCACGCCCACTCATTCATAAAATTACGTCATCAATCACCCTTTTCCCGCTTCTGTCTAGCGTCACTGTTTGTGGGAGTAGGTAACGTTTATTTTAAGCCAATCAGAGTAAGACACCTTTTCCCATTCAGCCTATCACCATCTAGCTGTCAAAGCTAAAAGCTCTCCGTTTTCTCTGTGTGATCTGTTGCTTTCCAGTGCGTTCCTGCGACCCGCCTCCACCCCATTCTCCTCCAGTCCTCTCTGAGATCTCAGATTCAGAAGCTTCCCCATCGAGACCAAGACCTCATCTGTCACCACCACCAGGACTAGACTCCACGGGGGGGATCTTCATTCCTATTCCTGGCTGATCTACCCCTGCTGATCATAACGTCATAATCAAGCTGACGTTATGATGGAGTCTAATCGCCAAAAATAAAATATATCTTATGTGCCTACAGGCTCATGTATCTTATCATCTAATAAATCATCTGTCATTCTAGAAATGTGTCTCTCTGGTTGAATTAGCATCATCTGTGCAGACTGAGGCCTCCGCTCTCTCTCCACTGCTGATATACAGTATGGGCCCATGTGGATCATGTCCTCGAGTCGACACGGCCAATCAATCCACACACAGACAAGAAGTAATAAGCTGTGCTGAGGATGGGGAAATAAAACAGACTGTATTTATAGCCAGTGTGTGCAGCGAGGACACGCCCCCGGCTGCACACCTCACTCAGCAGACCAAACACAGACAAAGCGCCAGCCAGCACGCTGCGTGCTAGCTTGCCGCCATCGGTGTATGAATGTGTGTGTGAATGTGTGTATGAATGTGTGTGTGAATGTGGTTGAGGGATTGGTTGGTCAGAATAGTTTGGGTTAGGCTATAGATTAGCTACAGCCTAACTGTAGGCTGTAGCTAATCTACAGCCTAACTGTAGGCTGTAGATTAGCTAGACCAGAGGATTCCAAAGTCCGAGACAAAGGGCCTCCTCTCCGACAAAGCATGGAAAAAGCTGCCTTCACTATTATTCAAGTTACTGAAATAACTCAAATAAATCAGTCCCACTCACTGAGCCTCCCCTGAAACTGTTTTGAGCCCCCTGGGGAGGCCCACCTCCCACTTTGGGAACCTCTGAGCTGGACCTTTTGATCGTTATAGTGTTCAGGCTAAGATTAGATTAGATTAGAGTAGGTCAGGACAGGGCAGACTAGGCTGTAGATTAGTTAGATTCCTTGTGTGTTTTAGTTAGTTAGTTCCTGTTAATGGTTAGAGTAGTCAGATTGTCTGAGCTGTTGCTTGTTTGGCTGCAGCGGGATGGCCAGGTGGATTGAGTAGCTGCTGTATGCCCTATAGCTGGGTGATAAATGTCAGACTAATCATTAGTTGTCTATTCAGTGGCATCATATCGCCTGGTAATTATAATACATGATAACTTGATGGCTAAATTTTACTTTGTTTATACGAACAATATTGTGATTAGTAGTTTTCAAAACTGACCGGTGACTATTTGTGACCATATCGTCCAGCCCCAGTATACCCTGTCTGTTCTGTCTGTTCTGCTCTCTCTCCTCCCCCCTCCCTCCCCCTGATCTCTTCCTACCTTTCTCCGTCTCCACCTCCTCCCTTCCCTGCTTTCTCCTCCCCCTTCCCTCTGTCTCTCTCTAACATAAGATTGTTCAACCATGTTATTATTATTATTACCATTATTGTTATTGCTGTGTTAGCTAGATTTAGCTAGACATATTCTCTGTGAAGCCCTCGGAGACATGCTTGTGAATTAGGGCTATACAAATAAACTTGACTTGACTTGAATGTGTGTGTGAATGTGAGAATGGGTGAATGTAGGCAGTACAGTGTGTGGTCAGTAGACTAGAAAAGCGCTATATAAATGCAGTCCATTTACAAAACAAAGTGTACAGCAGAGTGAGTAAAAAAGAATTGAAAAGCAATAAGCAGAGCAAACAACTGACGCAAGAGTTAAAAACCTGCAATTATGTTGCGAGTACAGCTCTCTGGACCCTGTGTGTGTGTGTGTGTGTGTGTGTGTGTGTGTGTGTGTGTGTGTGTGTGTGTGTGTGTGTGTGTGTGTGTGTGTGTGTGTGTGAGAGAGAGAGAGAGAGAGAGAGGGGTGGGGGTGTTGCAGAGAGTAAGGGGTTGTGGAGGTGACCTCACAGTCATGTTCTCTCCCTGCCAAAGGGCATTTAGACTGTAGCGCTCTTCACTCCAGGTGCTGCTCTTGACTGACAGGTTAATTTGGAGGTGTTGAAACTACACACACCCATACACACAGGCAGGCAAGCACACACACACACACACACACACACACACACACACACACACAGGCACGCAGACACACACACACACACACACACACATGCATGCACGCAGACACACACACACACACACACACACACACATGCATGCACGCAGACACACACACGCACAGACACACATGCACGCACGCACACACACATGCATGCACTCAGACACAGACACACACACACACACACACAAACACACACACACACACACGCACGCACGCACGCAGACACACACACACATGCACACACATGCATGCACGCAGACACACACACACACACACACACACACACAAACACACACACACACACACACACGCACGCAGACACACACACACACACACACACACACACACACACACACGCATGCACGCAGACACACACACGCACAGATCCACACAAAGTGTAGTATGTATGTAACCTATGTTGTGTGTATATGTACTAGTAGTACTGTATATGACTGTGATGACGGGCGGCTGTAGCTCAGGAGGTAATCCACTAATCGCTTTGGATAAAAGAGGTCGGAGGTTCGATTCCCGCCTCCTCCAGTCTGCATGTCGAAGTGTCCTTGGGCAAGATACTGAACCCCAAATTGCTCCTGATGGTGTGCCAGCAGTCCAGCACCCTGCGTGGTAACCTGCCGCCATCGGTGTGTGAATGGGTGAATGTGCCTACTGACTGTAAAGCGCTTTGGATAAAGGCGCTATATAAATGCAGGCCATTTACTGTGATGATGCTATGTAAAGGCCTTTGAGACATGCTTGTGTGATAATGGGCTATAAGCAGAAGTGAACTGATAGAGCTGAGAGTGAGACCCACCTGTGACGTGTAGTCTGTCCCCGCCCACCTCGATCTTGAGGAAGAGGCGACCCCGGCGCTCCGTGTGGTCCGTCCCGCACAGGCTTGGCACGTTGGCCACACACTGGTTGTGGACGTTCATCTCGCAGGCTGGGGACAAAGACAGGACAAAACACATGTACTGTGTGACGTAAAGCAGGCTGGGGACAAAGACAGGACAAAACACATGTACTGTGTGACGTAAAGCAGGCTGGGGACAAAGACAGGACAAAACGCATGTACTGTGTGACGTAAAGCAGGCTAGGGACAAAGACAGGACACACTGCATGTACTGTGTGACATAAAGCAGGCTGGGGACAAAGACAGGAAACACTGCATGTACTGTGTGACGTAAAGCAGGCTAGGGACAAAGACAGGACACACTGCATGTACTGTGTGACGTAAAGCAGGCTAGGGACAAAGACAGGAAACACTGCATGTACTGTGTGACGTAAAGCAGGCTAGGGACAAAGACAGGACACATTGCATGTACTGTGTGACATAAAGCAGGCTAGGGACAAAGACAGGAAACACTGCATGTACTGTGTGACGTAAAGCAGGCTAGGGACAAAGACAGGACACATTGCATGTACTGTGTGACATAAAGCAGGCTGGGGACAAAGACAGGACACATTGCATGTACTGTGTGACGTAAAGCAGGCTGGGGACAAAGACAGGACACATTGCATGTACTGTGTGACGTAAAGCAGGCTAGGGACAAAGACAGGAAACACTGCATGTACTGTGTGACGTAAAGCAGGCTAGGGACAAAGACAGGACACACTGCATGTACTGTGTGACATAAAGCAGGCTAGGGACAAAGACAGGAAACACTGCATGTACTGTGTGACGTAAAGCAGGCTAGGGACAAAGACAGGACACATTGCATGTACTGTGTGACATAAAGCAGGCTGGGGACAAAGACAGGACACATTGCATGTACTGTGTGACGTAAAGCAGGCTGGGGACAAAGACAGGACACATTGCATGTACTGTGTGACGTAAAGCAGGCTAGGGACAAAGACAGGACACATTGCATGTACTGTGTGACATAACGTATGTTGGGTTTGGCTGCAGAGAACACAGATTTGAACCATAGACCGTATCAAATATGGACGTCATGACAGCTCCTCAAAAGTGAACCCAATCGAGTATTATAGACCATCTAAAAACATGGACGGAGTCACCTAAGGTCACCTAAGGTCACCTAAGGTCACTCATTGGTTTTTGGACTCGCGTTTTGAAGCCTAGTGTGGCCGTCGCCATCTTGAGGTTCTTGCACAGCTCGCGCAAGACGGCACGAGACAGCGTGAGACCAGGGGTTTCGCGCAGCTTGTTAATCACGGACCAATCGCAGCTCCGCCTGCAAGATGGCAAGATGGCGGCTCGCTGGAACAATATATTTTTGGCTTCACTTTTGCATATGGGTAGGAAACAGGGACGCGTTGTCCATATTATATACGGTCAATGATTTTAATGTACACACTAAAGATGGCACACACCTCTGGAGGGAGGGAGATAGCAGTTGCACAAAGGAAATATTTATATTGAATCATACAGAAAGGAAACAGACTGGGGATCTTTTGGCAGTGCAGTAAGCTTCTCTGGCATTAAGAGGATCAATCATTGAAGTTTGTTTCCATTTGTCCACAAAATAATCTTGGTTTTTAGAGTTTGAAATGCCAGGTTGGACCTCAGTTTATCTGCAGTTTGGACTAGAAAAATGATCATTTTTACAGTAATGGGACTGGGTCTGTCACTTCTGAGTTCATGTTTTCATGTCAAAGACCCACAAATAGACCCCCACAAAAAAACATAGACCCACAAATAGGCTGAGGAACCCATCTTAAGCTGCGTTCACACCGACCTATTAAAGTTTTTCGCTGGCATCGAGTTTACATACAAAGTCAATGCAAATGAGCGATTGAGCGTATATTCGCCCGGGAGAAAAATCGCTGGGCGTCCGAGCGACAGAGACAGAGCGATAGGGAGAAAATACGCTCGTCGCCCGAGATGAAATATCCCAACTCGAGCGAAATTATGCTGGCATCAGTCGCTCGCTGTTCAACGCTGATTGGCTGCCGTGTGAGAGTGAGTCAAGGATCACACTGGCTTGGAACAAACCGCTGATTGACAGGCTGACAGCTGACATGAAGTGAAGTCTGTACTACAAAGACAGGACACACTGTCTTTGTAGCGTGCTCCCGTTAGGAGCACGCTGATAGGCTTAGCTTGTAAACAACTACGGTGGCTCGTAGTGGACAAACATCATGACATTGCATAACGTTATAGCCCCCAGATGTCCGTCAATTCGTGTGCCTTTAAACACAGCGACAGAGCGATTCCAAACGGTGGAATCAAGCGACAGAGTGAAAAATAAATATCTCGTGTGAACACAGCTTAAGAAGAGATTTGCTTTAGATATGACTCCGAACGAGAGAAATGAGGGGATAAAGTAAAAGCCATAATCAAAATCGCCATATACATTCTCAAAGGTGCTGTGTTTAACGTCATCAATACATCATCACTGCATTGATTTTAGACAGTGTAATTACACTAAACAGAGGAGACTTTGAGTGAAGATGCAACATCCTCTTTGTGACAGGAAGCAACAGGGCTTATGGGAAATGCGGTGTTAATGTTGACAAACGACGGCACTAAATAGTGCCGTGAGATAGAGGTTACTAATGGTCTCCACCGGGGGTCTCATCTGTTTAGGGTAATTATAACAAGGCAGCACAATTAATTCGACAATGATGTATTGATATTTAAAATGGCTACACATACAGTAGCACCTTTAATTTCCCAATTTCTCAGAATTTTGCTCTCACTATGTCTCTCTCTCTCTCACACACACACACACACACACACACACACACACACACACACACACACACACACACACACACACACACACACACACACACACACACCAGCCCGGGAGTGGCCATCGGGAGAAAAATAATTTCTGTTGTGGCCACGATTTACTGTAATGTACGCATGACATGCAATCTGAGGTCTCATTTTCTTTTATTAAGATTACGATTTTTTTCCCTCGATCTGGTTAAAATGAGGCCTCGTTTATTTATTCGTGCGCTACAATTCATTCCCTCAATTTCCTCTTTACATGCACACAAATTGTCAAAAACGTGCCATTGAAATATTGATACTATGCTCTCGATCTATAATACACGCGCTCTTCACAAGATTAGTCAGTGCACGTGTAGAGCACCGCAGGAATGAGTCCAGAAGTATACTTCCGGGTTCGTCAGGGGAAATAAGTGAATCGGGTTTTAGAATGAAGAGATTTCACTTAAATGCATAAAATAAGGTCTGTGGTTAACAAAAGTTTATGGGAGCGTGAATTTGGTTCAGAATCAGCAGGATATTTTTTTTTTACTTTTATGACTTTTGGAAGGTAAATGCGTTTTTTAACGCGACTTTTAGGAAGTGCTTCATTGCTTCATACTTCCCTCCACTTCCCGCTCTCCTCCACTTCCACTTCCCTTCCCTTCTGTATTCACTGCCCTCTCCATCCCTCTTCCTGTCCTCCGTCCAGCCATCCATCTCTCTCTCTCCCTGCTTCCCTCCACCTGGCAGGCCTGTCGTGCCGGGAGGAGACGAGCCATGGGGAAGTAACTCCTAATAGCGATGGCCTCCCTCCCTGCATCAATTTGTTCTGGTGTGCTGCTCCCATTACCATCTGTGATGAGGCCGCCACCAGAGACCAGAGACCCACACAGATGGATGGACAGAGTAAGAGGATGAGAAAGGGAGGGAGGGTGATAGATGGTAGGGTTGTCAACTTGCCACGATACTAGAATTTCTAACTTCGATACGGCGATACCCAGGAAACTATCGATACTCGATACATGTTCGATACCGCACATTCTACCATACCATATACCATAATCTAGGCGGGATAAAACTCATTAAAACTTTGCACTCACACAGCAGATTAACCCTGCTCTGCTCATCAGCCTGTCATCAGAACACTTTTAGCTTGTTGAAGCAATGATAGGGAGGGAAAATCAGTAGTATGTTTGATTTCTAATTAAGAGAAAGCACTGCTAGTATCAATACTGTTGCAAATGAGTACTGTATTGTATCAGTTGTAAATGTTTAGTGTCGATACTTATCGATACTATTGATACTTTTGACAACATTGATAGATGGAGACAATGTGGAAACTTGGGGGGCTGGGTCAACAGGGGAGGTGGGGTGAGGGATAAGCCTAACCCAAACCATAACCCTAGCTTTAACCAAGTTGTTTTAGTTGCCTAATAACCACAACCGTAGTGACGTTTTCAAATTAAATTAACAGCATTTTGAAATTAACACGTTTTCAAATGAGCAGACATTTTCAAATGACCACGTAGTGACGTTTTCAAATGAACCGACATTTGAAAATTACTTCAATTATTTGCTCTCCGGTTGATTTATTTATATAACCTATCCACTGCTACTGTACCTGCTCATTTTGCTCTATGGTATGTATATTTGTTTTTATGGTGTGTTGCAGCATGTGTAATGTATGTACAGTACTTTTATTGTATTTGGGAGAAGCCGAAGTCATTTTACACTGAGGTGGACAATAACGTCTAATCCAATGGAGCCAGAGGAAGGAGAAGCCAGAGGATATTTAAATGAGGGAAATGTCTTCTGAGGATGGGGGGGGTCACGTGTGCTGAGGAAGAAGAAGAGAAGATCCAGAACAAAGAGGTGAGGGGGAGTGGAGGTGGAGAGGATGAGGTGAGGGGGGAGTGGAGGTGGAGAGGATGAGAGCGCGTGCAGCAGCAGGGGCGGGAGGAACAGTGACTTGTGCCTGGGCTGCAGATGTGGCTGTGTGTGTGTGTGTGTGTGTGTGTGTGTGTGTGTGTGTGTGTGTGTGTGTGTGTGTATGTGTGTGTGTGTGTGTGTGTGTGTGTGTGTGTGTCTGTGTGTGTGTGTGTGTGTGTGTGTGTGTGTGTGTGTGCAGTACAGCACCAGCCTATTCCCATCTGTTCTCATTACGGACCGGCTCCAAGACAGCGACCAGCACAGCACATTCAGCTGGCGCGCACACACACACACACACACACACACACACACACACACACACACACACACACACACACACACGGACACACACACACACACACACACACACACACACACATACTGTACACGGGGACACACATGCCCATATGCACGCACACACACACACACACACACACACACACACGGACACACACACACACACAGACACATACTGTACACGGACACACACACGCCCATACGCACGCACACACACACACAGACACACACACACACACGCGCGCGCGGCCATACTGTACGCACGCACACACACACACACACACACTCACTGTCACATTTCATCCCTTGGTGGATGAGGCCGTATAGCAGTGAGCCACAGTGGTCACAGAAGGTGGGGCTGCCATAGGAGTGGATCTTGAACTTGTGCTTGCTTCTGGGGTCCTGAGGAACAAACAGAGAGAGGTGGCAGGACTCATTATATTTGAGGGATCGGCTCAGATCTTCTTTTTTTCGTAAAAAAAAAAGGAAAAAACAGATTTTGTGTCTTGTCTTTCATCGTGAACTAAGAAAACAAACAAACATTCTCTGCCATTTTTTTGACGCCCCCACAATTCCCCCCGCTGTCCCGGTCGTTGCTCCACCCCCTCTGTCGATCTGTGGAGAGTTATCGACTAGCACATGCTTCCTCCAATACAATTGTGCAGTCACCGGCAGAGGAGGCACTAGCACACATACCCTTAATCCGGCTTCCCACCCGCAGACACGGCCAATTGTGCCTGTATGGACGCTCGAACACTGGGGATGGAACCTGTGAACCCCCTCATTTTGATAGGCTGCACTACAATCAACTGCTGCACTACCCGGATGTCCACACACACACATCTCTGTTGAAGTCAGTTATCGACAGGTTGCCAGTTATGGACCAATAGTGGGTGGGTAGTATAGATAGAGAGAGCCAATAGCGGACAACCTCGGGCCTTGCTTCAGCTTCCTAAACCCAATCTTCTGGCTTCAAAACAGGCCTTCAGAAAGCTATGGGTGACGTCACACTCACTACATCAATCCTTTTTTTACTAGGCTGGGAACATGTAAGCCTATACAATGTCTTCATGTTTGGTGTCACTTTTCCTTAACTTGCAGCCAACCTGCCACCAGCTACATCACCACATTTCATGTCACTGAGGTACAAATACACACCGCACAATGACACTATCATTCCAGGAGCTGTCTCATCGAGCAAATGTTCATCTTGGCCAGAACATCTGCCTGGCACTATTGGTTGGGTAAAAATGTAGTGAATGGGGATCGCTGCACTGATTCCAAAAAAATCTCACAGAATGAAAGTAGAACATACAGGAACAGGAAATGATGAGAATGTAAAATACGGACATGACTCCACTGAACTGAGCTCACTTTTCATCAACACTAATAAAAGAACCCTAGTGATGATACATGCTTGCCTTGAGCTATTAGAGCACCAGCAAGCTTCTATGGAGTGATGGTATTATGCCTTATTGCTTGTTGTGTCTCTTGTTGTTTTTGCACTCATAAGCCCCGTTATATTTGTACTATGTTGTAAACGGAGTCTACAGCACAGGAATTTCACACGTGATACTTGTACCACGGAGTGACAATAAAAATCTTCAATCTTCAATCTTGAATCTATTACTTCGTGCTGTAAATTGTACTGAATTACTTTTTATTACGTTTACTTATGGGTTTATCATATTCATGTGTTGTTGTTTTTTAATGTTTGGACACAAACGTTTTAACTATTTGTGTCAATAAAAATAACTAACTAACTAACTGTCTACGTACGTAGACGTTTACAGCATTTTCACTGGAATCTGACAACTAGCATGGATGGTAAAATCACACGTCTTGGGGAAACCATTCATATATTCCCGAGTCAATAATGTGATAGCTGAGGCAAGCTCATTTTCCCACAATCACCACAAAACAAGCTGTAATTAGAGGCCTGCAAATGAGGGTGGGTGAAGCCCTGCTAGCGTCGCCTCCACCACACTGAGTCATGTGTCATAATTGATGTATCTGTAATTAGACAGGCCTCCGACTGAGTAAGTGTCTGAGAAAAGTGCCCCTTCTCCATCAACACAAACATGCTAAATCAAGCACACAAGACAACAGAGGAAGAAACAGAAACCGTGGTGTGTGTGTGTGTGTGTGTGTGTGTGTGTGTGTGAGAGAGAGAGAGAGAGAGAGAGAGAGAGAGAGAGAGAGTTATTGGGTAGTTAGCGTGTGATGGGCAGGGTAAGGACTCAGTGCCGTGAGGATCCCGGCAAAAGTCTAATTGGAATGTTCTCGTTTAATAAGCTTTGCCTATTTTTGCTCCTGTCCTCCGGCCGTTTCTCCGGACAGAAAGAAGAAGAAGAAGAACAGAAGAGAAGAGAAGAGACAGGGTAGCGGTCATGTCCCTTGTGTCCCGACTATTCTCTCCTGTGTCCCCCCCCCCTCCTTTCTGTGACCCCTCTCAGCGTCCCCGCTGTACGAGCAGTCCTTCTTTTCCACTTTTCCATCGTGGGAATATTGGATGTACGAGGTTCTTTGGATCTGGCGTCTGTTCCTTGGGGATGTGGCTGTGTGGCCCGGATCAAAAGAGAAGGGCTGACTGAAGCACAGGCAGCAGCAGGGTCCCGGGAAGCACCAGAATGAGCTACAGTATCTCCCTCTCGTCTTTCTGCAACTCTCTGGATTTCCCCCCAGTTTTTCTCCACAATTCTACTTGGCCAATTCCCCCTGCTGATCTTTTCACCTGACAGCGAGGAGTCTCACGTGTGGGAGGATCACGCTACTTCACCCAGTTCCCCAAAGGAGGCACTAGTGCAGCGACCAGGATGTATACCCCTAATCCAGCTTCCCACCTGCACACCCGGCAAATTTTACCGATAATGGACACTGCCCGACCAACCCGGAGGTAACACGGGGGCTCGAACCAGTGACCCTCGTGTTGCAAGGCAGGGATCTCATCTATCTTATTGTGAGGCAGGGTTTCCCGATAGAGACAGTCCGCATGTCTGGGAACGCCCACAAAATGTTAAACGGCTGGCGCGCGAGTGGGGTAAAACCACCCATATATCTCATGGTCTGACTCACCAAAAGACGGTGTTGCGGCTCTAAACTACATGTTTGGGGGTTCTAGAGCAGAACACAAGACGTCTGCTCAGATGTGCGTTTACTGCGGTGGTTAAATCCCCGATCGTCTCTGCCTGGGCTGGGCTATCAGCTAAATTCTAACTTTGCTGAATGGATAAAACGGGGGAATTTACCCCACCCTGACCACGCAACCCAGCCAGGCTGAGCCAGCTAAACCAGCGTCTATGACGAGACGTGGCCTCAACCTATACTGTCATCCTGAGCCTTTGACTCATTGTGACCCATTCCAGAAAGACACTGAAGGAGGAAACCATCAGTCAGTGCCACCAGCTGCTATTGTGTGTGTTTGTATGTGTGCACACCTTCATGTGTTCATTCCATCCCAGAGGCCATCTTGCAGCCTTGTGTTGAGGCAGAGACCCAGAAAAGCACAGATGTGTTAAACAACAACCAAACCTGAACAACTGCTCAGAGCCAGTGGTTCCCAACCTTTCTACACCAAGTACCACCTCAGGAATGACAACCATAATGAAAGTAACAGAGGGAGGGAGCCCCACGTACCACCAGTGGTACCCGTAGCACAGGTTGAGAACCACTGGCTCAGACCAAAGACCATTATGTCTCTCCTTCTTTCTCTGTCTCTCTCCCTCTCTTCCATTCTCTCTCTCCCCACTGATCTCTCTCTAGCCTGGTAAGACCCTCTCTTCCATTCTCTCCCTCCACTGATCTCTCTCTAGCCTGGTAAGACCCTCTCTTCAATTCTCTCTCTCCACTGATCTCTCTCTAGTCTGGTAAGACCCTCTCTTTCATTCTCTCTCTCCACTGATCTCTCTCTACCCTGGTAAGACCCTCTCTTCCATTCTCTCTCTCTCCACTGATCTCTCTCTAGCCTGGTAAGACCCTCTCTTCCTTTCTCTCTCCCCACTGATCTCTCTCTACCCTGGTAAGACCCTCTCTTTCATTCTCTCTCTCCACTGATCTCTCTCTAGCCTGGTAAGACCCTCTCTTTCATTCTCTCTCTCCACTGATCTCTCTCTAGCCTGGTAAGACCCTCTCTTCCATTTTCTCTCTCTCCACTGATCTCTCTCTAGCCTGGTAAGACCCTCTCTTCCATTTTCTCTCTCTCCACTGATCTCTCTCTAGCCTGGTAAGACCCTCTCTTCCATTCTCTCTCTCTCCACTGATCTCTCTCTACTAGCCTGGTAAGACCCTCTCTTCCATTCTCTCTCTCTCCACTGATCTCTCTCTACTAGCCTGGTAAGACCATCTCTTCCATTCTCTCTCTCCCCACTGATCTCTCTCTACTAGCCTGGTAAGACCATCTCTTCCATTCTCTCTCTCTCTCCACTGATCTCTCTCTACTAGCCTGGTAAGACCATCTCTTCCATTCTCTCTCTCTCCACTGATCTCTCTCTACTAGCCTGGTAAGACCCTCTCTTTCATTCTCTCTCTCCACTGATCTCTCTCTAGCCTGGTAAGACCCTCTCTTCCATTCTCTCTCTCTCTCCACTGATCTCTCTCTAGCCTGGTAAGACCCTCTCTTCCATTCTCTCTCTCTCCACTGATCTCTCTCTAGCCTGGTAAGACCCTCATGATCTGATGATCATCATGATCCACACTCTGCTTGGTTAGTAGAGTAAACACAGCCACCATAAGTGCAGTTATTGCAGAAATAGACTCAATATAACCACACCTAAACAACAACCAGAGTAGTAGTTTCTTGGCAGAAAAGACGTTTTCGCAGGAATTCTGACTGGATTATTTGGCAAAAGTTTGATTGGCGTCGATTGACTGAAGGAATGTGTGTGTCAAGGCAAGTACTCCCGCCCACTGAAATGGATGTGGAGACTGATCTGTGGAGCGCAACAGAATGTGAGGTCAGGTGATCACGATGATCTTACCGCCTGGGAGTGAATCACAATGAAGTTCATCTCGCTCTCTTCTCAAGTTCAAGTTTCTTTTATTTCCACACAGCTAAGCTGCTGGAATTACTGTAATCACAGTACAGATGGAATAGCTGTAACAATACACCACATCAACACCAGTGCAACAATAGCAATGACCGAAGTGCACCAAGAAGAAACATATAGTACACAACTCCACATGTCATACAAGTAGTCCGACATTTGTGTATGTACACTATGAATCGTATGGCTTTGGGGAAGAAGCTGTCTCCATCTCCAGTGAGATGGTGTGTTGTGGAGTCCAGTGAGATGGTGTGGAGTTTGCCGCTTATGATCATTTTATTATTATTTATGATAATTCTGTCCATTTTCTTTATTGTGTGCCTCAATGTAATTCCATACCATTGATAATGACAGGGATTTCCAAGGGTAATGCCAGTTACAGTAGACTTAGATGCAGACACACACATGCATGCATGAACACTGGCACACGCACACATACACACACGCACGCATGCACGCACACACACAGACACACACAGACACACACACACACACACACACACACACCACAAAGCTTTCCTGTATGCTATTGCCTGAGTATTACAAGGCTAAGGGGAGATCTTGCGTGTGTGTGTGTGTGTGTGTGTGTGTGTGTGTGTGTGTGTGTGTGTGTGTGTGTGTGAGAGAGAGTGAGAGACATAGAAAGAGAGAGAGAGAGAGAGAGATGGATAAAAAATCAGAAGACTTGTGTTTCTGGTGACCTGTTGACACATGCACAGTTTGTGTTGAAGCCACTTGCTATGATAGTGTGATTACATGACTCACAAAGCATCAACAGACAGAGACAAACAAACGAACAGGTGAGGCGTGAGGGCAAACAGATGCTCAGTGGTGGAATTCATCGGAGTCTTTCCAAATACGACGGACACCTAAAACAGTGCTCAATTCAGAACCAGAGTGTTATTCATCGTCGAGCCCTCACACATCGAACATCATCACAGCTATTTTAACAAGCCCTCACAGAGATGCTGAGGCACAGCCAGGAAGGAAGTGAGCTGCAGACAGTCAGACGAGACGACACCACCACCGTAACCAGGGCCAGAACGAGACGACACCACCACCGTAACCAGGGCCAGAACGAGACGACACCACCACCGTAACCAGGGCCAGAACGAGACGACACCACCACCGTAACCAGGGCCAGAACGAGACGACACCACCACCGTAACCAGGGCCAGAACGAGACGACACCACCACCGTAACCAGGGCCAGAACGAGACGACACCACCACCGTAACCAGGGCCAGAACGAGACGA
Source organism: Poromitra crassiceps (assembly GCF_964638095.1). Taxonomy (NCBI): domain Eukaryota; kingdom Metazoa; phylum Chordata; class Actinopteri; order Beryciformes; family Melamphaidae; genus Poromitra; species Poromitra crassiceps. The sequence goes on from NC_139644.1 coordinate 12,548,756, forward strand.
CACCACCACCGTAACCAGGGCCAGAACGAGACGACACCACCACCGTAACCAGGGCCAGAACGAGCGGGAGAGGGAGACCACGATGAGAGAGGGCATGCTGCAACCCTATCAACACGATATAGGGTTGCAGGTTCGAGTCCCCGTGTTACCTGCAGCTTGGTCGGGCGTTCATACAGGCACAATTGGCCCTGTCTGTGGGAAGCCGGATTAGGGTATGTGTCCTGGTCGCTGCAATTGTGCCTCCCCTGGTCAGTCGGGGGGGCGCCTGTTTGCGGCGGAAGGGAACTGGTGGGAGTAGCGTGATCCTCCCACGTGCTACGTCCTGCCGGTGAAGCCTGTTTGGGGGGGAGGGGAACTGGGGGGAAGACTAGGGCTGCAACTCGATTAATCTGACGATTATTTGTTTGATTAATCGATTAGTTGTTTGGTCCATAAAATGTCAGAAAATGGTGAAAAATGTCGATCAGTGTTTCCCAAAGCCCAAGATGACATCCTCCAATGTCTTGTTTTGTCCACAACCCAAAGATATTCAGTTTACTGTCATAGAGGTGTAAAAGAAACCAGAAACCTTTCAAATTTTAGAAGCTGGAATCAGATCATTTTTTCGTTTCTCTTTCTTACAAAATGACTCAAACCGATTAATCCATTATCAAAATAGTAAACGATTAATTTTCTAATTGACAACTAATCGATGAATGGTTGCAGCTCTAAGGGCTAGCGACACAGCATACGACACTTCCTGAAAGATTCAGTGTGATCGCACGTAAAATCGGATCTTATTATAGGATAGGTTTGGGAGACACTCCTGAGCGTACACAGTCTGAAGGAAGCGAGCTGAGAAAGAACAACCTGACCTAAAACTGGCACTTAACCTGTCACTTCTAATCTCAACACACAGCACAGCTATACTGTAGTAATGATATTCATCTTCTTCTATCTAGTGGGAAAAGTACAACCAAACTTTATGACAAACAACAGAATAACTCTTGAAGCCACTAAACAGGTTGTAAAGCTGTTTTAGATTTGAGTGCTGATGCAGCGAAGATTTGTTGCATAATCAAAATATTGCATATAAATTTATAATAATATATATTTATATGCTGCATAAACACACAGTAGATAATAGAAAGGGGGGGGGGGGACGTCCCCCAAACATCACTGGGTGAGATACCATCTTTCCAAAACATCAACAGAAAAACACTGCTGACAAAATTATTAGGCTTAATGAAAAAACTTAACACTTATACTGTGTGTGTGTGTGTTTGCGTGTGTGCGTGTGTGTGTGTGTGTGCGTGCGTGTGTGTGTGTGTGTGTGTGTGTGTGTGCGTGTGTGTGTGTGTGTGTGCGTGTGCGTGCGTGTGTGTGTGTGTGCATGTGCGTGCGTGTGTGTGTTGCGGGTGGGTGGTCTGGAGGTCACAAAGTTAACAACGATATCGTTGCCATGGTGACAATGTGTTAGAAATGATTGTGTGATAGATGGAGAGTCAGAGAGAAGGCAAAACACAAGAGAGGAAGAGGAGGCGTGAAATAGCGAGAGAGCAATTTATTCGATTTGCTAAATCAACTGAAATGTGAGAGCAGCTTCTGGAACGACGGGCACAAAAACAGCAAAGAAAAGTAATGAAGGGGGCGGGGCATCTGGGTATAGTGCAGCGGTACTGTAGATTCCCTGCCTACCAACACGAGGGTCGCAGGTTCGAGCACCTCTGGCCTGGTCGGGCGTCCATACAGGCACAATTGGCTGTGTCTGTCGGTGGGAAGCCATATTACGGGTGGGTATGTGTCCTGGTCGCTGCACTAGCGCCTCCTCTGGTCGGTCGGTCGGGGCGCCTGTTAAGGGGGGGGGGAATAGCATGATCCTCCCACGCGCTGCGCCCTGTCTGTGAAACTCCTCTCTGTCAGGTGAAAAGAAGCTGCTGGCGACTGCGCATGTGTCGGAGGAAGCATTGAGCTAGTCTACGACTCTCCCCAGATCGGCAGAGGGGGCGGAGCAATGAAGACTAAGAGCCAGACGCACATCACTTTTGGAGATATCCTGCTAACAGACAGACAGACAAACAGGGGAGAAAACATGACAATGGAGAACAGCAGATCTGGAGACAAACAGCGACACATGGACAGAACAGCAGAGGATTGTCAGACTGTTTGCGAGGCTCAGTCATACTGTGTGTGTGTGTGTGTGTGTGTGTGTGTGTGTGTGTGTGTGTGTGTGTGTGTGTGTGTGTGTGTGGTGCGGGTGGAGGTGGCATTGAAGCAACGCCAGATCTCCAGGCCAAGAGCTGACGACGTGTGGCTCACTCTTGCTCCCTGAATAAGGCACACCTGCTGTATAGCCGGAGCTGTTTGTGGCATCATGGCTGCTGGCGTGCTTCATTTTCATGGTACCAACAAAGAACACGCATGTCGACGCGGTGAGAAAATGGCGGGTGATTTGCTGCTGCTTTCAAAAGGAAATACGGGTTTAGAAAAGGAAGGCCGATTTAGTTAGAATTTTGAATGGAACCAAAATTGGAATTCGCCTCCTGCCCTCTCTCTCTCTCTCTCTCTCTCACACACACCCACGCATGCACACATACGTGCGTGCACCCCCCCGTTTTCTCACCAATCCGCCATTTTCACAGCAGCCTGTGTCTAAAAGGCAGGAGGAACCACAGGTGAAAGCAAAACATTAATGAGGGCCCCAGCACTGGAACACCTAAATGGATTGGAAGTTGTAAACCCTCATTAAAGGAACACTCTGCCCATTTTCAACCAGCTTTGTATCATTAGAACATCAGTAGTATATCAGAAAACTGTAAACTGTTTTGAAGTCTGTCATTTAATTTGACAGTTATTGAGTGTTAAAGTGTGGACCAGTGACATCACTGGTCCACACTAACTCAAATGATTAACTCATTAACTCAAATCAACTCTCAATAACTGTCAAACTAGATGAATGATGAATAGTTTGACAGTTATTGAGAGTTGATTTGAGTTAATGAGTTATTAATTTGAGTTAGTGTGGACCAGTGATGTCACTGGTCCACACTTTAACACTCAATAAGTGTCAAATTAAATGACAGACTTCAAAACAGTTTACAGTTTCCTGATATACTACTGATGTTCTAATGATAGAAAGCTGGTTGAAAATGAGCGGAGTGTTCCTTAAGGTTCTGCTTGTACCTTGTGTCACAGTAGACTTTTTGTGTCTAAAAGGCTTCCTCCATGCTTCCTCCGATACATGTGCAGTCGCCAGCTGCTTCTTTTTACCTGGTGGGTTTCACCGCCAGGACGTACTGTAGCGCGTGGGAGGATCGCGCTATTCCGCCCAGTTCCAGTCAACCCCCGAACAGGAACGTACATGCATTTCTTTAAACGTGATTTTTAGAAAACTGCTTCAAAAGGCATAAAAGTTATTCACGTTTGTGAGGAGTATCATGCTGAACCCAAATGTGCGTTCCCATACACTTTTGTTAACCACAGACCTTATTGTATGCTTTGAAGTGAAATCCCCATTCTAAAACCCCATTGACTTTTCCACTGAAGAACCAAATGGCTTGGATCTCTGGAGAAAGCCTGCAAAAAGACATCCTCCCTGCGGTGCTCTATTGTGTCACTGTGGGGAGCGATCTGGCTCCTCTAACACTGATAACAACACTGATGAAGACGTGACTCCACACAAGACAAAGGAAGAT
>NC_139644.1:12557429-12567429 GCF_964638095.1 Poromitra crassiceps
TCTCACACTCTCCCTCCCTGAGTTAAGAAATTTAAGAAAACATGAGCAACAAGAATTCATTGAACACAATAGCTTAAAAAAACAACTTAAGACCTGTAGCATACAGGACAGGTTGAGCTAAAATGACAGTTTTTACAGAAGGGCGGTTATGTGAGAACGTGAAAAGAATAATAATTGTGAATTGTTTGTGCCATGGCATAGATGTATAAAAGAACTAGATACGAGATAGGAAAATGGCCGCTCATTCATTTGAACGTAAGGTGCTCAACACCTGGGTGGTGGGGGGGGGGTTGTTCCTGGTTTACGTCCATGATGTGTGTGTCATGCACAGTAGCATCCGGGGGGTTTTACTGAAATGTGTGACCGCATTTCTTCCTATCGTGAAAGTTTAAATTATTTCACCACTTCTGACAACAGCCATCAGAAGACAATGTATGTGTATGTGACCACACTGTACTAAGCCTGCAGCAAACACCCTCTGCAGGCACACGCGTCCTGCTCACAGGTTTCGGTGACACAGCGTACCGTAACGAGGGACGTAGCATTGAACGGGCACAGACTGTTCCTGTGGTCTAGATCAGTGGTTCTCAAACTTTTTTGGCTTCAGTACCCCCTTTCCCTTTTACCCGACTACAACATTTTGCTTAGAAAACTGCAAGAGAAAATTATAGCATGATGCAATGAATGAACGATAACCCATGCACCTTTTGAAGGATATAACATTACAAAATAAGAAATGGAGTGAAAGAGTTACAATTATTGGCTCCTGTGCATACATATTTTAATCGTATTTTCAAGAATTATTCTTTCATTTTTGGATTTCCCCTCCTCTCTCAAGTACCCCCTGTAGTACCGCCACGTACCCCTAGGGGTACACGTACCCCAGTTTGGGAACCCCTGGTCTAGATGATACGTGTTCATGGAGCTGCAGAAAATACAGCTTTATTGGGCTTCTGAAGAAAAAAGGTTTAAAAGGTGATCACAGACATTATTTGAAGCATCGCGCCAAAAACCCATTCAAAAATCCCATAGACAGAAACAGTGAAGAACCAGGAAGTTCGGGACTTCCGCATTCAGCCTACAAAAATACGTCATCCCTGAATCTATTGTATTAGCAAACACTGCAACAGGAAGTAAGCTAGGGGCAATTTAGAATGTTTATGTTCAAAGCGTTTAGCATTCAAACTCTTGACTTCATTAAGTAGAGTTCTTCAAATGACAATCAGCACCCCGAGGATTTGATCATTGCTTGATCCTCTCTGCTGATGAGCATGAGGACTGCTGCTTCACACTGGCTGCCTGATGTCAACACAACAGGCAAACAAACCAGTGGGTATGTTGAGTGTATGGAGCTCAACCCCATAGCTGCATGGGACATCAATTATTCTTATTTATTTTTCTCCCTCCCAAATAATAAAATAAAAATTTGATCAAAAAAAGATTTTTTTTAAATTAATTTTTTTATCAGATTCCCCCACATTTTCTCCCCAATTGTACTCTGCCAATTTTCCCTCGGTCGCTGCTCCACCCTCTGCCGATCTGGGGAGAGCCGAGACTAGCACCATGCTTCGTCCGACACGTGCGCAGTTGCCACTTCGCGCTTCCCTTCCGCCCCGAACAGGCGCCCTGACCGACCAGAGGAGGCGCTATCCGCTTTCCCACCCGCAGACACAGCCAATCGTGCCTGTGTGGACACCCGACGGTAACACAGGGGCGCAAACCTGCGACCCTCCTGTTGGTAGGCAGAGAATCTACCGCGACACGACCCGGACGCCCTTGGGACACAAATGATTAGACACATGGTAGTCTGACTCAACAGAAGTAGGCTGCGGATACAAGCTCTGCATTGGTGGCGTCCATTTCAGACAAAGTGGGAGGAGACTGCGCTTACGCAATCGCCGTGTTTTCAAAGTATCTGTCACTACGTAGAAACAACAATAACAACAACAACCTGCGAGCTAGCAGCGACCTACACGCTGAAAATGAAAATCCTCAACATATATTTTTTTTACAGTTTTATGTGGCGTTTTCTTTTGCAGGGATTTAGACATTTGGACAAAATGATTTCGCAGGGACACCGTCGCTGGGCTCCGTGCCGCCCAAGATGATTGTGATTGGTTTAAAGATTTTTTCCCCCTATACGAGAATGATAGGCATGCACAGTGCTACTGTACTGTATGTGGAGATAGGTCTGTCCAAGCGAGACTACACACATGGTAATGCTCAGAGGCCATCTGCGACGATAATGTGTCTGTGTCTGTGTCGTGTGTGTGTGTGTGTGTGTGTGTGTGTGTGTGTGTGTGTGGAGATGATGTATAGGTTGGTATAGGAGTGTTTTCTGATTGATGAGTTCTGTGCTTGGAGGTTAATATGCGATCTTTCCTGTATTAAGCATCACACCGAGGTGATATATTATTCAACTACTAATATGATGAATGATAGAATAGTATGAGCCTGTGAGGAGTTTGTGCATGTGAGGCGCGTGTGGAGGAGTTTGTGCATGTGAGGCACGTGTGGAGGAGTTTGGCGCTCCTTAGGCACCCACGATGTACTTCAACACGTCATTAACGTGATACACGTCATTAGACATGTATAACGTGACGTGTATGACGTTACTATTCATGTATCTAGAAACGTGATATGCAGCATACTTTCGTTCAGAAATAATAATATTTTACATTTCTGTGGATTCTAGAAACGTACAATGCAGATACCTTTTATTCTGGCGACAGGGTTGCAGATGTGCTCTTGCTGGCTGACTATGTCGCCCCCTGGTGTTTCTTTCCAGGATCTAAACCACACATGGGCAAAATACGGCCCGCGGCCCGCCGGCGCCCCCAGTGTGGCCCGCGACGGAATTGCAATTTTTTTTTTTTTTTTTTTTACAATGCACCTGAACGCAACATGCAAGATACCCGCTGAATAAGTTTCCAAATGTTCATGTCATTCTGGCCAATACTCCACTTCTGTTATAGCATTTCAGTCTGGAATATGGAATATCTTTCAATAATCTTTATGGCTAAAAGGCTAAAAGTAATCTCATGTGTTAGAAATGACTGTTCTACATTGAAGTAATCATTTAAATAATTAACTCGTTGGTTTTGGATTTATTTAGCTTCAAGAGTGCATTTTTGTTTCTGTGACCGTCAACACAGGCTTTGAGAATCCTGGGCCACTTACTGATACTTATGCTTAAATTATCCCACTCATATTCTGGTTTATTTCAAGAAAAACATTTGGAAAAACAAGTGGAAATTTCTCATTGGCTGGTAACTTTAAAATCTAGCAGCCAGATTGGCAGATGGTCAACAAAGTTAATTTCAAGCCCTGCAGGTAGAGCAGGTGGTGACATATACTGTAGTGAGTGAGAAAAGGATCAAATATTGGTGGTTAAGACTGAATAATGACATCACAACTGTTAATTATAAATTAGTTATTCCTCTAAACCTGGCTTCAAATGCCCCAAATTTTTCGCGCTGGCGCCGTTCAGCCCTTTTTGTGGCCCTCTCTATCATCAAAGTTGCCCATCCATGGGTTACGGCATGACAATATTTGTTCGGCCCCCGGCAACAATCTGGGTTTCTCATGTGGCCCCCCATGAAAAATAGTTGCCCACCCCTGATCTAAACAGTACTGTAGGTCTACAGTGTGTGTTCCTCACGGTTTACTTCTCTCCAATTACATAACCAAAACAGCTGCTTTCTGTCTCGTTCCTCCAAACAAAGTGCTGAATATGCAACTTTCCCCCCAATGTTCCCACTGGGCCGCGCTATGCAAATCACAAATTCACCTCGTCTATGTGTCCATGAGCCCGTCTACAGTCAGTGGCACTGAAACCCTTTACGGAGCCCAGTCACTTTCCTCTACGGGGGACACAGCGTTATAACAGAGGTCAGAGGTCAACAGCTGGTCTATCAGCGGGCTGCTAATCCAGGAGCTGTCAGTGAAACGGGAACATCAGCAGCTGGCTTATCCATACGTCCTCTCATGATTAGAGAGGACATATAGTATCAGTGATGATGATGAGATGCGAGGGGCCGTCCCTGGCTCTTATATGAGATCAACCTCTGGCCTTCAGCTGCACACTTAATCCTAGATAATCGCATATTGCCACGATTAATCATTCCCCTTAAAGTGGAGCTGAAATGACACATGACTTTGTGACTATTTTAGATCACATCCCTGGTCATAGAGTGCACCTTAACAATGTATGCTAAACATTCACACAAATCCAATTTCTTTGTTTGTTTGTTTTCACATCAAAAGTAAACCATGTTGTCTTCATTCATAACGAAATCAATTGGCTTAGGTCAGCTAGTGCTATCAAATCAGAATCAGAATCAGAATCAAGCAACTATTGGCTCATGCTGATTCCAATGGTGCAAACTGCGGCACGTTGACAACAACATATCCTCCAACTCATACGACCAACGACATCGTGTCACTGCAATACGACCATACCACGTCTGCTAGACTAGCGCCCCTCAGTGGCAGAGAAAAAGTACTCCACGACTTCCGCCAAAAAGCAAGTTGAAAAAGCGACTTTTCTTCCAAAAAACGTTAGGATTAGGGTGTGGGTTAGGGTAAAGTCCCACTGATAGTCACACAATGTGTGAAATTTGTTCTCTGCATTTGACCCATCCCCTGGGAGAGCGGTGAGCGGCAGCGTGCGCCGCGCTCGGGAATCACATGGTGATTTAACCCCCCAATTCCAACCCTTTGATGCTGAGTGCCAAGCAGGGAGGCAAATGGGTCCCATTTTTAAAGTCTTTGGTATGACTCGGCCGGGGATCGAACTCACGACCTCCAAGTCTCAGGGCGGACACTCAGACCACAAGGCCACTGAGCTGGTCTCGCTGGGTTAAGCTGCGTTCACACCGACCTATTAAAGTTTGTTGCTGGCGTCGAGTTTACATACAAAGTCAATGCAAACGAGCGATTGAGCGTATATTCGCCTGGGAGAATAATCGCTGGGCGTCCGAGCGGCAGAGACAGAGCGACAGGGAGAAAATACGCTCGTCGCTCAAGATGAAATATTCCAACTCGAGCGAAAATACGCTGGCATCAGTCGCTCGCTGTTCAATGCTGATTGGCTGCCGTGTGAGAGCGAGTCAAGGATCACACTGGCTTGGAACAAACCGCTGGTTTATTGTGTGGCAACAAACCACATTGACAGGCTGACAGCTGACATGAAGTGAAGTCTGTACTACCGGTATGCAGCTCGCATTAGGAGCACGCTGATAGGCTTAGCTTGTAAACAATGACGGTGGCTCGTAGTGGACAAACAGCATGACATTGCGTAACGTTATATCCCCCACATGTCCGTCATTTCGTGTGCCTGTTGATGAGCGATTTAAACAGAGCGACAGAGCGATTCCAAAGGGTTGACTTGAGCGACAGAGCGAAAAATAAATATCTCGGTGTGAACGCCCCTTTAGGGTGTGGGTTAGGGTTAGGGTGTGGGTTAGGGTGTGGGTTAGGGTTAGGGTGCATGTTAGGGTTAGGGTGTGGGTTAGGGTGTAAGTTCGGGGTAGGAACAGCAATGAACTGATAGCCGAGTGGTTACGACAGGCAGCTGTGAAGCCAGCGGCCCCAGGTTCAAATCCCGCATGAGGTTTTTACCAAACTCTGAGACTGGGCTGTTATTCACACAACCGCTTGAGGTCACTTAACATTGAAATGTGATTTTAGGTCGTATTCAGCTGCTTTGTACAAACGACGTCTTGGGTCGTATCCAGTTGGAGGTCAGGCTGGTTGACAATGACGTTCCGGCAGCTTTAGTTTGCCGCACTCTTGCTCCATTCACTCTCGACCTACTGTAGCTCAACCACCAAATCGCGCTCTCTCTCTCGCTTACTTCTGGAGCCGGGGGGAGGGGCTTAGTCTACGAAGGGACATCTCATGCTACACCGGGGGAGGGGCTTAGGCTGAATGTGCTATATATCAGCCTGTTTCTTTATTCTCCATCCCCTCATATCCTTGTGCGAAATCCCCATTTTTAACAGTGAAGGCACAACCTCCTGATAACGAGGTGATACCCCGCTATGACGTTTCAGTGATAACAAATGAGAGGTACAATACGTCTCTGATGAGGACGTTAATATGCGGGAGAAATATCCTCACACATCACACGCGGCATAATGAACCCGTTGGCGACACAAATGACCGGTGAACGCATCAATATTTCACGCACGTCACGTTAAACGCGGCGTGGCCCGTCCTGATCGATAATTGGATACGGCGCCGGCGTCTGCGCCGACTTGATTGCATTTAAGACATTCATCATTATTCCTGTCAGCCCGGGTGTCACAGGCAGGACTGACTAACGATTCGCCGGGCGGCCGCGGCAGGAGAGATCAGTGACAGCTTAATGAGGCCACAGGCTTTCTGTGCTTACAGAGATGGAGGGAGAGAGGGAGGAGGGGCTGAGGTGTGAGAGAGAGAGAGAGAGAGGGATAGAGAGAGGTAGGGTACAAAGAGCAGAAAGGAGAGAGAGGCCAGAGTTCAGAAAGAGGAAGATGAAAACTAGACGGAGAGGCAGAAGATGTGGCAGGGTTTTTTCTGCATAGAGGAGTTTTTGGCGTCCTCCAAAGAGGCTTTAGCCACGACCCAAAAAGCCCAAGGCCAAAAACATCCTGATAATGACGGATATATTGAGTTCAGGATGACTGCATACTAACTCAAAAATCAAGCATTTTTACTGTATCAATTTAGAGAATTTCAAAGTTTAAAGTCCCACATTTTATACCTTCAAATGGCTTCCTTTCTAAAGCTTTCAGTGCTGTAAAAACACATTGTTCCATAAGCTCAGACAGTGACAATATATTTGAAATCAAGACAACCTTGACTACATACCAACTCAAAAGCATTTTTTTTTTTTTACTGTATCAATTTCAATTCCAAAGTAAAGTCTCACATTTGTACGTTGAAATGACTATGTCTGAACCTTGGGGTGCTGTGAAAACACATTGCTCCATAATTTCTGACAATGACTTTCTCTCTATCTCTCCCAAAATGACCTCCTGGACCCTCTGCAGTCCGGTTTCAAGGCTTCTCACTCCACTGAGACAGCTCTTCTTGCTGTCACAGAGGCCCTTCACACTGCTAAGGCCTCATCCCTCTCCTCTGTTCTTGTCCTCCTTGACCTGTCTGCTGCCTTCGATACAGTCAACCACCAAATCCTTCTTTCCACTCTGTCTGACCTCGGCATTTCAGGTTCTGCACTCTCCTGGTTTGCTTCCTACCTCTCGAACCGCTCATACCAGGTCTCATGGAGAGGGTCCCTCTCCAGATCCTGTCCTCTTACCACCGGTGTCCCCCAGGGCTCAGTCCTGGGCCCCTTACTTTTCCTTCTCTATATCAGATCTCTTGCCTATGTGATCTCTTCTCATGGCTTTTCTTATCACTGATATGCTGATGACACCCAGCTTTTCCTTTCCTTCCCCCCCTCCGACACTCAAATCGAGGCTCGCATCTCTGCATGCCTCAAAGACATTGGCGACTGGATGTCTGCCCACCACCTCAAGCTCAACCTTGGTAAAACAGAGCTACTCTTCCTCCCAGGAAAAGACTGCCCTCTCGCAGATCTCTCCATCTCCATTGACAACACCACTGTACTTCCCTCCCAAACAGCTAAGAACCTTGGGGTGCTCCTTGACAACCAGCTGTCTTGCTCAGCCAACATAGCTGCTACAGCACGCTCCTGTAGGTTCTCTCTCTACAACATCCGCAAAATCCGTCCCTTTCTCACAAGAGAAGCGACTCAACTCCTGGTCCAGTCTCTTGTCTCCTCCCGCCTGGACTACTGCAACGTGCTCCTGGCTGGCCTACCTGCCACCGACATCCGACCGCTTCAGCTCATTCAGAACGCTGCAGCCCGTCTGGTATTCAACCAACCCAAATTCTCTCACGTCACTCCCCTCTTCCAGGAGCTCCACTGGCTTCCCATCTCGGCCCGCATCAAATTCAAGACACTGGTACTGGCCTACAGGGCAGTACACCAGTCAGCTCCCCTGTACCTGCAATCTATGGTCAGGTTCCAAACCTCTCAGCGCTCCCTTCGCTCCTCCACCAGTGCAGGTCGCCTCGCCCCTCCTTCGCTACGGGGGCTCAAAAGTCGCTCATCCCGATCTCGACTCTTCTCGTCCCTGGCGCCTCAATGGTGGAACGAGCTTCCACCTTCGGTCAGGATGGCTGAATCACTGCCGATCTTTCGGAAAAGACTAAAGACTCACCTTTTCAGGCTCCATCTGGGCCCTTCTTGATCTAACTTCGTTCTCTCTCTTTCTTTATAAAAAAAAAAAAACGAACCTAAACTTGTACCACTAACCTAAACTTGTACCACTGTTCCTTCAGAAGTTGTAGTTGTCATAGACTGTGCTCCATAGTTGATTGCTCTATTGCTGACAAAAAATGTGTTATTGTAAGTCGCTTTGGATAAAAGCGTCTGCCAAATGACGTAATGTAATGTAATGTAATGACTGGTCACGCTTACTGTCGTGTGTGGTGTGGTCACCCCCGAAAGGCCCCATTCTGAGCCAGGAAAGGCCTGTGTGTGTGTGTGTGTGTGTGTGTGAGGAGCACAAAAAAAGAATGAGGAAGACGAAGAAAGAACAAATAAGAGAGGAAGGAGTGTGTGGTTACAGTTAGCGTGGTGTAAGGTGTCTCCCACTGTGGTCGTCCCACTCAATCGCACTCCCACTCAGCGTGTGTGTGTGTGTGTGTGTGTGTGTGTGCGTGTGTGTGTGTGTGTGTGCCTGCTTGTACGCATGGACACGTGTGGAATTTCCTATACTGAGTGACACATTTAATTATGGAGAAGTGACCAATCAGATTTAGCCTGAGATTCCACATCCTCCTCCTCTCCGTATGTTAGTGCGAAGTCAGTCCCCCACAGCAACACAAACAGTTAGGAAGGAGCCTCCTTCCTGTAGCCTGATATTAGACTGACTTGTCACCTTGTTACACTCCATTTCCTTCTTCAGTCTGACATTGCCTCCACTCTAACCGATTTCCATAGGGGAACTCCCCCAGGGAAATTTGATTTCCCCTAACCAATCACTAGAGGCCAACGTATTCCCGTCAATATAATCTAGTGAAATCTAGAGGAAAAAACATTGATCGTTACTCATTGGTTTTGCCTAGCCAATCACTAGAGAACAACGTTTTCCCCTCAATATCATCTAGTGGGGAGAACTAGAGAAAAAAGCATTGATCGTTACTCATTGGATAAGTGTTTTTTTTTCACTACAAAGTCTGTGTCAGTGTGTTCTACCTGGATCTACAAAGTCTGTGTCAGTGTGTTCTACCTGGATCTACAAAGTCTGTGTCTGTGTGTTCTACCTGGATCTACAAAGTCTGTGTCAGTGTGTTCTACATGGATCTACAAAGTAGGCCGCCTATTGGGGATGTTCTCAGGGGAGAGACATCTTTAGTCAATCCAACGCCACCCTCCCCCACACACCCAAATATCCTTCTGCAAAATGCTGTAGGTGTACACACAGTATAAATACACACACAGGCAGGCACACACACACACACACACACACACACACACACACACACACACACACACACACACACACAGGTAACTGCTTACTGCACACACCTTAAATAGACCCAGGGGACTCAGTCAGCCCAGGGCTTTGAGGCAATTTTCCGTTCTTTTCTTCTTCTTCCTCCTCTGAAAGTGGAGCATTACGTAACGCTCAAGTGTTTGACGGTCCAGAGTACGAGGATGGTGGTAAGGTGGAGATGGCGGGGGGGGGGTGACCTCCCCAGCGGAGCGGCACGGACCACGGGGCAGCTTTGTTAGAGGCAGACAGACAGCTCCACCCCCCGCCGCCTGGGGAGAATAGACTGACCCGATTGGCTGCTGTCCCCTTCACTATTAGCACACTGTATTCTGCGACAGTCTGCGACACAGCCTGGGCTGAGTAAGATAGAATTCCACGAAGAAAAGATATCGCTGTTGTTAATTGGTTGAGCGATTGCAGCGCCT
>NC_139644.1:12572429-12574929 GCF_964638095.1 Poromitra crassiceps
ACTCTCGAGTTGCAGCAAAATTAACAGTTTGTGTTGTACTTTGAAAGTTTTTTTCCAGCTTTATTTTACCATTCAAAAGTAGCGTGAGACCCCTTCCTGGCTGTTCATTGGCTAATGAGTCACGCATTTTGGTTGTCCGCTGACGCCACTCTCTCCCTAAATTGCTCTGCACTAGGCTACGTACATAAGCAACTACGCGGTCATTATGCCACTGACCTGAGCTGAGCTCTGCGGAGATGGATGTGTTTAGCAAGTTTAGCAAGCTAATCAGTGTGTGTGTGTGTGTTGACGAGCGATCCCCCTCTCCAGTGTGTGTGTGTGCGTGTGTGTGTGTGTTGACGAGCCACCCCCCTCTCCAAGGTGTGTGTGTGTGTGTGTGTGTGTGTGTGTGTGCGTGTGCACGTTTGCATGTGCATGTTTCACCGGCTTTGAGCCGCTCTCTGTCTCCATTCACTCTCGACCTCGCTCGACCACCGAACCTCTCTCTCTCTCTCTCTCTCTCTCTCGCTCGTGGGGCCGGGGGGAGGGGCCTAGGCTACATCCTCTCATGCTACACATGGACGGCACACATGACCTACAGAAGCGACTGCACCGCTTAAAAAACAGTTTAGCCCAATGTCCAGCAGATGCAGCACAGTGTGCGTGTGCCTGAACAGACAGGCGTCCCCATGTGGATCAGCGCTGCGATGTCCACCGGGTGCGGTTCTTTTGCCGCGTCTATGTTTGCCAGATCCGCTTGGGCTTGTACAGACAGGGGGCAAGTCACATGCAAGGTCTTTAGTTTCAAGCACTTATTCAAGCACATTCTTTCCCTCAAGGATGAGATTGTTTTCTCCACAATCTGTTACAAGAGAATTCATATCATAAATGGAGCTATGGACTAAGATTACATCTAAGAATCCATTTTTGGGGTCTGGCTGCACCCAGTTATATAATCAATGTCCTGCCAGGCAGGATTCAATTTGCACTTGCCCGGCATTCTACTAAAAAAACAAACCCACCGATTGTGACTGACTGCTTGGCTGACTTTGAGTAACGTGGCAGAAAGAAAAACCAAATGAGTAGGTTGTCTCGACTCAGGGAGGAGAACAGGCATGCAAGACGTTTTTTAATAATGCCATTATCTTCTTGAGATCACAAGTTAATTATAGTTTGCTTTTCTACTACGTTTCATAAAATAAATGATCATTCTGTTGTCTCAATTCGATTCAAGTACTTTTGACTGAATGTCAGATTTTCAAGGTATTCTGGTGCATAATGAATAAAGTCTCACCCAAGTGTGTGACAGGTGCGTCGGAGGAAGATACAGCCAGTAGAACAGAAACTCCCGCACACTGTCTCGCCTTCTCTGGAGAAGAATATATCTTTTTATTGAATGAACAGACGTTTCTGGCGGCAGACCTTCATCCTATAGTATTCCAAAGGTATTCCCAGGGCCGCCGCACCCTATACGCAGAGTATGCAGACTGCGTAGGGCATCATGTGACTGAGGGCACCAAAAAAAAAGTTTTTTTTTTTTTTTGGTGCCCTCAGTCAGGCCACTCACTGAACAGCAGGCCAGGCGCCGCCTACTGGTTTACTAGTGGTTTTATTACTTTATTCAGGGTTAAAGTGGGTGCATCTCATTGTAAAATTGGACTCGGCCCAAATTGGGCTTCAAACGGCCCAAATTGGGCTTCAAACGGCCCAAATCGGTCTTCAACCGGCCCAAATCTGGCTTCAACTGGCCCAAATCTGGCTTCAAACGACCCAAATCGGGCTTCAAACGGCCCAAATCTGGCTTCAAACAGCCCAAATCTGGCTTCAAACGGCCCAAATTGGGCTTCAAACAGCCCACATTTTTCGCCGCCGCCCTTTGGACGCCGGCACGCACGTCGGCCCGTATCGGCCTGGCCTGCTTGGTATCTAATGCCCGGCCTGAATTATGATCCCAGTCCGCCCCTGCTTGCATGTACAGTTTAACAATTGCTTGTTTGCTGACATGTACAGTAATTCTAACATTGTTTGTTTGCCACATGTAATGTAATGTGAGATACACTAGTATCGTTCATAATTAATGATTTTGCAGTCTTTCGTTTGACAGTTATTGAAAGTTTTGCGGGGCGGGGGGCACCACAAAACAATTACGCTTACGGCACCCAAATGGCCAGCAGCGGCCCTGGGTATTCCAGTGCCAAATTCAGGTACTTCAAGCACCTGACCTCAAGCGCCTTGTACGAACCCTGGCTTGCCTCTGACAAGCGTGAAAATGCACCGACTTGCGACTGATGTGTACAACTCAATCATCCAACGCGTGCGGAGTACATTGCCTTCCGTTCCGGGGCCTTTTCCGATCCCGTGCCCTGTGGCACGTTCCGCTGGCGTTCCGTCGGGCTTAAGTGTCTCTGATGTGAAGCACACAGACAAAAGCTGATTTTGTGCCGTGTGCGGAAGGTAGGATAAGGATCAGTGCAATTCAACACCTCGCGCTCAAGTGGTTGGCAGGGTCTGCTTTATCTGG